>NC_091365.1:17304275-17359275 GCF_038502225.1 Cherax quadricarinatus | reverse complement strand
ACAGTGTTCTATATGAACAAATTTCTGTAAAATGTTCTTCATTCCGGTTATATATAATAGAAAAAACGTTAGTTTAACCTCATAAAATTGAAGTGAACACATTCCGACATTTTAAATGTGTTTAGATATGCTTCAGTTTTCCATTTATACATTATTACACATGACTTGGGCACAAATTATCGTTTTGAAATAAAAATGACCAGAGAAATTAAGCTTATAACAAATCTAATTACATTTGATTTAACAAGCTGATTTTTTTCACAGAATTATCAAGTTTAAACTCGTCTTTCGTCTGTCATAAACCCATCTGCTGACAAGTCAACTCCGAATCTGATATCCAATCATTCGTTACCTAAATTTTTTTGTTCTCCCCCCCATCACCTTACTCTTCACTGTGTTCACTTACATGCCCTCCCAAACTCGTCCACCAACCTCTGTAACTTCTCTTCAGCAGCAGGGAAGGAGCAGTAGCAACAGCAGAAGGGGAGGTGCAGCATCAACAGCAGCATGAGAGGTACAGCAACAGCAGCAGGGAAGGAGCACTAGCAACAGCAGAAGAGGAGGTACAGCATCAACTGCAGCATGAGAGGTACAGCATCAATAGCAGCAGAAGAGAAGCAGTATCAACAGCAGCAAGGGAGCAACAGCAGCATCAAAAGCAGCAAGGAAGGAACAGCAGCAGTATCAACAACAGCAGGGGAAGAGCAGCAGCAGTATCAACAGCAGCAGGGGAGGAGCAGCAGCAGTATCAACAGCAGCAGCATCAACAGCAGCAGGGGAGGAGCAGCATCAGTATCAACAGCAGCAGGGGAGCAGCAGCAGCAGTATCAACAGCAGCAGCAGCAGTATCAACAGCAGCAGCAGCAGTATCAACAGCAGCAGCAGCAGTATCAACAGCAGCAGGGGAGGAGCAGCAGCAGTATCAACAACAGCAAGGGAGGAGCAGCATCAGTATCAACAGCAGCAGGGGAGGAGCAGCAGCAGTATCAACAGCAGCAGGGGAGGAGCAGCAGCAGTATCAACAGCAGCAAGGGAGGAGCAGCAGCAGTATCAACAGCAGCAGGGGAGGAGTAGCAGCAGTATCAACAGCAGCAGGGGAAGAGCAGCAGCAGTATCAACAGCAGCAGGGGAGGAGCAGCAGCAGTATCAACAGCAGCAGGGGAGGAGCAGCAGCAGCAGCTAAAGCAACACCTCCCCTAAGAATAGAAAAAAATACTAGAAAAGCAACTGCACCAAAAGTAAAGTAGAAGCACAGAGATAATGAAATAATGATGTACTCACACATGAAGAGGCAGGTCCAGGAGCTGTGAATCGATTCCTGAAACCACAATAGATGAGTACACATGGACTTCAGTAGGCCGAAGTGAGAGCATATGAAGAAAGACGACAGAGAGAGTGAAAAGATATCGAAAATATCAAATAAACTGGAGAGGAGAACATGATCGAGCTGAAAATTTTCCAGAGAATTGGAGGATACTCGAGGGAAACAAATCGGCCAGTCATATTGATTTTTATTACAAAAACGATGCAAAAACAGGATCTTGCATCAGAAACTATGGCTAAAGCAAACAAAATATCAGATGGAGTACCTCGACAACAACAGAACCCAAATAGAAGGATAGAAACCAAGAGGATACAAAGACACAAGGGACGAGAGACAAGGCTCGAGACAGGTAGGAGCACCCAGAGAACACCCCAACCAAATTAACCAAAAACAATCCACAATCTGCACTCACAGCCCCCCATCCCCCCAACAAAGACCCGAAGTATCCTGCCATGTCTCCCACTTCCCTAGTTCCCACAAACCATCCAGAATGCAGTTTAGGAAAAGCAAAGGTTTGCAACAAGACTAGTTCCCGAGCTAAGAGGTATGCCCTACGAGGAGAGGTTAAAAGGGACACTGGAGGACAGGAGGGATAGGGGGACTTACATAACAGCTTATAAAACACTGAGAGGAATTGACAAGATGGCTAGTAAAAGAATGTTCCAGAGACGGGACACAACAAGGAGTCACAACTAGAAGTTGAAAACTTAGATGAGTCATAGGGATGCTAGGAAGTATTTATTTAGTCACAGAGTTGTCAGGAAGTGGAACAATCTGGATACTGATAGAGTGGAGGCAGGATGCATACATAGCTTTAAGAAGAGATACGATAAAGCTCATGGAGCAGAGAGTGGACCTAGTAGGAACCAGCGAAGAGACGGGGCCAGGAGCTTTGAACTGACCCCTGCAACCACAAATACGTGAGTACAAATAAGCGAGTACACACACACACACACACACACACACACACACACACACACACACACACACACACACACACACACACACACACACAATATTGCACTCAGAGATCTACACTTAATGGCGTATTAAAAGTTGCTCAAGACTAATTTGCATAAAATTAAGCGCCAAAATCTATTTATTAAGACGAAAAGTTTGTGACGTTCAATGAGTTTCCTTGTTGGCAAAGCTTTTTTAATAAGAAAACTTGTGTGTAATTACATTTCTGAAACGAATAATATGAGAGAAAACCCATTAATATGACTTGTTGTAAGAGGAGAAGAGAATGTAGAAAGAGTAGCAGTGTGAAGGGAAGGGTAATGAATGATGGGAAGGTAGGGTAGGAATGTGAAGGGAAGGGTGATGAATGATGGGAAGGTAGGGTAGGAATGTGGAGGGAAGGGTTGTGATGTAGTTCAGCTGGGCTTGTGAGGTCTCTGGGAGACCTAATTTAATCAATTATATGGTCACACCTCGCCTTGGCAAATGTCTGTCAGCCACGCCTTTTTGGCTTAAGTCTCAGCATCTTTGTTCGTCACTGGCGTCAGATCTAGGCGTCAGGTCGTAACACGTGGTGCACACCTCATTGTGGAGGGTGCTTGGACCACCATATAAGCCCCAGGAACAGCATGATCGAAAGACTTCGAGCGGAGCTGCTGCTGTGTGCAGAGCTCTGAGCAGAGAGATTCGAGAGGAGCTGCTGCTGAGGTGCAGGGCTCCGGAGAAGGCTGCTGAAGTCTCTGGAGGAGACTGTTGGAGACATTGGGCAGAGTACTGGCTTGGAGCAGTACTCGTCAAGATGATTGTATTTCCTGTCTCACTGCTTATACATACCATCCCATTTATCTAAACACAATAATGTTCTCCTGTTCCCAAATATATAATTGTACGAAGACTTAATAATAAACTGTGTTTGAGTAGAATAGTAATATTCACTGTCCCAGTTATTGTATTTCTAGTTTTTATATTTTATTGTGTTTATATGTGAGTGAAGAGTGAGCGAGTTATATAGAAGTGATGCGAGTGTCGTGGTGGTCACCACTGACCTGTCATACCTACCTACCTGAGTGTCGTAGTGGTCACCACTGACCTGTCATACCTACCTACCTGAGTGTCGTAGTGGTCACCACTGACCTGTCATACCTACCTACCTGAGTGTCGTAGTGGTCACCACTGACCTGTCATACCTACCTACCTACCTGAGTGTCGTAGTGGTCACCACTGACCTGTCATACCTACCTACCTGAGTGTCGTAGTGGTCACCACTGACCTGTCATACCTACCTACCTGAGTGTCGTAGTGGTCACCACTGACCTGTCATACCTACCTACCTGAGTGTCGTAGTGGTCACCACTGACCTGTCATACCTACCTACCTGAGTATCGTAGTGGTCACCACTGACCTGTCATACCTACCTGAGTGTCGTAGTGGTCACCACTGACCTGTCATACCTACCTACCTGAGTGTCGTAGTGGTCACCACTGACCTGTCATACCTACCTACCTACCTGAGTGTCGTAGTGGTCACCACTAACCTGTCATACCTACCTACCTGAGTGTCGTAGTGGTCACCGCTGACCTGTCATACCTGCCTACCTACCTGAGTGTCGTAGTGGTCACCACTAACCTGTCATACCTACCTACCTGAGTGTCGTAGTGGTCACCGCTGACCTGTCATACCTGCCTACCTACCTGAGTGTCGTGGTGGTCACCACTGACCTGTCATACCTACCTACCTGAGTGTCGTAGTGGTCACCACTGACCTGTCATACCTACCTACCTGAGTGTCGTAGTGGTCACCACTGACCTGTCATACCTACCTACCTGAGTGTCGTAGTGGTCACCACTGACCTGTCATACCTACCTACCTGAGTGTCGTAGTGGTCACCACTGACCTGTCATACCTACCTACCTGAGTGTCGTAGTGGTCACCACTGACCTGTCATACCTACCTACCTGAGTGTCGTAGTGGTCACCACTGACCTGTCATACCTACCTACCTGAGTGTCGTAGTGGTCACCACTGACCTGTCATACCTACCTACCTGAGTGTCGTAGTGGTCACCACTGACCTGTCATACCTACCTACCTGAGTATCGTAGTGGTCACCACTGACCTGTCATACCTACCTACCTGAGTGTCGTAGTGGTCACCACTGACCTGTCATACCTACCTACCTGAGTGTCGTAGTGGTCACCACTGACCTGTCATACCTACCTACCTACCTGAGTGTCGTAGTGGTCACCACTAACCTGTCATACCTACCTACCTGAGTGTCGTAGTGGTCACCGCTGACCTGTCATACCTGCCTACCTACCTGAGTGTCGTAGTGGTCACCACTAACCTGTCATACCTACCTACCTGAGTGTCGTAGTGGTCACCGCTGACCTGTCATACCTACCTACCTGAGTGTCGTAGGGGTCACCACTGACCTGTCATACCTACCTACCTGAGTGTCGTAGTGGTCACCACTGACCTGTCATACCCACCTACCTGAGTGTCGTAGTGGTCACCGCTGACCTGTCATACCTACCTACCTGAGTGTCGTAGGGGTCACCACTGACCTGTCATACCTACCTACCTGAGTGTCGTAGTGGTCACCACTGACCTGTCATACCCACCTACCTGAGTGTCGTAGTGGTCACCACTGACCTGTCATACCTACCTACCTGAGTGTCGTAGTGGTCACCACTGACCTGTCATACCTACCTACCTGAGTGTCGTAGGGGTTACCACTGACCTGTCATACCTACCTACCTGAGTGTCGTAGTGGTCACCACTGATCTGTCATACCCACCTACCTGAGTGTCGTAGTGGTCACTACTGACCTGTCATGCCTACCTACCTACCTGAGTATCGTAGTGGTCACCACTGACCTGTCATACCTACCTACCTGAGTGTCGTAGTGGTCACCACTGACCTGTCATACCTGCCTACCTGAGTGTCGTAGTGGTCACCACTGACCTGTCATACCTACCTACCTACCTGAGTATCGTAGTGGTCACCACTAACCTGTCATACCTACCTACCTGAGTGTCGTAGTGGTCACCACTGACCTGTCATACCTGCCTCCTTCCCTCTCACTTCTGTCTCCCTCCTACCTACTCCCTCCCGATTGCTCCCCTTTACTCACAGTTTATCCTTTCATTCAATACCCCCCTACATGACAGGGTGATGAATGATGGGAAGGTAGAGCAGGAATGTGAAGGGAAGGGTGATGAATTATGGGAAGGTAGGGTAGGAATGTGAAGGGAAGGGTGATGAATGATGGGAAGGTAGGGTAGGAATGTGGAGGGAAGGGTGATGAATGATGGGAAGGTACGGTAGGAATGTGAAGGGAAGGGTGATGAATGATGGGAAGGTAGGGTACGAATGTGAAGGGAAGTTTGATGAATGATGTGAAGGTAGGGTAGGAATGTGAAGGGGTAATTAATGATGGGAGGGATGATGAATGATGGGAAAGTAATGTAGGAATGTGAAGGGAAGGATGATGAATGATGGGAAGGATGAATGATGGGAAGGTAGGGCAGGAATGTGAAGGGAAGGGTGATGAATGATGGGAAGGTAGGGTAGGAATGTGAAGGGAAGGGCGATGAATGATGGGAAGGTAGGGCAGGAATGTGAAGGGAAGGGTGATGAATGATGGGAAGGTAGGGCAGGAATGTGAAGGGAAGGGTGATGAATGATGGGAAGGTAGGGTAGGAATGAAAAGGGAAGGGTGATGAATGATGGGAAGGTAGGGTAGGAATATGAAGGGAAGGATGATGACTGATGGGAGGGTAGGACAGGAATGTGAAAGGAGGGGTGATGAATGATGGGAAGGATGATGAATGATGGGAAGGTAGGGTAGGAATGTGAAGGGAAGGGTGATGAATGATGGGAAGGATGAACGATGGGAAGGTAGGGCAGGAATGTGAAGGGAGGGGTGATGAATGATGGGAAGGTAGGGTAGGAATGTGAAGGGAAGGGTGATAAATGATGGGAAGGTAGGGCAGGAATGTGAAGGGAGGGGTGATGAATGATGGGAAGGTAGGGTAGGAATGTAAAGGGAAGGGTGATGAATGATGGGAAGGTAGGGCAGGAATGTGGAGGGAAGGGTGATGAATGATAGGAAGGTAGGGCAGGAATGTGAAGGGAAGGGTGATGAATGATAGGAAGGTAGGGTAGGAATGTGAAGGGAAGGGTGATGAATGATGGGAAGGTAGGGCAGGAATGTGAAGGGAAAGGAGATGAATGATAGGAAGGTAGGGCAGGAATGTGAAGGGAAGGGTGATGAATGATGGGAAGGTAGGGCAGGAATGTGAATGGAAGGGTGATGAATGATGGGAAGATAGGGCAGGAATGTGAAGGGAAGTTTGATGAATGATGGGAAGGTAGAGCAGGAATGTGGGGGGAAGGATGATGAATGATGGGAAGGTAGGGCAGGAATGTGAAGGAAAGGGTGATGAATGATGGGAAGGAGGGGCAGGACAATAAAGGTAATGTAACTGTCAAGGAAGGGAATATTGAGTACAGAGAAAGGAATATGAAGGTCAGGGAAGTAAAATAAGGAGAAGGAAGGTATCGTGATAGATAAGTAGGGGCAGGGAAATGTGAAGGGAAGGGTAGAGAATGTGAACGATGAGGAACTGAACGTAGGGGAGAGAGAGAGTGTATGTAGGGATGGTGAAAGAAAAGGTATGGAGTGTGGTTGGAAGAGATAAGAATGTGAACTGAGATGTTGGGAATGTAAATGTAGGGATGTGGAGGACAAAGAAGGGAATATGGAGGATTAGGAAGAGAAGATAACGGGTGGGGAAGGACGTGTGGATAACAAGGAAGGGACTGTGCAAAACGGTGAAGGACGTGTGACGAGAAGAGAGTGGAAGTGAGTTTTTGGGGAAGAGCGAAAGAGAGGGTGAGGAGTTTAGTAAAACTACACAAGTGCACCTAATGTGACATTTTAGTGTGGCAACGTTTCGCTCTCCAGGAACTTTATCAAGCAGTTACAAACAATACATGGACACAGAGGATATATACAGACTTAGAGTAAGGTGTGGTAATAGTAATACTAGTGGTTGTAGTATTAGTAGTAATACATGTGACAGAGAAAGTCGACTTGTACATGAGTAAAAAAGGTTATTAAAGCTATTGCTTGGGTAGTATATAAATGGGTTGGGCAAATATTTCTGGTTGGATTTAAGGCGGCCTATTTCAGTGTTCCTCTTTCATGTTACGTAGTATCAGCAGCAGTGACTGTGGTAGCAGGGTTTATTGTTTTGAGGAGAATTCTTGCTAATACTTCAGAGATGATGAAGCTGCCTTTGTTTTGCTTGTGTTAGAAACAGCAATTAATGATGATTCAAGGCATTTACGTCTGCGGAAATTAGGTATCCTTTTACTTAACATATTGTCGGTAATTCTGTCAACGTTAATACAGGGCGAGGAGTGTCAAGGGTAGGACAATGCCTCTAGAAAGGATGATAAAATGTTGGGAGGAAAAGACAGGGAGTGGAAAGGAAGGGGTGGGGAATAGGAATTGAAGGGTAAGAAGTGGCTAAGGGAAGGAGGAAAAGGAAAAAGAAGCTTCAAAATAACAGGTGTAGGGAGGAAAAGAGAGAAGCGGAGTGGAAGGAAAGGAAGGAGCAAGGAGTAGAAAGGGGAGAAGCTGGGAGTGGGAGCCGGAAGAGTGAGGTAACGGAAATGGAGGTGTTAGAAGTGGGAAATGTAGAAGGGAATGGAAAAGGTAAGGGGGGAGTGGGAAAGAGTTGAGAGGGCGTGAGAAAGGGAAGAGAGGCTAGTGGGAAGCAGAGAAGTGGGAACAAGGACAAAGAGGGACAAGGGGCACAACCTTATACTATACAACATACAAAATAGTTCGTATAGCACACACATGACAAAAAAAAAAGAATTAAATATCCAGCATCGGTTAACTAGAGCCATACAAAGGTTATCGGTTAAACATTAATAAAAAATCTGTTTAATATCGGCAGATATTAATGTGAAGAATAATTTAGTTACTCTACAATTTACACTACAGAATTTACAAGGGAGTAATTTTGATACGAGTGTGTGAAGGCTTACTCAGCCCTTTAACAACTTCAGACAGTATTACCAAGGCTGGCTCCTCCTCAGGAAAATTAATGTATAGAAAAAGAATAAAAACTGACAAACATAAACACTTTATTATTTAGAAAATATAAAACACTTAAATATGAAATATTAATCCTACATTAAAGAAAATGAAAAATGAAAAATATAAATGATAACTGAATTCAACGCTATGTATATATAAAACTTGGGTGTCTGGTGTTGGTGACACTGTGTTGTTGAAATCGTAGCCGTTGCTGATGATGGGGGGGGGTCGCAGGTGTTGATGACAACCCACTGGCTCGTTCTTCACAGATTTTCTAGCCATCAATAATCCGTCCATATGACAGGAAAGCAGGTTTTTTTTTCCACTGCAATGATGAGGGGTTATATTCTGCTACTTGCATACACAAACAGGTAAGTGGATCAAAAATTGGGACATCTCAGAACGTTAGTCCATCTCCTTCAATTCTACTCGTTGATTGGCAGGTGACCCTCTCTGCCATCCAAGCTGGAAAGATAGACAGTTACCCACTGCTTAAGAAATCACTCTCCATGATAAGTACAATACCTAAAAGATGTGGTGATTATTACAACAGTCAACCTAGAGCAAGACTGAAAGGACTAAGTTTATTATTGGTCAAAAGTGAAGCTTTCAACCAATAAAACCACTAGAATACAAAGCAGGCATGTACTTACAGTAGTGCTGGGAGCTGTGAGTCTAGTGACTACTGTTTGGACCGGAGCCCCACACGTCACCTTTCGGGGGGGGGGAGAAGGAGGGGAAGGGATAGTGGGAGCTAGACTGACCCTACCTTAACAAGCAGCCAGCAATCAAACTATCACTTTTGGGGTGGGGGAAAAAAGGCGGGAATAGTGGGAGCTAGACTTAACAAGTAGCCAGCAAGCTATCACTTTCAGGGAGGGGGAAAAAAGGGGAGGGGGGGGGGAATAGCTGGAGCTTGACTTGCTCTACCTTAACAACTAGCCGGCAATGAAACTATTGTTACTATATACTTCCTCGCTACTCCTATCTATTGAACTTTTCCCTCACACTTCCCCATACCAAGACTTATAGTCAAGGAGTATAAGAAGAATAGGCGAGGAAAAAGTGCTAACATATGGAAGTCGCACAAGGCAACAAATCTTCTACTGACTGTCCTGACTTAACCAGTCAGAGAAATAATTGGATGAACCATTGATATACACAATATGGAACTTAAGAGCCTGGAGTGCCAATGTCCACCTCAAGAGGCGACTGTTGGTTCCCTTAAAAGTTTCTAGGTATATCAAAGGTTTGTGGTCCGTTTCTAAAATGAATTCTTTTCCCAGCAAATAAAATTTAAGTTTGGAGATACCCCACACAAGGGCCAAACATTCCTTTTCTATGGTGGAGTATCTCGTTTCTGCGGGAAGGAGTTTCCGGCTTAGGAAGCATACAGGGAAGGGAGTACCATCATGGTATTGTAGTAACACCGCACGTAAGCCAGTATTGGAGGCATCAGTTCTTAAACAAAATGTTTTATTAATATCTGGAATCTTAAGTATAGGGTATTTCGAAAAGATACTTTTAATCTCATTAAACTTTTCCCGAGCTACGTCGGAAAGTTTAAGAGGTTCCTTCACAGACTTTTTAAGGAAGTCGGATAAGATGCCTGTAAGATCAGTAAGGTTTGGGATGAACCGTGCATAAAAATTTACAGAACCAAGAAAGCTATGCATGAGCTTCTTGGCTTTGGGGAATTTAAATTCTAATAAAGCTTTGATCTTACTGGGGAGAGGCTGCAGAGAGTTATTAGAAAGTATCAGTCCGAGATATCTAATCTTGTTATACCCAAGGAAGCATTTCTTTGGCTTGGCAGTGAGGCCATGTGAGCGTAACCTATGCAAAACTGATGTTAATGTTTGGATATGTTCGCCCCACGTGGATGTCATTACGTAAATGTTATCAAAATAAACTGAAACATTTGGCATATTACCCAAGACCTTTCTCATCAGTCTCACGTAGGTAGCACAGGCAGTTACCAAACCGAAGGGCATAGTTCTATATTGCATCAGTCCTTGGTGTGTAGGAAAAGCGGTGTACTGCTTAGAAGAAGGATCTAACATTACTTGATGATATGCCTGCGCAATATCAATCTCTGAAAAGAAGGAAGCGTCATAAAATTTGTGTAGATCGCTATCTATTAAGGGCATAGGCTCAGCATCCCACCGAGTTATAGTATTAAGGCCTCTGAAGTCAATAGCAAGTCTATGTGAATTATCCTCCTTAACCATGACTATTGGTGAGCAATATGCAGATACTGAAGGTTCAATGATCTTTAGTTTTAAATTGTCTACCTCTCGGTCAAATGCATCCCTAAGGTGAAATGGAACTGGGTATAATTTTCGTTTGATAGGATTGTCCGTCACTAAGTCATCTTATGGACTACCGTGGAGGTAACCCCTGGAATATCAGTAAAGACGTCTGAAAAGTTACTCTCACATTGAAGTAGTTCATGTCTCTTATGGTCATCCAAAGATTCATTAATATTAATGTTGGTTGCGCCCGAGTGGTCAAGAGTCACCAAGTCATGTAGTTCTTCATCATAGTCTAAGTTAGAGGTGTCAATTACACACACATTACATTCTTCAGTTGTTTTATCAAGTTCGTGTGGAAAAACTAAGTCAAAGTTATTAAGGCAGTTAACCGAATTTGTTCGGTAATATTTCTTAAGGATGTTGATATGATAAAGCTTAGGTTTCCCCTTGACTTCTATGAGGTAGTCAACTTTCCCACAAATTTTGGACCTTTCCATGCTACTAATAATTTATTTGACTTGATAGGCAAAAGTACCAGAACTTCATCCCCTACTTTAAAACTTCTCCTCTGACTTTTGGAATCAAAATAGGTTTTGTACTGGTCCATTGACAAGCTTAGGTTTTTCGAAACTATGTCAGAGGTCTCCTCAAGTTTGGATCTAAGGTCAAGGAGAAACTGGTAAGAAGACTGAACCTCAGCATTTACCTCCTCATTAGTCCATAAGTCATGAAGGATGGACAATGGACCTCTGGCCTGTCTACCATAGAGAAGTTCAAAAGGTGAAAACCCCAAAGAGTCACTGGGAACTTCCCTCATGGCAAACAAAGCACAGGGTAGGTAACGATGCCACTCCTTAGGTTTAAGGGAGCAAAGTTTCCTTAAAATGGACTTGAGAATCGAATGCTGGCGCTCAATCCTCCCAATACAGCTGGGATGATAGGGTGTGGTGAAGAGAGGCTTCACTCCCAGAAGTTGGTATAGATGTTGCATTAAGTCAGATGTGAATTGTGTCCCACGGTCAGACAAAATTTCTCTAGGGATGCCCACTCTGGAGAAGATGGACAAAAGGGCTTCAGCCACCTCTGTAGTAGTTATGGTCTTTAAGGGTACGGCTTCAGGGAAACTCGAAGCATAATCAACTAATGTTAATATATATATCTATGTCCCCCAGATGAAAGTGGAGATAAAGGACCAACGATGTCAATAGCTACTCTTTCAAAGGGTACCGTAAAGACTGGCATTTTGACCATAGGTACTCGCCTGGTACCTCGGGAGGATGACAGTTGGCAAACTTTACACGATCTACAATACGTAGTGATATCTGAGGACATTTTTGGCCAAAAATAGGTTTCCCTAATTTTATTTAAGGTTTTACGATGCGAGAAATGTCCAGCCACTGGCAGGTCATGAGCCATTTTAAGAACAGTCTCTCTGCATTGACTTGGGACAACTAAGATGGAATAGTCTATCTCATCTGAATTTAATTTGAATACTGATTTATACAAGATATTCTTTATATATTCAAATTTATATGAAAAGTTTTTCCTTTGAATAACTTGATTTTGTTTAGCTGCATTATGGCAATTCTGAAGAGAAGGGCAATTACGTTGTAAATTGACAAAGGAGTCCTTCGATATATCTAAAGGCTTAAAGTCAGGGAAAATCAAAGGATGGACAGTAGGAGAAGTTTGGGCTTTGGTCTGAGCCCTAGACAAGACATTTATAGAATCGGAGGTGATATCTTCACTTTCATCTAATAAGTGTACCGGTGATCCTACTACCTCGCTTTCGAGAGTAGCATCACTGGTTTTTAAATCCACATGAATCTCACGAGACATTGTCTCATCTGAACTTTCGAGGGGCTTCTCTGACTCTACAGGAAGAGGATCTGAAACACTTATGTCCACCTTTGGTGATGAAAGGTCAAGCTCAGAAGGAAGAATGGCACCTTTTACATTACCTATTAGTATGGAGCAAGAAGGGATGGGAGCTAGTACGGCTTCAGACCAACATGTGAACCATTTAGACCTAATGTAACAACGGATGGTAGGAAAAGTGTCTGTACGGCCCAAGTAGTCTGAAAGTATAGCAGAGGAATGAGTTTCTTTAAGGTTAGGGAACAGCTTATCAGAAATGACTATATATGTGCATCCAGTGTCTCGTAAAATGGTAGATACATTAAGTCCATTAACTGTTCCTGAACAGAAGGGTGCTTGGTCATTACAGTCTTTAAAACATCTTCCAACTTTTTAGACCTTCTTAGGACAATCTGGACATTTATGTCCCTTAACACCACACAAATGACAAACAGGAATAAAAGAAGTCATTTTACTTTCCACTAGAGGCTTTGATTTCTTAAGGTCTGATGAACCCTTGCCCTTAGGGCTCGATCCCTTTAGGTCTTTATAGGAATTGTGAGCCTCAGCATACAGGTCAGCAGCCTCAGCAACTTCCTCAGCTTTAATCAGGTTACGTTCTCTGATGAATGTTCTTATCTGGTGGGGAAGAGCTGTCAGGAACTGGTCAGCAACCATGATGTCTCTAAGAGATTCACAACTGTGATCAATTCCTGAACTCTCTATCCAAAAGTCGAACAAACGAAAGAGTGTTACTTGTAACTGCTGAAAGTTTTGGCCAGGCTGTAAGGTGGCATACCTGAAATCTTTCCTGTAAGAATTAGTGGTTTTTTGATATGCTTTAAGGATTGCCTTCTTCAGTAGGTTATAATTACATATGATATCCTGTGACAAAGTTGCATAGATATTCAAAGCGGTACCAGAAAATAACATTCCTAACCTAGTAGCCCAGGTGTCAGCAGGCCATTCACAGAGGGTAGCAGTATTTTCGAACCTGATAATGTATGAAGTTATGTCGTCCCCCTCTGTGAAGGGAGGTAAATTAGGTGTTGGAATGTGCGCACTGACTGCACGTTGTTCCATTACTCCTTCCTCTAATTGTTGTTGTGTAAAAGTTAACTTTTTATTCTCTAATTCAAGGCGAGATTTTTCGAGCTCGCGATCCTTTTCTCTGTTAACTCATGCTCTCTAGGTTTTTCCTCAACTTCTCTATCCTTGGCTCTTTCCTCAAGTTCTCTTAATTTAACTTGTTCCTCACGTACTCTAGCTCTTTCTTCTCGATCAAGTCTATCATGCTCCTTTTTGTCTTCTCTTTCTCTTTTTAACTGTCTTTCTTGGATTTCTCTCTCAATTCTCTCTCTCTCCTTTTTCTCCTGTCTTTCAAGGTTCTCTTTCTCCTTTTTATCCTCTCTTTCTCTTTCTGTCTTGATTCTCTCAATCTATTATTTCTCTCTCCTTATTCTCTTCTCTTTCCCTTTCTGTCTCTCTTCTCTCTCAATTCTCTCTCTTTCAAGTCTTTCCTGGATCTTAGTACTAATGAAAGATTCTAAATTTTCCCTGTTATTCCTAACTTACTTCCAGTGTTCATCCAAAACTGGTATTCCTCCATGCTTGCAAGAATAACTTAAGCTATCAGGGGAAATGAAACGGGTATTAAATAAAACAGAGGGTTCAATTCCTGCTCTGCTCAAACTGTAAATAAACCAGAGGGCTCGATCCCTGCTTCAATTAAACAATATGTATTAATTAAAACGAAGGGTTCAATGCCAGCTCCGAGCAAACAGTAAGTAGAATAGGGTCCCTTAACCATCCAATCTTCTCAACAATAAATCAAGAGTGTCCTACGACAGTTCCCTTGATATAATAAAGAGCTCAATGAAACAAATTGTCACTGGAAAATCTTGGGTCCCTAGAGTCTAATCCTCCAAAGTGTTTCAAGGTCGAACAAAAAGGTGGCAGAATTAAATATATCCTGCCTGACTTGACATACAATAAATTGAGACTATAACAATCACCAAATCTTTCAAATACCTGCACAGTAGTCCTACCATAGAGAATGATTACTCATGGCTGGTGGTAACCGTCTGTGGTATGCGGCGTTGAAGTTCCAATGGTAGATTCGAGATGGAGTTGAGTGTTGATTCAGTCGAGTTGATCCTGGCAAGGTCGCCACTTGTGAAGGCTTACTCAGCCCTGTAACAACTTCAGACAGTATTACTAAGGCTGGCTCCTCCTCAGGAAAATTAATGTTTAGAAAAAGAATAAAAACTGACAAACATAAACACTTTATTATTTAGAAAATATAAAACACTTAAATATGAAATATTGATCCTGCATTAAAGAAAATGAAAAATGAAAAATATAAATGATAACTGAATTCAACGCTATGTATATATAAAACTTGGGTGTCTGGTGTTGGTGACACTGCGTGTTGTTGAAATCGTAGCCGTTGCTGATGATGGGGGGGGGGGTCGCAGGTGTTGATGACAACCCACCGGCTCGTTCTTCACAGATTTTCTAGCCATCAATAATCCGTCCAGATGACAGGAAAGCAGGTTTTTTCTACTGCAATGATGAGGGGTTATATCCTGCTACTTGCATACACAAACAGGTAAGTGGATCAAAAATTGGGACATCTCAGAACGTTAGTCCATCTCCTTCAATTCTACTCGTTGATTGGCAGGTGACCCCCTCTGTCATCCAAGCTGGAAAGATAGTTATCCACTGCTTAAGAAATCACTCTCCATGATAAGTACAATACCTAAAAGATGTGGTGATTATTACAACAGTCAACCTAGAGCAAGACTGAAAGGACTAAGTTTATTATTGGTCAGAAGTGAAGCTTTCAACCAATAAATCCACTAGAATACAAGGCAGGCATGTACTTACAGTAGTGCTGGGAGCTGTGAGTCTAGTGATTACTGTTTGGACTGGAGCTCCACACGTCACCTTTCGGGGGGGGGGGGAAGAAGGAGGGGAAGGGATAGCGGGAGCTAGACTGACCCTACCTTAACAAGCAGCCGGCTGTCAAACTATCACTTTCGGGGTGGGGGAAAAAAGGGGAGGGGGGCGAATAGCTGGAGCTGGACTTACCCTACCTTAACAAGTAGCCGGCAATGAAACTATTGTTACTATATACTTCCTCGCTACTCCTATCTATTGAACTTTTCCCTCACAGAGTGCTTGTCTCTCCCTGGATATCATTAGCATATAGTCCTTTAATTCCTATAATCTTAGGACATGTGCTCAAATACCCAACATGTACTAGAATTTGGAAATAAATGATATAAAATACCGACACAATGGAAATATAAACACACATGCAGTATAATGTGATCCTTTACTGACAACGTTTGGCCCACACAGTGGGCTTTTTTTAAGTCACAAACAGATCTACCTGGGTGGAAGGTACGTGAGTATTTATTGTCAGGTTCAGAATGCTGAGGTCAGGTGGAGAATGCTGCATCTGATGATCTACCGAGTGGGGTTATAGACTCTAAAATCTTGGGTAGCTTGGAAGGGAGATTAGATAAGTATGTGAGTAGACCTGCAGTGTTCCTCCATTCCTATGTTCTTATGTGGGATAGCGATGAAGAAGTTTCTTGGCAAGTGGTTCAGCTATGTTATAGAAGCCGTTGTTCTGGTTGAAGTTGTCCGATATAGAGATAAGTGATGATTCCAGGATTCTTCAGTATTGAGTGTTGTCTTCTGTGGCGATATGTCTTGAGTTTCTGTAGTTTATTAAATGGTTGTGTGAATTACGGTGTTGTACACAGGCATTCTTTGGATCGCCAGACCTGCTTGCATATTGGTATTCTGAAATACGTGTTTGTAGGTCTCTTGATGTTTCGCCCACGTATAATTTGCTGCAGTCATTACAAGGGATTATGTATACCCCTGCAGAGGATGGAAGCTTGTCCTGTCTATTACTGGTAATGTCCTTGATGGTCGTGATTGTGGAGGTAGATACTTGGAATGAAGTATTGGAAAAGATGTTGGAAACGTGTGTGGCAGTGGAGTTGGTGGGGAGGACTATGTATCTCTTCTCTGTAGTGTCTTCTCTGGGTGTGTTGAAGATGTTTAATGCCCGTCGTCTGCAGTCTCTGATTAAGTGACGAGGATAGTGGAGTTTAGAAAATACTTGTTCAATTATAGTGCATTCTTCCTCAAGGAACTCATTGCTAAAGATTCTGAGTGCGCGCAGGAAGAAGCCTATAACTACACCACGTTTAGTTTTGATGTCGTGGTGAGAGTAGAAGTGGAGAAGATCGTTTTGGTTGGTGGGTTTTCAATAGATTTTAAAACGAAGTTCATGGTCATCTTTGCAGAGAAGAACATCAAGGAAAGGAAGAGTGTTGTCGACTTCATCTTCAAGTGTGAACTGGATTGATAATAGTCATTGCAAAAGTTTAGGAAGACCTGAAATTATTCAAAATCTTTCATCTCGTCCACTGTCAACCACAGAAACTGAAGCTCTCAGCTTAGGCCTCAAATTCGCAACAGGAATTGCGAAACCAAAACAGGACCTCAATTTTATCGCCAAAAACTACAGACACAATGACTCCGACTTCCAAAAAGGTTATCTTCAAGGCATCATCTAAGCGGCCATCTCAACACGCAGCTCCCCAGTCATACCTCGACGTCACATCATTGCACTTGAAGGTTTAGCAGAAGGCACGACCATCAGGGTCACCACCGCTGATGAGGGAGGTGGTGTTATCATGAACACTGACGATTACAGGAACAAAATGCTCAATCTACTTAATGACCCAGATACCTACAAACCTCTCACAACTAACCAAGTGGACAACCTTACTAAAACTTTTCTTCAAAGGGCTCGCCGTATTCTGAGGGATTCAGAACAAGAAGAAACTTCTACACACCATACCCAGTAACCCCAGACCTGCCAGAATGTACGGCCTGCCAAAAACTCACAAGCCTGGTATCCCATTGAGGCCCATATCTTCGGGAATAGGCAGTGCTCCCCACCAACTCTCAGGAATTCTCGCAAAACACCTCTCTAAACTCTTGGGCACTATCAGTCCAACACATCTCAAACACTCGAGTGATCTTCTCAATCACATTCGCAACGTCAACATCAGGAACAAGAAACTTTTCAGCCTTGACGTAGCTTCCCTATTCACCAAAGTACCTACTACACAAGCCATCGATCTCTTGCGCAGGAAAATTGACGATTCACTTGATCTTCCTATTCCAGCCAGCGATTTCATCGACCTTGTTGAACTATATGTTGGCTTTACGTGTTTCTCTTTCAAAAATCACCTTTTTCAGCAGACTTTTGGACTACCCATGGGTTCGCCATTTAGTGCGGTCCTGGCGAACCTATACATGGAAGATCTGGAAACCGAGCGTTTCTCCACCATTATTCCTTCGTCTGTCACCTGGCTCCGTTATGTTGACGACATTCTCCTCATAACTCCCAGACGCTTCAACGTTCAAGCTCTCCAAGACAAGCTCAACCAGGTCGAGCCCTCAATTCAGTTCACACTTGAAGATGAAGTCGACAACACTCTTCCTTTCCTTGATGATGTTCTCTGCAAAACCTATAACCACACCACTAAACGTGGTGTGGTTATAGGCTTCTTCCTGCGCGCACTCAGAATCTTCAGCAATGAGTTCCTTGAAGAAGAATGCACTATAATTGAACAAGTATTTTCTAAACTCCACTATCCTCGTCACTTAATCAGAGACTGCAGACGACGGGCATTAAACATCTTCAACACACGCAGAGAAGACACTGCCGAGAAGAGATACATAGTCCTCCCCACAAACACCATTGCCAAACACGTTTCCAACATCTTTCCCAATACCTCATTCCAAGTATCTACCTCCACGACCTTCAAGGACTTTACCAGTAATAGACAGAACAAGCTTCCATCCTCTGCAGGGGTATACATAATCCCTTGTAATGACTGCAGTAAATTATACGTGGGCAAAACATCAAGAGACCTCCAAACACGTATTTCAGAACGCCAATACGCAAGCGGGTCTGGTGATACAAGGAATCCCTGTGTACAACACCGTAATTCACACAACCATTTAATAAACTACAGAAACTCGAGACTTATCGCCAGAGATGACAACACTCAATACAGAAGAATCCTGGAATCATCGCTTATTTCTATATCCGACAAATTCAACCAGAATAGTGGTTTCTATAACATAGCTGAACCACTTGCCAAGAAACTACTTCATCGCTATCCCACATAAGAACATAGGAATGGAAGAACACTGCAGAAGGTCTGCTCACAAACTTATCCAATCTCCCTTCCAAGCTACCCAAGATTTTAGACTATATCCCCACTCGGTAGATCATCGGATGCAGCATTCTTCACCTGACCTCAGCATTCTGAACCTGACTATAAATACTCGCGTACCTTCCACCCCAGGTAAATCTGTTTGTGACTTGAAAAAGCCCACTGTGTGGGCGAAACGTTGTCAATAAAGGATCACATTATACTGCAAATGTGTTTATATTTCCATGTACTAGAATTTAAATTAATCATTGAATAATTATGACCCTAATGGATTTATCGCTTTTTATAATAATAATAATAATAATAATAATAATATAAGTGAATAATCATTAAAAGTGTCAAGAATTTATTTCAATAATTACTTGACAAGGATATTGAATCTTAGTGGTCAGTGGGGATGTGGACTGTTTCAGAATTTATTTACTTATTTAAAAAACCCTCAAAGGAGGTTCCTTGACGCTGATGAGGGAATTTAGATCTAGGGAATTGAATCTATGCCCCAGTTCCCTGAACTGAGCCTGAATGCCTTCCACCTCCCCCACATACGCTGTATAATCCTACGTATTTAGCGCTACCCCATGATTATAAATATATATATATATATATATATATATATATATATATATAACGTAGGAGAAACTTCTAGAGGGGATGTGGTAGGTAAGTTTGGGGTGCCAGGTGTAAATGATAATGGGAGCCCTTTGATTGAACTTTGTATAGAAAGGGGTTTAGTTATAGGTAATACATATTTTTAGAAAAAGAGGATAAATAAGTATACAAGATATGATGTAGGGCGAAATGACAGTAGTTTGTTGGATTATGTATTGGTAGATAGAAGACTGTTGAGTCGACTTCAGGATGTACATGTTTATAGAGAGGCCACAGATATATCAGATCACTTTTTAGTTGTAGCTACACTGAGAGTAAAAGGTAGATGGGATACAAGGAGAATAGAAGTATCAGGGAAGAGAGAGGTGAAGGTTTATAAACTAAAAGAGGAGGCAGTTAGGGTAAGATATAAACAGCTATTGGAGGATAGATGGGCTAATGAGAGCATAGGCAATGGGGTCGAAGAGGTATGGGGTAGGTTTAAAAATGTAGTGTTGGAGTGTTCAGCAGAAGTTTATGGTTACAGGAAAGTGGGTGCGGGAGGGAAGAGGAGCAATTGGTGGAATGATGATGTAAAGAGAGTAGTAAGGGAGAAAAAGTTAGCATATGAGAAGTTTTTACAAAGTAGAAGTGATGCAAGGAGGGAAGAGTATATGGAGAAAAAGAGAGAGGTTAAGAGAGTGGTGAAGCAATGTAAAAAGAGAGCAAATGAGAGAGTGGGTGAGATGTTATCAACAAATTTGGTTGAAAATAAGAAAAAGTTTTGGAGTGAGATTAACAAGTTAAGGAAGCCTAGAGAACAAATAGATTTGTCAGTTAAAAATAGGAAAGGAGGGTTATTAAATGGAGAGTTAGAGGTATTGGGAAGATGGAGGGAAAATTTTGAGGAATTGTTAAATGTTGTTGAAGATAGGGAAGCTGTGATTTCGTGTATAGGGCAAGGAGAAATAACATCTTGTAGGAGTGAGGAGCCAATTGTGAGTGTGGGGGAAGTTCATGAGACAGTAGGTAGAATGAAAGAGGGTAAAGCAGCTGGGATTGATGGGATAAAGGTAGAAATGTTAAAAGCAGGTGGGGATATAGTTTTGGAGTGGTTGGTGCTATTATTTAATAAATGTATGGAAGAGAGTAAGGTAC
Organism: Cherax quadricarinatus; assembly: GCF_038502225.1. Classification (NCBI taxonomy): domain Eukaryota; kingdom Metazoa; phylum Arthropoda; class Malacostraca; order Decapoda; family Parastacidae; genus Cherax; species Cherax quadricarinatus. The sequence goes on along the minus strand of NC_091365.1, from coordinate 17,338,742 downwards.
TTAGGGATTGGCAGAGAGCATGCATAGTTCCTTTGTATAAAGGCAAAGGGGACAAAAGAGTGCAAAAATTATAGGGGGATAAGTCTGCTGGTAAAGTGTATGGTAGAGTTATTATTGAAAGAATTAAGAGTAAGACGGAGAATAGGATAGCAGATGAACAAGGAGGCTTTAGGAAAGGTAGGGGGTGTGTGGACCAGGTGTTCACAGTGAAACATATAAGTGAACAGTATTTAGATAAGGCTAAAGAGGTTTTTGTAGCATTTATGGATTTGAAAAAGGCGTATGACAGGGTGGATAGGGGGGCAATGTGGCAGATGTTGCAGGTGTATGGTATAGGAGGTAGGTTACTGAAAGCAGTGAAGAGTTTTTACGAGGATAGTGAGGCTCAAGTTAGAGTATGTAGGAAAGAGGGAGATTATTTCCCAGCAAAAGTAGGCCGTAGACAAGGATGTGTGATGTCACCGTGGTTGTTTAATATATCTATAGATGGGGTTGTAAGTAAAGTAAATGCGAGGGTCTTGGCAAGAGGCGTGGAGTTAAAAGATAAAGAATCACACAAAGTGGGAGTTGTCACAGTTGCTCTTTGCTGATGGCACTGTGCTCATGGGAGATTCTGAAGAGAAGTTGCAGAGGTTGGTGGATGAATTTGGTAGGGTATGTAAAAGAAGAAAATTAAAAGTGAATACAGGAAAGAGTAAGGTTATGAGGATAAAAAGATTAGGTGATGATTGGATATCAGATTGGAGGGAGAGAGTATGGAGGAGGTGAGTGTATTCAGATATTTGGGAGTGGACGTGTCAGCAGATGAATCTATGAAAGACGAGGTGAATCATAGAACCGATGAGGGGAAAAGGGTGAGCGGTGCACTTAGGAGTCTGTGGAGACAAAGAACTTTGTCCTTGGAGGCAAAGAGGGGAATGTATGAGAGTATAGTTTTACCAACGCTTTTATATGGGTGTGAAGCATGGGTGATGAATGTTGCAGCGAGGAGAAGGTTGGAGGGAGTGGAGATGTCATGTCTGAGGGCAATGTGTGGTGTGAATATAATGCAGAGAATTCGTAGTTTCGAAGTTAGGAGGAGGTGCGGGATTACCAAAACTGTTGTCCAGAGGGCTGAGGAAGGGCTGTTGAGGTGGTTCGGACATGTAGAGAGAATGGAGCGAAACAGAATGACTTCAAGAGCGTATCAGTCTGTAGCGGAAGGAAGGCGGGGTAGGAGTCGGCCTAGGAAAGGTTGGAGGGAGGGGGTAAAGGAGGTTTTGTGTGCGAGGGGCTTGGACTTCCAGCGGGCATGCGTGAGCATGTTTGATAGGAGTTAATGGAGACAAATGGTTTTTAATACTTGACGTGCTGTTGGAGTGTGAGCAAAGTAACATTTATGAAGGGAGTCAGGGAAACCGGCAGGCCGGACTTGAGTCCTGGAGATGGGAAGTACAGTGCACTCTGAAGGAGGGGTGTAATGTTGCAGTTTAAAACCTGTAGTGTAAAGCACCCTTCTGGCAAGACAGTGATGGAGTGAATGGTGGTGAAAGTTTTTCTTTTTCGGGCCACCCTGCCTTGGTGGGAATCGGCCAGTGTGATGATTATATATATATATATATATATATATATATATATATATATATATATATATATATATATATATATATATATATATATATATATATGCAATAAGATCACAGTAAACAGGTGATTTCAGAACATGCCAAACAACCAATGTGAAAGAACAGAGAAATTCCAAGCGCTTGGAATTTCTCTATTCTTTCACAGTGGTTGTTTTGCATATATATATATATATATATATATATATATATATATATATATATATATATATATATATATATATATATATATATGGGTCCCACAATTTACACCAGAGGTGGACCCCATCCTATGTTTTTTTTAGTTATATATATATATATATATGTATATATATATGTAATGTCGTGCCGAATATGTAAAACTGGTCAATTAGCAAGAACTCATTTAAAATTATGTCCTTTCTAAAATTTTCTCTTATACGTTTAAAGATATATTTTTTCATTAATGTTAATGTAAAAAAAATTAATTTTGCTCCAAAAGTATCTTAGAAAACTTACCTAACCTTATTATAACAAGAACAATTTATTTTAGCCTAACCCAACTAAATATATTTTAGATTTGTTTACAATAATTTAATACTAAAACACAGTGAAATATATTTTTGTTCGTTAGGTTCAGAATGATTTTGTCGAAATTATTGCATACACAAATTTTCACTTGTCCTATATGGCAAGATGAGCGTTACTATTTAAGCCAAGATCGCAAGTTCTGCCTATTCGGCACTACATATATATACTTATTTAAAAAGATAGGATTCTTTCTGATGCTTTACTAATTAAAACACAGGTAAAGTGCCAGTATTATGAGATCACAAGAAAAAGTCATAAACCACTTGTCTTTATGGTCAGCAATTTGGATACAGTGAATTACTTAGTAAGGCTATATAATTAATGAGTGAAGCCGGTCCTGCAGTGTACCACAACTCTAATGTCTTCGTTCACTCCGAATCCTATCGTCTGTTGAATACCTCGAGGGATCCTGTGGTCCTGTAGTGTTCTGCTTCCATCTGCTGTTGTTACACAAGTCCTGTAATTTGCGTGATACCTTTATTGTCTTTTGGACGTTGGTAGTTGTAGTCTGGTTGAGGACACTCGAATACTCCGCTGTGTATCTGTCAGGAACCGAGACTTTCTTAAACGCTGTTCAACTCTGCTCTTCCCTTCGCATTCCCAACCCTCATTATGTTTGCAGACGTCTTTCTGAACCACTTGTAGATATCCATAATCAAGGATTTACTCGTTAACACTCTTAGATGTGTCAGTCTTTGTCGCATGCTCTGCGACTCGAAAATATAGGCTTACACCAGCTTCGCCAGCGCTTCCCCTCAGTCCTAAAGCTCTAGCTATCTTAGTCTGGAAGGCCATTCGTGAGAGCTTTAGTTCGCATCTAAACGGAGGACCGCCATTATTTAAAGAGCCCATTTGCATATTCCTTGTTACTCGCATGTGCCACAGCTTGAGTATGTCAGTTCTTCTGTTTATTTGCATCTTTTCCTGTTTGTAGTTAGAGTATCATTGGCCAAAATATTTTTTCTTATGCATGGTCATATAAGGTCAGTCTTCATTTTTATATGTTAACATCTTGACTGCCTTCCGTCATGTTTAATTACTTGGTTAAGTTTATTATTCACTTTTCCAATATTTATGGCGGCAAAGTTTACATTGTCTGTAAATCTGCCGAGATTTTTAACTTACAGTGATGTACCAACATAGTTCAGTCATCATCGTACTGTAAGAGAACATGGGTGACTCACTTCTGTGTCTTCTGAACTGAAGAATAAAATAAAAGTACAATTTGCTGGGGTAAGAAGAGCACTCTCGTGAAGCGTGTACACAGTGTACTGTGTTCTGTCTGAAGAAGACGGGGAGAGAAAGTGACCTCTCCGAATATTAGAATATTCTGTCCATTTTCAGGATGTGCAGCCCGTATCTGAGTATGAAACGGCTTTGGGATTCTTCATAGACTGTTTATCCTACTCTATAAAGATGGTTTCACAAGACAGGTTTCAAGGCGTGGTTTGAACTCGGTATAAGGAGGTCGGGTCAAATTCTTAGGGCTTGGATCTAGGAATAGCTTCCGAGAACTGGTATGGTGATCCTCAAATGCGTAAGTTATGAATGCTATAGCAAAAAAATGAATCACCAAGCGATGGACAAAATGCAGGAAGCTGCTCACCAAGAAAGGATAGGTCAAGAAATAGACCTTGCAATCATTCTCGAGCCTGAAGAGACACAAGGCCGTAGTCCAACGGCCTGATCTGCCACAAAGGTGCGATGTAAGAGCACCTACAAGATACTCATTGTCAGCAGTGAATACAATCTTATCTCCGTCTAGTGGGGGTAGAGGGACCCTGTGTCAGAGAATGGTCAGGTGCCATTACCAGAAATATCTGCAACTCATGGAAAAGGACCACACCACAAAGCAACTCAAAAGAAATTGACCGCTTTATCCAAACCCAAGGAAATAAAACCTAGATAAAATCATTGTTGGCATGGAACCGCCAACAGCGTCGCTGACTGGTAACACGATATGAACTGGAAGACTCTCCTTCAATTGGGCTGGTGCGAGTCTTGTTAAGGATGTGTGTCGCACGTTCCCTGGAATCACACATGAAGTGTAGGGGAAAGTGTAGCGAACTAAATGAATGCATAACGTAAGTGCATCCCTCCTCGAGGAACTGCGAACTGGAAGTTTTGTAAGAATTCTGTAACTACCCCTGACACCAGAGCTAAATGAGTAGTAGCTATAGGCTTCTTTCTGAGAGCTTACAGAATTTCGAGTCTGCAGTTCCTCGAGGAGGGATGCACTTACATCATACATTCATTCAGTTCGCTACACTTTCCCCTACACTTCATATGTGATTCCAGGGAACGTGCGACATACATCCTTAACAAGACTCGCACCAGCCCAGTTGAAAGCCTTCCAGTTACATCCTCTTACCAGTCAGCGACGTTGCAACTAATGTATCTAAAATACTTGAAAAAACTTGTTAAAATATTTACCAGCTCTTCATTTACTGTTAAAAATTTAGTGCAAAAACCCAAAAAACACAATACCACGTGGGGGTTGTAACAAAACATATGTGGGGGAAACAGCGAGATCTCTGGATTAGGGAACACAAGAGCGCCTGCAACCGCGATGAAAGTAAAAATTCGAGTGTCCAACACAGAGACCATGTTGGGCACCTCATGAAGTTCACTAAGGCTGGATTAGTCGTTGAGGACAAGGATTTACATCGGCAAAAGTTTATAAAGGCTGCCCTAATTGCTGTTAACACTTTCCATCAAAAATCCGGAAGTTACTCTATATCTAAATTGCTCAAGAAGACATTACCCATTCTGGAGACCAGATCGCTGTAACTTGACTAATGCACCATATACATACTCGTTCTTAGTCATCTCTTTATTAGGACTGAAGAAGCCACTCGTGGCGAAACGTTTCCTCTAATAAATGCCCTGAATTGTACGTAAGTGCCTTTTTCCACATCTTGTCGGTATCACCAGACCATTTTTTATCGTGCATATCATATACTCGGTAGTTAGCCTAACGAAGGGTTTGCCCTTCATATTAGCATATTAACAATAACAGTGGTAATCGCCTGTCATAAAGGACAGTTTACAGCTTGTGGTTCCAACCCGATTTGATAGGAAAAGACGAGGGATGAAGGTGAAAGGTAAGAAGGTGTAAGGAAGAAAAGGATAGAGGAAGAAGACAAAGGAGAAAATGAGGGTGGGATAATAGGGGTGGATGGGAGGTGGAAGAGAGGGAGGGAGGAAAGGGGGAGGTAGGGAAGGGTTTGGCAGCGTGGCAGACGCTGATACATTTACAAGTGGCGAGAGAACAAAGAGAAATTAAATCGGTAAAAATAGAGGTGGTGTGCTGTGGTGGTAATATGTTGCAATGGTGGCGGTGCGCTATGTGGTGGTAAGCTGTGGTATCAGGAGCGTTGTCATGTGCTGGTTTGCCGCTGCTAGTTCTGGCGGTGTGTTAGGTGAACCATGGTGGAAATGTGCTCTAAGAGGTGGTTTTCTGTGATGGAATTGATGGTATTCTGTGGTGTTGTAGGGATGGTAGTGTCTGTAGTGGTGCTGGTGTGCTGTGGTGTTGTAGGGGTAGTAGTGGCTGTAGTGGTGCTGATGTGCTGTGGTGTTGCAGGGATGGTAGTGCCTGTAGTGATGGTGTGCTGTGGTGTTGTAGGGGTGGTAGTGAGTGTAGTGGTGCTGGTGTGCTGTGGTGTTGTAGGGGTAGTAGTGGCTGTAGTGGTGCTGGTGTGCTGTGGTGTTGTAGGGATGGTAGTGCCTGTAGTAGTGGTGTGCTGTGGTGTTGTAGGGGTGGTAGTGGCTGTAGTGGTGCTGGTGTGCTGGGGTGTTGTAGGGGTAGTAGTGGCTGTAGTGGTGCTGGTGTGCTGTGGTGTTGTAGGGATGGTAGTGCCTGTAGTAGTGATGGTGTGCTGTGGTGTTGTAGAGGTGGTACCGGCTGTAGTGGTGCTGGTGTGCCGTGGTGTTGTAGGGGTGGTAGTGGCTGTAGTGGTGTTGGTGTGCTGTGGTGTTGTAGGGGTGGTAGTGGCTGTAGTGGTCATGGTGTCCTGTGGTGTTGTAGGGGTGGTACTGGCTGTAGTGGCTATGGTGTGCTGTGATGTTGTAGGGAAGGTGGTGGCTTTAGTGGTGCTGGTATGCTGTGGTGCTGTAGGGGTGGTAGTGGTGATGGTATGCTGTGGTGTTGAAGGGGTGGTAGTGGTATGCTGTGGTGTTGTAGGGGTGGTAGTGGTGATGGTATGCTGTGGTGTTGTAGGGGTGGTAATGGTGATGGTGTGATGTTCTGTTGTAGAGGTGATGGTGTGCTGTGGTGCTGTAGGAGTGATAGTGGTGGTGTGCTATGGTGTTGTAGGGGTCGTAGTGGTGATGGTGTGCTGTGGTGTTGTAGGGGTCGTAGTGGTGATGGTGTGCTGTGGTGTTGTAGGGGTGGTAGTAGCTGTAGTGGTGCTGGTGTGCTGTGGTGTTGTAGGGATGGTAGTGGCTGTAGTGGTGATGGTGTGCTGTGGTGTTGTAGGGGTGGTATTGGCTGTAGTGGTGCTGGTGTGCTGTGGTGTTTTAAGGGTGGTAGTGGTAATGGTGTGTTGTGGTGTTGTAGGGGTGGTAGTGGCTGTAGTGGTGCTGGTGTGCTGTGGTGTTGTAGGGGTGGTTGTGTTAATGGTGTGTTGTGTTGTAGGGGTGGTAGTGGCTGTAGTGGTGCTTGTGTGCTGTGGTGTTGTAGGGGTGGTAGTGGCTGTAGTGATGCTGGTGTGCTGTGGTGTTGTAGGGATGGTAGTGGCTGTAGTGGTGATGGTGTGCTGTGGTGTTGTAGGGGTGGTATTGGCTGTAGTGGTGCTGGTGTGCTGTGGTGTTTTAGGGGTGGTAGTGGTAAGGGTGTGTTGTGGTGTTGTAGGGGTGGTAGTGGCTGTAGTGGTGCTAGTGTGCTGTTGTGTTGTAGGGGTGGTAGTTGCTGTAGTGGTGCTGGTGTGCTGTGGTGTTGTAGGGGTGGTTGTGTTGATGGTGTGTTGTGTTGTAGGGGTGGTAGTGGCTGTAGTGGTGCTGGTGTGCTGTGGTGTTGTAGGGGTGATAGTGGCTGTAGTGGTGCTGGTGTGCTGTGGTGTTGTAGGGGTGGTAGTGGCTGTAGTGGTGCTGGTGTGCTGTGGTGTTTTAGGGGTGGTAGTGGTAAGGGTGTGTTGTGGTGTTGTAGGGCTGGTAGTGGCTGTAGTGGTGCTGTGGTGTTGTAGGGATGGTAGTGCCTGTAGTGGTGATGGTGTGCTGTGGTGTTGTAGGGGTGGTAGTGGCTGTAGTGGTGCTGGTGTGCTGTGGTGTTGTAGTGGTGCTGGTGTGCTGTGGTGTTGTAGGGGTGGTAGTTGCTGTAGTGGTGCTGGTGTGCTGTGGTGTTGTAGGGATGGTAGTGGCTGTAGTGGTGCTGGTGTGCTGTGGTGTTGTAGTGGTGCTGGTGTGCTTCTCCTCTTGGCGTAAAAATACTGATTGCCACTCAGGCTGACAACTTTTTGTTACAATATAATATGTTTGAGTAAACACATGAAGCCTTGTATATACCGGACGTGTGAGACTCACATCAGAGGCGGGAAACACAGCTACTTAACCGCCTCATTCATTTCCAGGTAGAACTGCACCTTTAATTTCTGTGCTAATTAAGAGTGGCAGGGTTGGCCCTGCTGCAGGCACATTTAACTAAGCAAATCACTACTCTGGAAACTCAAAAACCTTCATTTAAAAAAATTGGGAACTACTCTAATTACCTCGTCTTCGTGTGAAACATTCCGGAGGAAGGTGGTAACGACACCCGTGTTCACTCATTCAGCCGCCATATACCGCTGACTGTGAACGACATCAACATTCTACTAACAAAATGTTGCGAATCTCAGGGAAAATGTGAATTTCGAATGTGGAATATGTTGATAATTGTTTACTCTGTGGAATTTTTTTTTTTACATTCATTTTATAGGCCTTTATCACCACCTGGGACCACAGAAAATTCTTTTAGAGATATTGATGTAGAAAATGTAGTAATATTTAACAGTAAGTAGGAAAATATTTCTTCAGTATGACGCCAGAAGCATCAGTAAAGATATTTATAATTGTTACTTATTAACCAGCGAAAAAGTGAAGGCATTTGTGCTAATTATTAATGACAGATGAACAGCTAGCAGCGGTGTATGACTCTAGTGGGTTTAGCGCTTAGTTTTAATAATAATGAAGGGCTATCGTGAATAAATTAATACGATGGAAATCAAATAATTTATTACTTTTCATATTTCTAATAATTTAAGCTATTTTTTTTTTAAATTCAAGTTTAAAGTGACCTCATTAGCATATATATAAAATAAATATTATTGTTGCAATCAGTGTTGTAATAGTTTCTTATCCTGCCAGACTCCAGCAGCAAGTGAGCAATGTGTCTCATCCTGTGGCAAAGAATGTTTTGCTTCCTTATTTAATCAGATGTCAAACTCTAGAAAGAACAGGCGTAGAAGCGTATAATAGCCTCTAAATACAGTATAATAAATCAATTCTCGTACGTGAAGACCCCTCAAAGAAGGTTCCTCGACGCTGGTTAGGGGCTCTTGATCTAGGGAACTGGATCTGTGCTCCAGTTCCCTGAATTAAGCCTGAATACCTTGCACATCCCCCTCCCCCCATATGCGCTGTATAATCCTACAGGTTTAGAGCTTCCCCTTGATTACTATAATAATCGCTCGTGAATGTGGTACCTGCGCAGTGACAACTGTCTGGCGATGTAGAGAGAAGCCATCTGTGTGTGAAGCACATGTTACCTGTCTACAGATATCTGTCTGACGATGGAAACCTGAACTTGTATGTGGCACTATTATGTGTGTTTACACACACATCTGCATGGGAAATGAGAGTACGAATTATTATTCACCCTAGATTATTTCCAGATAATTTTTATTAACGAGTTGTGAAGCCAAGTGCAAGTTGTCCATCACGTGACTGCTCGACTTATCAAATAAGATGTCAAATAAGATGTCTGGCGATATCCTCATAACTTGATGATCTTGCTTGCAGCAGAAATTGGATTAATGTCTCCGACCCAAGCCAGGTATTAACTTCCTAATCTAATAGAGTGCTCATTATACAGGGACACTGATAAGGAACGTTATGTTGATCAAAACCCGGCAAACAAACGTAAGCGTTAATGTTCACTTACGATGTTAGGTTTTATAGACTTTGTATTTGTCTAGTACACTTCCAGCCTCAGATTCCTACGGTTCTTCTTAAGTATAATCCGTAAGCAGTCCGTATTAAGATTCCGCTTTTAGTAAAACTACGTCCTGCCCTGTAACTGTGATTAAAATAATTAACAATTTAGCACTAACTGAACATTAGTACTAACGCTCAACTGTGTTTACTTGCAGGAGGCAGTTTTTAAAGAGAATGTCACTGTCTGCGACCCGGAAGTATCCCGAGACCTTCTGACCTTTAAGTAAGCGGCATGAAAGCTATTTAAAAGTGTTCAGTATTTCCTGTACACTATATAAATTAAATCTCTCAGATGAAAGTGGCTGAGTACGGCTAATACTCTTAACAATATTCATTATTTCACCGTTTCTCAGACATTCAAGCAGGTTATTGTTTGGGAACCTTAAACAGGTATTTAAGACTGTATATATTACCTTGTATATTATTTGCGCTGTGAAATGTTGTAAGTGGTTCGTTTTTATTAACAGACCAGTATCTAACTATCCAAATTTAACTAAAAAACGAAAAATAGAGAAATTTGTTGAAAACCGCAAGAGAAATAAAACAAAATTTGCGATGTGTTGGAAAGTGGGTTTTTGTAGATAGCAAAGTTGATGTTGTGATAAGCGTCTCGGTCTTCAACTTGTCGGTTTTCAAAAAAAATTATCACATCTGTCAGACACTGCAACATCATGGGATCTTGATATAAGGAATTTTTCAATACTTGTTCAACCTTTGGATGAAGACCTACTAACACTAGTGGATGGTACCATTGTGATCCCGCCGCCTCCTGCTTCCAATCACCTGAATACAGTATATGAGCCACTTCTCCGACCATATGCTGTACTTTCTACAATGAGGGACTGAACACAACGATTCCAGGCTGAGGGACTGTTTACCTCAAACTCCTCTTCTCCTTACCCATTTCTACTTTGTATTGGTCTAATAAAGCCACTGTGTGGCGAAGCGTTTCTTCAGTAAAGATCCCCATATGTTGCATGTCTCAGTGATATGGTGTGCTTGACTCTCGCCTTTTTCTTTGCTGGTGATGTTGCTGCCGCTGCTTTTGTTGTATCATAGTGTTAATAATGAACAGCAGCAGAGAATCATTTATACACTCTTCCCTTTCATTGCTTCAAAAATACCATTGAGGACAACAATTATATGTACAAGTTTACTGGACCTATTGTTTCCATTGTCCGTGCTTAATTTGAATAGTATAACAAACCTGTCACATTGGGCCCCACCCATACATGCTTTCATCAGTACTTGACCTCTTCTAAATACTCTCTACCAAACCACAGTAAATCAGAAATAATTGTTATTCTGAACATACGCACCTAATTGAAAAAAATGAAAAATCTGGGTGAAAACGCTACAAATTCAGCAATAAGGAGTAATTTTTGGCAGTGTGAGCAGTCGACTAAAAATTTCGACATCTGTTAAGCGGTTATGAATCTCTTTTCAAACAGTTTGCTACCACTACTGCTTCCCTACCACATGTTTATGACTTGATTAACAACTCGATTAACAACTTGATTAACAATTTGATTAACAATTGCGTTTTTTATAGATAAATTGAGTATCATAAGCCTTATTGCAGGTACATTTTCCAGATCTGGTATAAATAATAGCACTTTCCTGATTTCCAGCTTACAGGAGATACATATGCGTTTGGATTTAAAATTGGTTAGTATTGATGCTGTGTTCGCGAAGATTCCATGGGATGACTTGGTGGAGTATTTTAAGGGAAGGAAAACAAAACCACGACTTTGTCTTAAATATAGCACTTAGGGAATGATGATAGGTAATTCTTTATGTCAGTGATGAGTTGTGTGTATGGTCGATTATTGACTGCCTTGACGTCTTTCTACGAAGGTTGAATCAGTGTGTCCCATCTGTTATGTTCACAGTAGAAACTGAGTAGATGGGTCCTTGACTTGTTTTGTATAACACGGGAGAAGATCTAAGCATAATGTTTACGAGAAGCCACCAAATAACTGCTCATCTGTCCATTTTTGTTTAGATAACTTCTAGAGTAAAATATTCCGTGTCTTCGTCAATATTTTTGTGAAGTTTGCGTGTGGGCAGCCCTAAATGTATTGGTGAGGAGACACAGAAAATTTATAAGATTGGTGCTTAGTTACAGTACCCTATAATATGTTTTTTGTTAAGTTCTCGTATAAATACTATATAAAAAAAAACATATTCTTATGTCTTACTGAGAAACCTCACTAATATGTCCGAAGTCTTAAAACAATACAAAAAAAATTAAAATTGTGTGCACTGCTAAATTTTTGCTAATAAAAAAATCGAGTTTCCTTTCATGGAATGGTTATAGATTGCTGAGATTATGACTCATATTATGAGGGTCAAACACGTACGTTGTTAGTAATCAGAGTTGCACTAAAACAGTTGTATAAAAACTGCTCGAGCGTCTAATACCTTATTCCCAGATTAAATCAGTTTCACAGCACATCTACTGGCCATCAGTAAATGCTCTTGTGTTTGCTAATAGGTTAACAGAAATCAATGTTACTGAATCCTGTTTGATGAAGTAAATTTAGGACACGTTAAATGTGACTCCACAGCGATTTTGGCTTAACAAGTTTGATATATTTGCAGCATCTACCACACTACGTACCTATCAACGCTATCATATGCCTTTACTAAATTCATAAGCAGATGTGATGTAGATGGTTTATAAAACAGACAAGTTGAAAAATGAGACACTTGTGCAACATTTGTGAATCTTTATTGAAGAAACGTTTCGTCATTCAGTGGCTTCTTTAGTCCGGTACAGAGAAGAACGGTGGAAGAAGAGGAAGAGTTGGCGGTAAACAGTCTCTCAGCCTGGAGTCGATGTGTTCAGCTCATCAATCTTGGAAAAGAAGACAGCATATGCTGGGAGAAGTAGTTTATATACTGCAGTCAGGCGAACATGCTGCACTTTTTTTCAAGACTGATTGACCATATCGACTACAGGTTGAGGGACTGATTATTTCCATACATGACTTTATTTTAAAAATAAAGCGACATTGTATATTCTAGTTGTAAATAAACTACTTACATAATGCAGAGCAATGAGAAAAAGGTGAATAAATTAATAAAAAAAACGCAAGGAAGAGTCTTTAAAGGAGTTAGTGTTGTATAGAGTTAAATAACTGGGTAAATAAAATGAAAAGTATAAAATATAGCTACATATAAGGTAGCCTTATAAAACAAAAGGGTGAGATATGCGAGAAAAAAGGCTGATAGGCAAGGATCAATATATGGTGCAGTGAAGAGGCTCTTGGTTTGAGGAATTAGATCTTTTGGTCTCCTTCCTCAGACCGAACCTAATAACCCCCCCAATCCCCCCTTCCCTATCCCATCCTCCCCATCTCCCCTTTCCTCCTCCTCATCCCTCCCCTATTCCCTTCCTATTTTCAACCTTTGGGATTCTTCCCACAGGCACTCTAGTTCCTAGGTAGGAGGAAGGGTACCGGGATCCATCCCATTTCGTTGAGATCCTTGGCGGTGGTGTAGTTTGCCTTGGAATCTGGATCACCTGGAGGTGTCCCGATCCCTCTCCGGTCTCCCGGGGGTTGGCTTTAGGTGTCTTTCGGATGACGGGTATATCTCTGGAGGCTGCCTGTCGGATTCTGGGGGGTGGTGGCCGAAGGAGGTATGCTTTGTGGCGGGTGTCCAGCCGTCCTCTGTTTTGTCCACCGAGGTGGCTTGGCGGATGTGAGGTTGCTATCCCAGATTGCTGGTTTACTGGCGTCAAGTGTAGGGTATGGCATGGGTTCCATGCCCCATCTGCACTACTTGCAGTGCTGGGGAGGGTGATTTACGGCCCTTTTTTGCCTCCTAGGAACTATTCCTCAATATTCCCCCCTTCCTTTTTTTTCTACAAAACAAAAAGAAAGAAGTGACCTAACCATGGAGTCCCAAATCCATGAACCTGCTCCCCCCGGGCCCCTTCCTGATACCGCACCCTGTTCCAACCCTGCCTCGTTATTTGACCACTCTTTGGACATTTTTAATGCCCATGTACCTCTTGCTGGTGTCGTTTTATCACCCGCTTCAGGTACCAGGGTTCCGACTGACTCCTTTGATACGTCTGACCTCCACTCTTCTTTGACTGTATTTCCAGCTTTTCCCTTTACAGTGCGGCAATTTTTGGATTACCCACCCATCCCACGTCGGACCAACTCTGGTCCCACACCTAAATGCCCAAGACCATTACCTGATGATACTTCTTCACTTCCTTCTCATTCTACTCAGAAATGAGTGGCACGTCACACACTCCCTTTACACACAGTTTCAAAATACACAATGGACTAAGTTGTTTACTCTACGATCGACTTCCTCTACTGCCTACTTTTCCGATCATAGTATTGGCAAGGCGCTCTTACGCCATGTTGGTAGAGATGTATCCTTTCATGCTCTCTAGAGCGGTACACGCATCATCACTGTCCAGAATGCTAACCAAGCTCACGATCTTTCTTTCCTTACAACTATCGATACTATTCCTGTAACTATTGAAAAACATCATTCCCTTAATTCTTGCAGTGGTACTGTCATTCTGCCCCATACCATTGTCCAACAGAATTTCCAGACATGTGGCGTTGACAGTCTGGAACAGCTTGAACTTCAAGACCTCCCAATCCTCAGAGTAGACACTTATGTCCTTCCTGCCCACAGGTGGAGATGATACCCTTGCAATGTAGCTCACTTAACTTTGTATATATTGCAAGACACCATTCACAAGTTCGAAAGGTGATACCTATAACGCAACAGTGTAGAAATAACTGGCGTTTTAGTCATCCAGCAAAATATCGCAGGTCCATGGCCGAATGCCCAGTCTGTGGTGCCGACGACCATACCAATACGTCTTGTAGTCTACCTCCCTCTTGCCTTAATTGTCATGAGGCTCACCCATCTTATTCTCACCGTGGCCAAGTTTACTTAGATGAGCGTGAAATCCGTTGTCTCAAAGAGGCAGAAGGCCTTCCATATGCTATGGCAGTCTCTCATCTTCGCCTCTAAGGGAGACTTCCCGTATTTCTTATTCTCGAGTTACTAAACGTCCCCCCTCCTCTGGGGTCCCAACTTCTGGAGCCTCCTCTATGGTCACCCTTTCCACAGTCACCCCTGTCTCTAATTCTTTTGCTGTCCTGATCTCAGAGGGCCCTACCTCGTCACCTCATTCTGTTCTCACATTTTCCTCTTCTCACTCAGAAGTTTGTGTCTACAAGACCTTGTACAACACCTGCTCCCCATCGCCCCTCCTTCGAAGTTCAAAACATCCTCATTGTTAAAACCTCCTTTAATCCTTCCTTCCCTTCTGCAACCTGCACATCTTTCCTTCCCAGTCTCTCAAACCCGGTTCTTCACCTCTAACTGGCTCTGTTGCAGGTGTGGAGGTTCATCATCCTCCTCATACTTTACCTTCTTCCCCTGTCCCCTCCCGAGTTTCTTCCACTTCTGCCCCCTCCCAAGTCGCTTCCTCTTCTGTCCTCTTCTAAGCTTCTTCTCTAGTTCCCTCTACTCTTTCGTTTCCCCCTACTTTGGTACAGTCCATCGTCACCCCGATCTTTACTCATCCTTCTTCTTCCATCTCCAATATTGTACCACATACAACGTCCTTGTCCTCTGAAATACTTGAAGCTATCACAGAATATATTGAGGAGACTAGATCATTGATGGACACCGATCCACCGCCTGTTCCTCCTCTTTACTCTTCTCCGTCTGCACAACTTTCTTTGCAATGTCCCAATCCTTTGCTGCTTAAAAGTTTCCCGCTCTCTCCACGTGGACTTTTCTAACTCTGATAGCCCGTAGACACCTCTACCTTCAGATTTCTTGTATCTTTCTCGTCACAAATCAAGGCTTATTTACAGTGGAATATCCGTGGCCTCAGAGGTAACCGGGGTGAGCTTCAGGTGTTGCTCTCCCAGTTTTCTTTCGTTTGCGTTTGTCTACAAGAACCCAAATTACTCTTTGCTGTTATCCATCCTATCTCGAGCTATGATTTATTATATTCATCGGATCCTTTAACCGATGGAATCTTTAATGGCGAAACGTCTACGATAAAGATACCCAGATGTTGTAGATGTGTCTAATTTTTATCTTGTCGGTATTGTATACCATTCATGTACAACTTGTCAGACACTGCAACATCATGGAATCTTGGTTCAGAGGAAAGCTACATAACCTTCTTCACGGCTACTACAACTACTACTGCCACTAACCCATCCCTTGGGTATGACCTACTTCCACTGGGCAATCCCGCCTACCAGTGACTATGCCCTTGTCTGCTATCCGTCCCTATCAACCTGACGCCTATATAAACACCAGCCTTCTTGTCTGTGCTTCAGAATCTCTTCAACTACTGTGCTCTTCATACCAACTCAAAGGCTGAGGGACTGATTACCTCATCTTTTGTATAAAGCCACTGGATGGCAAAACGTTTATAATGAAGATACCCAGATGTTGCACATATGTCTAATTTTCACACTTAGATACATATGTCTATAATGCCTTTGCCAATAACTACTCAATTATTGCCATCTTTTTGACCTTGAAAAGGCATATGACACAACTTGGAGGTATAATATCTTGGCCCAGGCTCACTCCTTAGGCCTCTGAGGCAGTCTATCATTTTTCCTCAAGAACTTCTTAACTGAAAGACATTTCCCTGTTCGCGTTTATAATATGCTTTTCCCAGACTTTGTCCAAGCTGAGGATGTCCCCCAGGGATGTGTTCTGAGCACAACACTTTTTCTCCTTGCTATAAATGATCTGGCCTCTGTTCTTCCATCCAATATTTGATCATCACTCTGTTTATGACTTCGCTATAGCTTGTGCAGACGCTGTCACTTCATTTCAGGTTCTCTCCAGCATACTGTCAACTGTGTTTCCAATTGGGCCTCCACTCATGGGTTTAAATTTGCTAGTACTAAAACTTACCAAATTACTTTCACTAGATGTTCTGTCGCCTCTGATCATCCATTGTATCTATATGGCTCGCATATCCCAGAACGTGATACAGTCAGGTTTCTCGGCCTTCTGTTTGACCGTAGGTTTTCCTGGAAACCGCACATTACCTCTCTGAAGACAACTTATCATAGCCGGCTGAACCTCCTTAAAACCCTCTCTCATCTTTCATGGGGGGCTGGTCGTAGAACTCTCCTTCAACTACATTCAGCCCTAATGTTATCGAAACTCGATTATAGTGACTAGATATATTCAGCGGACTCTCCTGCAACTCTCTCTAGCCTTAATCCCATCCATCACCAGTGCTTTTTGCTCTTCACCGGTTGAAAGCCTCTATGCAGAGGCGAATATTCCATCCTTGTCCGATCGCCATGACGCTCATTGCCTTCACTATTATGTTCGCTCTCATGACCTCCGCAATCCTTCCATATATAGAATAGTCACTGATGTTAGTAAACGTTCTTTATTTGTTCATCACCCCTGTTTACTCCGTCTCTTTTCTCTTCGTCTACATTCACTCGTTTTCTCTTCAGTTACCACCTTTCTATGTTCATGTAGCATCTCACTTTCCCCTACCCCCTTGGGAAGTTCCGACAGTTCATGTCTGCTCTTTCCCAGTGCCATGCACGAAAGCACGATGGCTTCTTGCTCTCTTTTTCTTAACCACTTCCGATCTCATTCTCATGCCATCACAGTGTTCACCGATGGTTCCAAATCTTCTGACGGTGTCGGATTCGCAGCAGTTTTTCTGGACAATGTCGTGCGAGGGCATTTGTTATCCCTGGCTAGCATTTTTACGGCTGAACTGTATGCCGTTCTCGTAGCACTGATCCATATTGCATCTATGCCTGTGTCACCATTTGTGGTAGTTTCAGAATCCTTAGTGCTTCACAGGCTATATGAAAATTTGATACACCTCACCCCCTAGTTCTCCGTATCCAACTTTGGTTACACCGTATCTCTAGCAAGCACAAAGATGTTGTATTTGTTGGGTCCCTGATCATGTTGACGTACAGAGCAATGAACAGGCAGACACTGCTGTGCAGTCAGCAATACATGACCTCTCGGTTTTATATAGAAGTGTTCCATTCACAGACTATTTTGCTGTAATTTCTGCCCACCTTCGCACCCATTGGCAACAACGTTGGTCTGATCTGCTCTATAATAAACTGCATTCTATTAAACCGAGTATAGGTTTCTGGCCGTCTTCTTATCATCAGTGTCAAGATTGAGAGACTACTCTCCCGTCTTCGCATCGGCCACACTCGTCTTACTCACGGGTATCTCATGGAGAGGCGCCCTTTTCCACACTGTGAGAACTGTCAGATTCCAGTTTCTATTACCCACATTCTGTTGGACTGTCCATTCTATCAACGCACACTTAGAATTTACCTCCAACATCGTCACTGTTCTACTGGCCTTACTTTACCTTCCCTTCTTGCTGATGGACCCTCCTTTAACCCAGACTCTCTCATTGACTTTTTGACAGCAACTGATTTACTGCACAAACTCTGATGATGATGCCTCTAGTACTCCTCACGGCTCTTTCTACCTCAGTCTGTTGCTACCCAATACCCCTGCATCCTTCCCTGCCCGGCGGCACCGTATGACCGTTGTAGGTTTAGCGCTTCTTTTTGATGATAATAATAATAATATAAAGAACTGGAGAAAATATATATGGAACTGGATGGAAGTGAAATGAAATATGCAAGTAGGAGGAATATGTTGAAGTAGATTCAAGGAAATAATGGGGAATAAGAGAAACTTTTTCAAGTATACAACTCAAGGTTTATAAAGTATACAACACATGGTTTATAAACTATGAAAGGCAATATTTCCTGAATTTTATAAACGCCAGGATATAGTCTGGCAACGGGAATAACACTGTTGTCGCCTAAGTCATTAAAAAACCGCTCACTCGTTGTTTTCCCGGTAAAGGACGGATTAAGTATAAGCTGGACTGAACAATAATGTCACATTGTGTACACGGGCAAGAATTAAGCCAGAGCTATAAAGAAGACCATTCCTGTCTCTTTCTCTCTCTCTCTCTCTCTTTCACTTTTCCTCTCTCACTCTTCCTCTCAATTTTCCTCTCTTCCTCTCTCTCTTCCCCTCTCTCTTCCTCTCACTTCCTCTCTCTCTTCCTCTCTTTCTTCCTCTCTTTCTTTCTCTCTTTTCCTCTATCTCTGTCTCTGTCTCTCTCTCACGCAAAGGTTGACAGTTCCTATCTTTATTTACAAGCAAAGAGCTTATACCTAGTACAACTCATATGAAAGCCTTACCTAGCACAATGAAGTTGGAGCGGTGAGCCAGAGATTTCATTTGGTCAACTAGCTTTATTTCGCCGATGTCGTTAGATTGTACGAACATGTTCCACACTAAAGTCATTCTAGGAGCAAATGATCTCAGATGAAATGATTGTTGTGGATAAGGGTCGAGCCAGAGTGTAGCTGTTTGATGCTGCTTGTTATGTGGTTCATGGAGTGGAGCGTGTTTGGTACCTCAACAATATTGGATTTGCTCATTAAACAATACTAGCTGGAGCATGGAGACTGTGTTCCAGCAGGAGTTTGATGAGTGTTGTGTTCCAGCAGGAGTTTGATGACTGTTATGTTCCAGCAGGAGTTTGATGACTGTTGTGTTCCAGCAGGAGTTTGATGGCTGTTGTGTTCCAGCAGGAGTTTAATGACTGTTATGTTCCAGCAGGAGTTTGATGACTGTTGCGTTCCAGCAGGAGTTTGATGACTGTTATGTTCCAGCAGGAGTTTGATGACTGTTGTGTTCCAGCAGGAGTTTGATGAGTGTTGTGTTCCAGCAGGAGTTTAATGACTGTTATGTTCCAGCAGGAGTTTGATGACTGTTGTGTTCCAGCAGGAGCTTGATGACTGTTATGTTCCAGCAGGAGTTTGATGACTGTTGTGTTCCAGCAGGAGTTTGATGACTGTTGTGTTCCAGCAGGAGTTTGATGACTGTTATGTTCCAGCAGGAGTTTGATGACTGTTATGTTCCAGCAGGAGTTTGATGACTGTTGTGTTCCAGCAGGAGTTTGATGACTGTTATGTTCCAGCAGGAGTTTGATGGCTGTTGTGTTCCAGCAGGAGCTTGATGACTGTTGTGTTCCAGCAAGAGCCTGATGACTGTTGCTCTTCATCAGGAGCCTAGAGACTGCTACGCTTCCTCAGTACCTTGCGGTTTATTCCATTTTAAGATAAAACAAAAAAGTCTTGGTTTTACCTTTAGATAATTAACCAGGTAAAAATATCAAGCATGAATATAAAAGGTATCATTTCCTTAGGCTATTTTTTTTAATATATTTCTTATGAACATTAATCTTAAATGTTTTATTTATAAAGTTATATTACACACATAAGCCGTTCCTAGGAGAGAGAAGCTTAGGACGACATTTCGCTCCGACTTGAACCATTTACGTCGTCTTAAGTTTCTCTCTATGTGCGGATTATTTGTTTATTGTTCCAGTCACGGTATTGTGCCTTTTTGTTTTTTAAGTTAATATTAAAAAATACACAGTATGCCGTATCAATGACTCCTTTTCATAATGTGGCCAGAAGAGTTCTGCAATAAAGTCTGTTAGGCATCATAAAAGGTGGACCTTCAAGTGGCTGCCTGATTTTTTTTTTCTTTCCTCCAACTATTCGTTTGTTTTCACTCATTACACAAGGCCTGATTGCCTTTCAAGCTTCAGCACTGATGTATGGTAACTAGGGCAACAGTCTTGAAATAACTGTCATGTGCAGATGGCTTATGACTAGAGTTGTTGAACGCATTCCCAGCATCCTAGAATGGCTCTGATAATTTCCTAAACCCTTTATTGTTTGACTGTGATATTACATAATTTATCTTCTGCAGGCCCACTAAAAAAAGCCTAATTACTGGGATATTATTAGTGTTTTCCTGAGTGAAAACCGAGAGAAAATAGTTAAAAATAGAGCAAATTTCATTCTCTTTGTCAGTAAGATACTCATGGTTATTTTTAAGGGGACCTATATTATCTCTAACTTTTGTTCTATACACCTGGAAAAAAACTTTGAGTTAGTTTTCGAATCCCTGGCAACTTTAATTTCGCAGTCCCGTTTAGCTTTTCTTATCCCCTTTTTAACGTTCCTCTTAATGTTAATATACTGATTCATAAGATGGCTCTCACCTCTTTTGATACGCCTATAAATTCCTTTCTTCTGCCCTGAAAGATATTTGAGCATATTCATCCATTTTGGCTCGTTTCTATTCGTTTTAATTTATACAGGATGAATGTTCTTTGGGCAGTATGTATAGTGTTCAGAAAACTCTTATATTGATAGCTCTCTTCGTTACCCCAGTCCACAGATGACAAGTGTAATCTGCTAAGCGAAAATCTGGGACCGTTACTGAGTTATCCCTACTATCATACTTCCATTTAATGCTAAAGGTTTGTGGTCACTTGCGCCGAGTTCCTCTGTAATTTTTAAATTATTAACAAGGGATTCCTTGTTTGCCAGAACCAAATCAAGCAGATTATTTCCCATTGAAGGCTCTGTCACAAGCTGCTTCAAAAAACAGTCCTGAAGTACTTCTAAGAAGTCGTTAGATTCTAAATTCCCAGTCAAGAAATTCCAATAAATCTGACTAAAGTTGAACTCCCCTAGAATTACTACATTATCGTGCATTGTGGCCTTAACAATTTCCTCCCTTGGTCCCTATCTAAGTTTGGGGGACGATATATCACACCTAAAATCAATTTTTCATGCCCCACTGAAAATTCTATCCAGAGACTGTATGTGTTATTACAGATTTTATACCCGTTTTTACGCAACAGTTCAAGCGATCTCGGACGTACAGTGCCACCCCACCCCCCTTCCCGATACTTCTGTAAGCTTGGAACAATTTAAAGCCCTGTATGTGACATTCAGCAGGCATGTCCCGATTTTTCGCATTAAACCACGTCTCAGTTATGGCAAATACATCAATGTTACCTGCATTAGCAAATAATCTCAACTCGTCCATCTTATTTCTATCACTACCACTATTTGTTAAATATATATTTAAGGACCGTCCTTTCTCTTTACCCTTCCTGCTCCTTTCTGTTATTCCATTATACCTATTACTGTCCTTGTTACTGTTTCAGAGCCTAAATCCATATTTCGACACTCATGATTTTCCATTTCTAAACCCATACCTCTAACTAGTCCTAGTCCTAACAAAACCCTCAACTGAGCTAGCAAGAAAACCCACACCTGCCCTGGATAAGTGAACCCCATCCCTGGCATACATGTCATTTCGGCCATAGAAGTGGTCCCAGTTGTCGATGAATGGTACTGCATTATCCTTACAGTGCTTGTCCAGCCAACAGTTAATACCAACTGCTCTGGACAACCATTCATTTCCAACACCCCTTCTTGGCAAAATGCCACATGTAACAGGGTGCCCCCTCCTTCTTCCTAATTATGCCTATTGCTGTCCTGAACCTTCTAACTAAATCCTCACTTCTATGCTTGCCTATATCATTGCCTCCAGCACTGAGGCAGATAATATGATTGACCCCATTACCATTCATGGTGTTAAGCCAGCTAACAATATCATCCATCCCAGCCCCAGGAAAGCAAACCCTCTGTCTCCTACTCCTATCCTTTAAGTAGAAGGTCCTATCCATGTACCTAACCTGGCTTTCCCCAACAACAACAATGTTTTTACCTTCCTTGGCGTCGCTCATCATGATGTTCCCGGTAGTCAGCTCGCATTCATCAATGAAGATCCAGGAAACTGTCGTTTCCTGGATCTTCATTGATTCTACCTCTCCATCCGTCCTCTTGATCCTTAACTTTGTTCCATGCTTTCCAGCACTGTCCAGGTTTCTTTCTTGGCTTGAGGATTCTCAACAGGAGGATTACTACGAATCTTCTTGTTTTCCTCAGTCAGTCGCTGTATCTCAAGCTTAGCCAGCCTCATTTCTTCCCTTAGATGTGATAAATGGTTTAAAACCGACAAGTTGAAGATTGAGACACTTATGCAACATATGGGAATCTTTATTGAAGAAACGTTTCGCCACACAGTGGCTTCATCAGTCCAATACAAATCATAAGGGTGTAAGGAGAGGAGGAGTTTGAGGTAATCAGTCCCTCAGCCTGGAGTCGATGTGTTCAGTCCATCAATCTTTTAGAAAGTACAGCATAAGGCCGTAGAAGTGGCTTATATTCTGTAGTCAGGTGAGGCGAAGCAGGAGGGGGCGGGGGTCATAGTGGTACCACCCACTAGTCGAAGTAGGTCTTCGTCCAAAGGTTGGACAAGGTTGAAGAATTTTGTATCAAGATCCCATGACGTTGCAGTGTCTGACAGACGTCGGTTTTAAACTATTTATCACATTGCTGCTATTAACATTAAAGGTTGTGGTATTGATTAAACAGGTTATGGTGATGTTGGTATTATAGTACATAAGAACATAAAGAAGGAACACTGCAACAGGCCTGCTGACCCATGCGGAGCAGGTCCATGTCCCCCCCGGATTAGCCCAATAACCCCCCCCCCGGATAAGCCCAATGACCCACCCAGTCTGGTCACCTCCACTCAAGGAAGGAGCACGGCACCAGACCCAGCAGCACAAACTAGTCAGGTCCAGCTCACACCCGCCCACACCCATTCATGTATTTATCTAACCTATTTTTAAAACTACACAACTTTAAGCCTGAATAACTGTACTCAGGAGTTTGTTCCACTCATCCACAACTCTATTACCAAAACCAGTGCTTTCCTATATCCTTCCTGAATCTGAATTTTTCCAACTTGAAACCATTGCTGCGAGTCCTGTCTTGGCTGGAAATTAGTAAAGAACTGGTATTACTGGTGTTAATATAAAATGTTTCAGTACCTCTCTCTCTCTATCTATCTCTATCTCTCTCTCTCTCTGTATTGTTAAACAGTTGTAAAAGTGAGATATTTCGCCCCTTCGTTGTAGGAAACACAGAAATTAAAGGTACGAGAAAGTCAAGAATATTAAAAAATTATTATGAAATGATAAAGAATTTTTTCTGAAGTTAATGACACCAAAAACAAGAAATGTGACGGAAACATTATGAAAATACGCAGGTGCAAAAAACTGGCGGGATTAGACAAATTGACGCATCGGCAATTTTGCATAATTTGAGTCTTATTTTAAGCCAGTTACTTCGCTTAATATATGGCTTAGCTATTTCGCTAGTGTCCCATTCTATCGTCTGAGCACAAGAAAACACCCATTTAACCATCAGAACTACCGTATAAACTGCACAGAACTCGATAATTTGACGAACTGTACACAAATTTCAAATTCCAGTCAAAAAAAAAAATCACTATAAGCTTCCAGGCACTAAAACAGCATTTTCTCTGTTTATTAATGACGTCCCTCGGCCTTTCCTAATCACACTTTTCCTCCATTTTGAATTCATCCCTAAAAAAAAACTTTTACCATATTTTTCGGATAACAAAATGTAACCAGGAATGATTGGTCATTGTAGAGGGCGTCCTGTTAATTAAAGTAGACCCAGTAAAATCCAAAACAAAAGTAAAAAAAACTTGGGGTGGATGGGCGGGGGGGGGGGGGACTTGCCCATCCTCTAGAAAATCGTCAAGAATCAAATACCTTCATTAGTTTGAGCAGAATTTCGACATACTTCCCGGACTTGAAACCAACGAAAATCGTCAATTTCATTAAAAAAAAAAAAATACCATGGACGGGGCTTGAACCCGCGGTAGAGAGTCGTAAAACTCCAGACCGATGCGTTAGCCACTAGGCCAACTGGTGCCTATGCTAACCTTCTTATGGTGTATAAATATACCTAGTTGGATGAATCTTGTTGTAGCCAGCTGGTCCAGTGGCTAAAGCGTCGATCTGGAGTTTTACGACTCTCTACCGCGGGTTCAAGCCCCGACCGTGGTGTGGTTTGTTTGCCATCGATTTCCTGAGTCATCTATTTCACTAGTATGTCTTCCATTCTATATATTGATACCAGGAAACAGATAATAAAACAAAAACAAAAAAAAATTATAAAAAATCTCAAATTCGACCAAACACATTTACTTATTTATTTATTTATTTATTTTACTTATTTATTAATTTGAACATGATACAGAGAAGTACAAAAGAATACAGTTAAATGCAGCATGTCAAAGCCACTTGAATGCAGAGCATTACGGGCAGGCTTAAAATTAACTTAAGATTAACTAAGCAATGAAGTATTCAGTGGTAAACATTATTGTAAACAGATAACAAGCACAAATGAGTATTACAAAAACAATAATGATATAATAATACAATAATGAGATACATATATGAGATACAGTTTATGAGATACAATTATTCAGTATTTATTTAGTTGTGGGTGAGTAAGTGATTTTTGAGAAGAGACTTGAATTTATAAACAGTGTTTCTTTTATATTCACAGGTAATGAATTCCAGATTTTAGGGCCTTTTATGTGCATTGAGTTTTTGCATAGCGTGAGATGGATACGAGGAACATCAAAGAGTGATCTGTGTCTTGTGTTATGGTCATGTGTTCTGTTGAGGTTGGTAAGGAGATGTTTGAGGGGAGGGTTTATGTCAGAGTTAAGTGTTCTATGTATGTAGTAGGTGCAGTAATAAGTATGGATGTTTTGTATTGTGAGTAGGTTTAGAGTTTTGAATATTGGTGGAGTGTGCTGCCTGTAGTGGGAATTTGTTATCATTCTGACTGCAGCCTTTTGTTGGGTGATTAGTGGTCTGAGATGGTTTATTGTTGTTGAGCCCCATGCACAAATTCCATAGGTGAGATAAGGGTAAATAAGTGAGTGATATAGGGCCAGGAGGGCTGACTGTGGTCAGAAGATTGATTTTCCCATCATGCACCGCATGAGGCAGCAGTTTTTAACCATACACCCTCACCCCATAGACCCATTCTCACATGTCTAGATCAAAATTTAGCACTCACAGCATATTTAAGGGTGCTGTGCTTAGACTGTAGATCTGTATGAGTGATGCTAGCGTTAATAACTTAGATCTACACAAGAGATATTGGAAGGGTTAGATACAGAAGTTGCAAGTGCAGTGTTTTCCAAAAGTACATTCAGGCAGTTATGGAACCCAATATTGTCCAGTAAAATAGACGGTAAAAACCCAACATGTCAATAATAATAATAAAATTATTATTATTTATTATTATATTTTAAGATGATGGTTTGCTTATCTGCATAATGAAATGCCAAGTTTATATAAACTGGAGGAACTCCCTCGCATGGTAATCATCCCCCCTCTCTCTCTCTCTCTCTCTCTCTCTCTCTCTCTCTCTCTCACACACACACACACACACACACACACACACACACACACACACACACACACACACCAGGCCAAGTGTCTAATCGACATGTGCCTAGGACAAAATGGTAACTAACACATGCACGCTAGAGAAAATTCAGTGACATAAGGCTGTGAACACGTGTAGTACACATAGGAGCTAAAGTTAAGGCTCTGCAAAACACAGTAAATATTAATGTTGGTAGAAATACCTACAATATGTTAAGTAAAAGGACACAAGTGCAATTAATAATGGAAATAAATGGTATAAAATACCGACACAAGGGAAATATAAACACATATGGAGTATAATGTGATCCTTTATTGACAACGTTTCGCCCACACAGTGGGCTTTTTCAAGTCACAAACAGATCTACCTGGGTGGAAGGTACGCGAGTATTTATAGTCAGGTTCAGAATGCTGAGGTCAGGTGGAGAATGCTGCATGTGATGATCTACCGAGTGGGCTTATAGAGTCTAAAATCTTGGGTAGCTTGGAAAGGAGATTGGATAAGTTTGTGAGCAGACCTTCTGCAGTGTTCTTCCATTCCTATGTTCTTATGTGGGATAGCGATGAAGAAGTTTCTTGGCAAGTGGTTCAGCTATGTTATAGAAGCCATTGTTCTGGTTGAAGTTGTCGGATATAGAAATAAGTGATTGCAGGATTCTTCGGTATTGAGTGTTGTCTTCTGTGGCGATAAGTCTTGAGTTTCTGTAGTTTATTAAATGGTTGTGTGAATTACGGTGTTGTACACAGGCATTCCTTGTTTCGTCAGACCTGCTTGCGTATTGGTGTTCTGAAATACGTGTTTGGAGGTCTCTTGATGTTTCGCCCACGTATAAGTTGATGACAGTTAAGACACTTGTGCAACATCTGGTTATCTTTATTGTAGACGTTTCGCCATCCAGTGGCTTTATCAATACAGATTCTTGGACATAATTAGAAAAGAGAAGAACTATTTACAGAAGATGAGGTAATCATATCTACAACCACGGTGCTGTGAACACTAACTCCAAGGCTGAGGGACTGATTACCTCATCTTTTGTATATAGTTCTACTGTCTTCTAATTATGTCCTAGAATCTGTATTGATAAAGCCACTGGATGGCGAAACGTCTACAATAAAGATAACCAGATGTTGCACATGTCTTAACTTTCATCTTGTCGGTATTGTATACCTGTCTTGCACAACACGTATAATTTGCTGCAGTCATTACAAGGGATTATGTATACCCCTGCAGAGGATGGAAGCTTGTCCTGTCTACTACTGGTGATGTCCTTGATGGTCGTGGTTGTGGAGGCAGATACTTGGAATGAGGTATTGGAAAAGATGTTGGAAACATGTTTGGTAATGGAGTTGGTGGGGAGGACTATGTATCTCTTCTCGGCAGTGTCTTCTCTGGTTGTGTTGAAGATGTTTAATGCCCGCCGTCTGCAGTCTCTGATGAAGTGACAAGGATAGTGGAGTTTAGAAAATACTTGTTCAATTATAGTGCATTCTTCCTCAAGGAACTCATTGCTGCAGATTCTGAGTGCGCGCAGGAAGAAGCCTATAATTACACAACGTTGAGCTTGTTATAATAAGGTTAGGTAAGTTTTCAAATTATTTTTGGTACAAAATTATTTTTTACATTAACATAAATGAAAAAATATATCTTTAAATGTATAAGAGAATTTTAGAAAAGACTTAATTTTAATCGACCAGTTTTACCTATTTGACAGGACAATATATATATATATATATATATAAATATATATATATATATATATATATATATATATATATATATATATATATATATATATATATATATATATATAGTTTTTCTTCTTCTCTTTTTTAGTAAATGTCTACAGGAGAAGGGGTTACTAGCCCATTGCTCCCGGCATTTTAGTCGCCTCATACGACACGCATGGCTTACGGAGGAAATATTCTTTTCCACATCCCCATGGACAATAGAAGAAATAAAGAGGAACAAGAGCTATTTAGAAAAAGGAGAAAAACCTAGATGTATGTATATATATATGCATGTGCGTGTCTGTGAAGTGTGACCAAAGTGTAAGTAGGAGTAGCAAGATATCCCTGTTATCTAGCGTGTTTATGAGACAGAAAAAGAAACCAGCAATCCTACCATCATGCAAAACAGTTACAGGTTTCTGTTTCACAGTCATCTGGCAGGACGGTAGTACTTCCCTGGGTGGTTGCTGTCTACCAACCTACCAGGGGCTTGGACTTCCAGCAGGCATGCGTGAGCGTGTTTGATAGGAGTGATTGGAGACAAATGGTTTTTAATACTTGACGTGCTGTTGGAGTGTGAGCAAAGTAACATTTATGAAGGGGTTCAGGGAAACCGGCAGGCCGGACTTGAGTCCTGGAGATGGGAAGTACAGTGTCTGCACTATGAAGGAGGGGTGTTAATGTTGCAGTTTAAAAACTGTAGTGTAAAGCACCCTTCTGGCAAGACAGTGATGGAGTGAATGATGGTGAAAGATTTTCTTTTTCGGGCCACCCTGCCTTGGTGGGAATCGGCCAGTGTGATAAAATATATATATATATATATATATATATATATATATATATATATATATATATATATATATATATATATATGTGTGTGTGTATG
Source organism: Cherax quadricarinatus (assembly GCF_038502225.1). Classification (NCBI taxonomy): domain Eukaryota; kingdom Metazoa; phylum Arthropoda; class Malacostraca; order Decapoda; family Parastacidae; genus Cherax; species Cherax quadricarinatus. The sequence goes on along the minus strand of NC_091365.1, from coordinate 17,310,499 downwards.
TTAGGGAAATGCTACAAGCTATGTCAGAGTAAATAATGGACTGTAATGGGACTTATCTTGAAAGACAGCTCTCGCATACACAGCCGACCCTGTAGGCGATGTCTTGAGAAGCTGTTGTATGCACTCCCTAAAAGTTGATGTGCTCGAACCGGATATATGGCCACATTAACTTTTAGGCAGTGCATACAGCAGCTTCTCAAGTTGGGTTGAAAAGCCCGCCTATAACCGAGTGTATGGTACATCTAGAAAGAAATGAACCATCTATCTGCTGCGCAGCTGACCTAGCTAGTCTCATTAATTACTAGACTTACCTGGGTGTCTGTATCAGACCAATATGTGACTCGGATATAGGTGTCGTGATTGAAGCAGGCGTTTTCTTTGAAGAATGTCGCAGTACACTCCGTCAGGATCGCAACACTCACTGCTACACACTCTTCATCAAGTATTGTTTATCATTCACAGTCTTGTCACTAAAGAAACTGATCACACTTCTCTGTATCTGTTGTGGCTTTTGAGATAATTTTATGTGCAAAAACTCGCAGATCAGTGTTCTTTGTTCGTTATCCCGGCGTTAATGTCTCCCTTGGCAGGTTAATGTCTCCCTTGGCAGGTTAATGTCTCTCTTGGCAGGTTAATGTCTCTCTTGGCAGGTTAATGTCTCCCTTGGCAGGTTAATGTCTCCCTTGGCAAGTTAATGTCTCCCTTGGCAGGTTAATGTCTCTCTTGGCAGGTTATGTCTCCGTTGGCAGGTTAATGTCTCCGTTGGCAGGTTAATGTCTCCCTTGGCAGGTTAATGTCTCCCTTGGCAGGTTAATGTCTCCCTTGGCAGGTTAATGTCTCTCTTGGCAGGTTAATGTCTCTCTTGGCAGGTTAATGTCTCTCTTGGCAGGTTAATGTCTCCCTTGGCAGGTTAATGTCTCCCTTGGCAGGTTAATGTCTCCCTTGGCAGGTTAATGTCTCCCTTGGCAGGTTAATGTCTCCCTTGGCAGGTTAATGTCTCCCTTGGCAGGTTAATGTCTCCCTTGGCAGGTTAATGTCTCCCTTGGCAGGTTAATGTCTCCCTTGGCAGGTTAATGTCTCCCTTGGCAGGTTAATGTCTCCCTTGGCAGGTTAATGTCTCCCTTGGCAGGTTAATGTCTCCCTTGGCAGGTTAATGTCTCTCTTGGCAGGTTAATGTCTCTCTTGGCAGGTTAATGTCTCCCTTGGCAGGTTAATGTCTCCCTTGGCAGGTTAATGTTTCTCTTGGCAGGTTAATGTCTCTCTTGGCAGGTTAATGTCTCCCTTGGCAGGTTAATGTCTCCCTTGGCAGGTTAATGTCTCCCTTGGCAGGTTAATGTCTCCCTTGGCAGGTTAATGTCTCCCTTGGCAGGTTAATGTCTCCCTTGGCAGGTTAATGTCTCCCTTGGCAGGTTAATGTCTCCCTTGGCAGGTTAATGTCTCCCTTGGCAGGTTAATGTCTCTCTTGGCAGGTTAATGTCTCCCTTGGCAGGTTAATGTCTCCCTTGGCAGGTTAATGTCTCCCTTGGCAGGTTAATGTCTCCCTTGGCAGGTTAATGTCTCTCTTGGCAGGTTAATGTCTCCCTTGGCAGGTTAATGTCTCCCTTGGCAGGTTAATGTCTCCCTTGGCAGGTTAATGTCTCCCTTGGCAGGTTAATGTCTCCCTTGGCAGGTTAATGTCTCTCTTGGCAGGTTAATGTCTCCCTTGGCAGGTTAATGTCTCCCTTGGCAGGTTAATGTCTCCCTTGGCAGGTTAATGTCTCCCTTGGCAGGTTAATGTCTCCCTTGGCAGGTTAATGTCTCCCTTGGCAGGTTAAAAGTCATCTGAGCTATAATAATAATGATAATAATATCTTTATTTACTACAAGTACATGTACAAGGTATACAGTCCTAGCTGACATCAATGACACACTATTATATAGAAAGTTCCTTGTTATGCTGAGCATCTCGGGCAAATTACGTCAGTGTCCCAGGATGCGACCCACACCAGTCGACTAACACCCAGGTACCCATTTTACTGATGGGTGAACATAGACAACAGGTGGAAAGAAACACATCCAATGTTTCTACTCTGCCTGGGAATCGAACCCAGACCCTCGCCGTGTGAAGCGAGAGCGTTAACCACCAAGCCACCAATGCCCCTCGGCACACCTCACTTGCCCTCAGCTACAAAGACAAAGCTGATTCAAGTAAATTTCCCTTCCTTGCCAAACTTCCACCATGAAGCAATGAAGAATGCTTGATTCTTGCTGTCTGGGCGTAGACAACAATGTACACTAACTTTAACATGGTAATAAAGTGGATGCAGGAGTTTCCTTAATTGTCCTGCTAAGGTAAGAGATTGATTCTCTCTCATTAAACTACACGTGACCTGGTGACTGGTACACGCTGGTTAAGCATCTGCTTGTAATTACTAGATGTGGAAGTAAACAAGATGCTTGCCCTTTCTGAAAGGGCTGGGCCCCTCAGGGCTGAAAAGGGCTGAAGGGGGCTAATACCCCTCCTGGAGAAAATTTTTCCACTATTATATATATATATATATATATATATATATATATATATATATATATATATGTGTGTGTGTGTGTGTGTGTGTGTGTGTGTGTGTGTGTGTGTCGTGCCGAATAGGCAGAACTTGCGATCTTGGCTTAAATAGCAAGGCTCATCTTGCCATATAGGACAAGTGAAAATTTGTGTATGCAATAATTTCGCCAAAATCATTCTGAACCTAACGAAAAAAAAATATTTCACTGTGTTTGTTTAGTATTAAATTATTGTAAACAAATCTAAAATATATTTAGTTAGGTTAGGCTAAAATAAATTGTTCTTGTTATAATAAGGTTAAGTAAGTTTTCTAAGATACTTTTAGAGCAAAATTAAAATTTTTTACATTAACATTAATGAAAAAATATATCTTTAAACGTATAAGAGAAAATTTTAGAAAGGACTTAATTTTAAATGAGTTCTTGCTAATTGACCAGTTTTACATATTCGGCACGACATATATATATATATATATATATATATATATATATATATATATATATATATATATATATATATAATAACATCTATAGTATACACTCAGTCGATCGGCGAGTTTTGCCTTAAAAACAGCCTGGGTCATCGTTGCCGAATAATAAAAGTGAAAATCGAAAGAATGCGAAACAAAGATACATCATTGATTGTAATTAGTATTAAATCAATTTAAACTGATCTGTGATTTATTTAGTAGAATTAAGCTAAAATAAATAATGTTAGATGCTTAAGTTAGGTCAAGTCATGAGCTCAGGTTTACTGCAAAACTGAAACATTTTACAAAATTTGTAATGAAAATTGTATCTACTAATCAGAATTTACATGTTTTGGGCAGTTCCGGCTGGCTGACTAATTCCTTTTATTAGGAACGACACACAAATACACAACACACCATAATTTTTGCAATATCTAATTTCAAAAGCCCTTTAATATTGAATATTCATCCGAAGTAAAGACAAAAGGAACGTTGCCTTTTATTGAGATTCTTGTGAGTCATAGTGATAAGTCTTAATACTTCACTGTATCGTAAATCAACATTTACTGACTTAACTGCAAAATTCTCTTCGTTTGTTCGTATGTTGTATAAGTGAAATTTGATTTCCACCTTAATTTCCAATGCTTTTCACGTATGTTATTAATATTTTTAATCTTCATTCTGAATTTGAATTCATACGACGAAGATTTTCTTTAATGGTTTTAACATTTATTTCATAAATTCTTTAATAATTAAACAGGTGTGTAAGTTGTTTCGTCCTCCAGAACCGTGTTAACACAACACTGCTTTATTTCGTCCTCCAGAACCGTGTTAACACAACACTGCTTTATTTCGTCCTCCAGAACCGTGTTAACACACTGCTTTATTTCGTCCTCCAGAACCGTGTTAACACAACGCTGCTTTATTTCGTCCTCCAGAACCGTGTTAACACAACACTGCTTTATTTCGTCCTCCAGAACCGTGTTAACACAACACTGCTTTATTTCGTCCTCCAGAACCGTGTTAACACACTGCTTTATTTCGTCCTCCAGAACCGTGTTAACACAACACTGCTTTATTTCGTCCTCCAGAACCGTGTTAACACAACACTGCTTTATTTCGTTCTCCAGAACCGTGTTAACACAACACTGCTTTATTTCGTCCTCCAGAACCGTGTTAACACAACACTGCTTTATTTCGTCCTCCAGAACCGTGTTAACACAACACTGCTTTATTACGTCCTCCAGAACCGTGTTAACACAACACTGCTTTATTTCGTCCTCCAGAACCGTGTTAACACAATACTGCTTTATTACGTCCTCCAGAACCGTGTTAACACAATACTGCTTTATTTCGTCCTCCAGAACCGTGTTAACACAACACTGCTTTATTTCGTCCTCCAGAACCGTGTTAACACAACACTGCTTTATTTCGTCCTCCAGAACCGTGTTAACACAACACTGCTTTATTTCGTCCTCCAGAACCGTGTTAACACAACACTGCTTTATTTCGTCCTCCAGAACCGTGTTAACACAACACTGCTTTATTTCATCCTCCAGAACCGTGTTAACACACTGCTTTATTTCGTCCTCCAGAACCGTGTTAACACAACACTGCTTTATTTCGTCCTCCAGAACCGTGTTAACACAACACTGCTTTATTTCGTCCTCCAGAACCGTGTTAACACAACACTGCTTTATTTCGTCCTCCAGAACCGTGTTAACACAACACTGCTTTATTTCGTCCTCCAGAACCGTGTTAACACAACGCTGCTTTATTTCGTCCTCCAGAACCGTGTTAACACAACACTGCTTTATTTCGTCCTCCAGAACCGTGTTAACACAACACTGCTTTATTTCGTCCTCCAGAACCGTGTTAACACAACACTGCTTTATTTCGTCCTCCAGAACCGTGTTAACACAACACTGCTTTATTTCGTCCTCCAGAACCGTGTTAACACAACACTGCTTTATTTCGTCCTCCAGAACCGTGTTAACACAACACTGCTTTATTTCGTCCTCCAGAACCGTGTTAACACAACACTGTTTTATTTCGTCCTCCAGAACCGTGTTAACACAACACTGCTTTATTTCGTCCTCCAGAACCGTGTTAACACAACACTGCTTTATTTCTCTTAAAAAAATAAGTTAACAAATGAGTTACAAAAATTTAATCCCCAGCTGAGAGTTAATTATATTTAATCCTAAATACACTATACAATGTCTAAGTTCAAAGATGTTATACCTGTTATATGGTCCTCTGTAGTCTATAATTGTTATAGCTGTAATACTATGTATGTTGGTAAAACTAAGGGTCAACTGAAAGTCAGCATCTTGGAACACTTGGGCAGATCTATTAGAACAAATAGACAATTGAAATCGTAATGACACGATTGCAAACAAACCTATGGTGTAGAAATATACCTAGTTGGACGAATCTTAATGTGGCTAGTTGGTCTAGTGGCTAACACGACGGTCTGGAGTTTTGAGACTCTATGACCGCGGGTTCAATCCCGGCCGGGGTATGGTTTAGAACAAATAGACAATTGGACGAACCCGTTGTTAGGTACCACACACCAACACTGGGAAGACAGACAACACTACGGACATGAAACCATTCATTGTGTCGTCCAGTCGGTCCAATACCATTGAACTGAGTACAGTCTCTATACTCCGTTAGAGAGAAGTCTTCCCTACGTAATAATAAACAGTCAGAAGAGTTACATTGTTTCTGTTCATATTTTTATTTCATATTTTATTTACACTTGTTAATTTGATATTTAATATGACATTAACATTAAGTGAAGATTCAATGTCATCAATTTATCCTCGACTGAAAGTTATCTGATACGTTGGATTAACTTTGAGGATATTGATGCACTGCTGTCATGGGATAAGATTAATGAAAGTCAGGACTTCTAAATCTTTTTCTCAGAGTGACTGTGATCTATATTATTCTCTCTTCCCAGGCTTAGAACTTTTAAATCTACCATATCTACGACTGCAGGAAAGCGACCAGATCTTCCTGTAGGTATCTACTCTCATCATCAGAATTAGTCTGACAGCCTATTTTAGTGCCGTCAGCAGATCTGTTTATATAGTTATTTATTCCCTCATCGGTCGTTTATGTCGTGCTGTGAACAACAAAGAGCCTAGAATTAACCCTTTTTGATCACTACTTATGACATACAAGGGGAATAGTACTAGGATAATT
>NC_091365.1:17186775-17299275 GCF_038502225.1 Cherax quadricarinatus | reverse complement strand
TATATATATATATATATATATATATATATATACAAACACTGATCTCTGGCTGAAGGAGACTTTACCAATCTACCCACACTGGGTAGATTGGTAAAGCACTGCGTACCTTGTTCCAAGGTTCGTAGGTTCGAGTCTCCTTCAGCCAGAGATCAGTGTTTGTGTACATTTCGCCTGCTCTTGCGAATTCCTTGCATGCATATATATATATATATATCACATCGGCCAATTCCCACCAAGAAAAAGAAAAACTTTCACCATCACTGTTTTGCCAGAGGTGCGGTTACACTACAGTTATAAAACTACAACATTAACACCCCTCCTTCAGAGTGCAGACACTGTACTTCCCATCTCCAGGACTCAAGTCCGGCCTGCCGGTTTCCCTGAATCCCTTCATAAATGTTACTTGCTCATACTCCAACAGCACATCAAGTCCTAAAACCATTTGTTTCCATTCGCTCCTATCTAACACACACACGCATGATTCCTAGAAGTCCAAGCCCCTCGCACAAAACCTCCTTTACCCCCTCCCTCCCTCCACCTTCCCTCCACTACTGCACTCTCAGTCATTCTATTTTGTTCCATCCTCTTTACATGTCCAAACCACCTCAACAACCCCTCCTCAGTCCTCTGGATAATATTTTTGTTAATCCCGCACCTCCTTCTAATTTCCAAACTACGAATTCTCTGGATTATATTCACACCACACATGGCCCTCAGACATGACATCTCCACTGCCTCCAGCCTTCTCCTTGTTGCAACATTCACCACCCATGCTTCACACCCATATAAAAGCGTTGGTATAACTGTACTCTCATACATTCCCCTCTTTACTTCCATGAACAAAGTTCTTTGTCTCCACAGTCTCCTCAGTGCACCACTCGCCTTTTTCTCCTCAATTCTATGATTCACCTCATCTTTCATAGACCCATTTGCTGACACGTCAACTCCCAAATAATCTGAATACATTCACCTCTTCCACACACACTCCCTCCAATCTGATATCCAGTCTTTCGTTACCTATTTTTTTTCCTCATCACCTTACTCTTTCCTATATTCACTTTTAATTTTCTCCTTTTGCATACCCAACAAACTCATCAAAAAAAAAAAAAACTGCAACTTCTCTTCAGAATATCTAAAAAGCACAGTGTCATCAGCAAAGAGCAACTGTGACTATTCCCACTTTGTGTTAGATTATCTTTTAACTCCACGCCTCTTGCCAACACCCGAGCATTCACTTCCCTTACAACCCCATCTATAAATTTATTAAACAACCACGGCGACATCATACATCCTTGTCTAATGCCTACTTTTACTGGGAAATAATCTCCCTCTCTCCTACATACTCTAACTTGAGCCTCACTATCCTCGTAAAAACTTTTCGCTGCTTTCAGTAACCTGCCTCCTATTCCATACATTTGCAATATCTTCCACATTGCCCCCCTATCCACCCCGTCATACGCATTTTCCAAATCCATAAATGCCATAAAATTTTTTTTACCCTTATCTAAATAATGTTCACCCATATGTTTCACTGTAAACACTTGATCTACACACCCCCTACCCTTTCTAAAGCCTCCTTGTTCATCTGCTATCCTACTCTGTCTTACTCTTAATTCTTTCAATAATAACTCTACCATACACTTTACCAGGTATACTCAACAGACTTATTCCCCTATAATTTTTGCACTCTCTGTTGTCTCCTTTGCCTTTATACAAAGGAACTATGCATGCTTTCTGTCAATCCCTAGGTACCTTACCCTCTTCTATACATTTATTAAATAAAAGCACCAGCCACTCCAGAAATATATCCCCACCTGCTTTTAACATTTGTATCTTTATCCCATCAATCCCAGCTGCCTTAACCCCGCTGCCTCACAAACTTTCCCCACACACAACTGGCTCTTCCTCATTCCTACAAGATGTTATTCCTCCTTGCCCTATACACAAAATCACAGCTTCCCTATCTTCTTCAGCATTTAACAATTCCTCAAATTATTCCCTTCATCTTCCTGATACCTCATTAATAGAACTGCGACTTGGCCTGGACTCGATCCTGTACTCTCATGCCCAGCCCCGTGTGAAATGAACAAAGTATTCATCACTCTATCCATTGGACCACCATCCTTAAGCACCATGTACCCAGCAATACTGAACATATTATCCTGATGCAAGGACATTCGTGGTCAAGGAGCCTCAGAGATTAATTTCAACCTCATCCTGTTTGGTGTACCAGCCTTCACGAGCAATTTATATATCAACAAAATCACGAAACAAGTGACTTTGAATTAACAGAATTGCGGCTTGGCCAGGACTTGATCCTGCGTTCCCATGCCCAGCCCAGTGTGAGCCCCATGAAGGCTGGTACACCAAATAGGATGAGGTTGAAATTAGTCTCTGAGGCTCTATGGCCACGAATGTCCTTGCATCAGGATAACACGCTAAGTACTGCTGGGCACATGGTGTTTGATCAGTTCACATGGGGCTAGACATGGGAACGCTGGATCGAGTCCAGGCCAAGCCGCAATATTGTTAATAATTCAAAATGACTTGTTTCGTGATTTTATTGATATATAGACTGCTCGTGAAGGCTGGTACACAAAACAGGATGAGGTTGAAATTAATCTCTGAGGCTCCTTGGCCACGAATGTCCTTGCGTCAGGATAACATGTTCAGCATTGCCGAGTGCCTCGTGTTTAAGGATGGGGGTCCAGTGGATAGTGATGCATACTTTAAGTTCACACGGGGCTGGGCATGGGAACGCAGGATCCAGTCTAACCAAGCCGCAGTTCTCTTAATGATTCAAAATCACTTGTTTTGTGATTTTATTGGCTTGAATAGCAACGCTCTTTTTGCCGAATAAGGCAAGCTAAAATTTATGTATGCAGTAATTTCCCCAAAATCACTTTGAACCTTACGAAAAAAATATATTCCATTGTGTTTATAATTAAACTTGTATAAAATATATTTAGTTGGATTAGGCTAAATTAAATTGAACTTGTTATAAGGCTAGGTAAGTTTCCTAAAGTTCTTCTGGTACAATATCATTAATTTTCATATTAACATTAATGAAAAAAATATATCTTTAGATGTATAAGAGAAAATTTTGGAAAGAGCTTAATTTTAAACGAGTTCTTGCTAAGTGACCAGTTTTACCTATTCGGCACGACACACACACACACACACACACACACACACACACACACACACACACACACACACACACACACACACACACACACACACACACACACACACACGCACACATTATATATATATATATATATATATATATATATATATATATATATATATATATATATTATTCAGTGATGAAAGTACTTGTACACTCACACTCACTGAACTATGTGTTTACTTAGCCACAGTAGACTGTGTGTCCACTTAACAGCTATGGTAATATATCTGTCTACTAGCAGTGTATTAGAATGTATGTCAGCACATTGACAGCAGTCAGCTGCCAGTTATGGTAGTATCAGTGCTCACTTGACACACGCCAGCACAATGTTTACCTCCATATAACTTTTTCACTTGTGTCCAAATCAACGTATCTGTTGCTTCTCTTGGCACAACAATATTGTGGTTTTGATGCTGCTACTTGCTGAGCCCTGATTGCTTGTTAATCGTTGTGGCTTGACTCATGTTGAGAGGAGTAAATACTTTTATGAGAAAAAACTTTTGTCGCTCTTCCCAAGATCACAGTAGAAAACACGAGTTGGAAAAGAGAGCCTCTGAATAACTACTAATACACTAATATTTCCTCTACTGTAATATTATAGGAGTAACAAGTTCGCATGACTTGCTCTGTGCCGAGATAATGACAACATTTGTAACAGTAATTAGTTTGTACGACGTTCTCGTTGCATGGAGATGGTAGCAATATTTATATTGCTTATACTCTCTCACCTCACATGGTACCTGTTTATATCTTCTGTATCAATGTTTATATCGGCTTGACAAAGCTCCGGAAGAGCGAAACGTTGCCACAATAAAACGTAACATTAGTTGAAATCTGCTGTAAATATATAATTATAAACACATAGAGTAATGTTATTAGAGCACGGAACAAGTAATGTCACACACACACACACACACAAACACGGACTCGACCCCTGCAACCTCAACTAGGTTAGTGTACACACACATGTCTTGGGATGATTATAATACCGAGCATATCTCCTGTGGCACACATCAACCAGATAACTGCTGCAGCATATGGGCGCCTGGCAAACCTGAGAATAGCGCTCCTATACCTCAGTAAGTAATCGTTGAAGACCGCGTACGTCAGGCCCATATTGGAGTATGCAGCACCAGTTTGGAACTCTCACCTGGTCAAGCACGTCAAGAAATTAGAGAAAGTGGAAAGGTGTGCAGCAAGAAAGATTAAGGGAAATCGGCCTGACGACACTGGAGGACAGGAGGATTAGGGAAGACATGACAACGACAAATAAAATACTGCGAGGAATTGACAAGGTAGACATTGACAGAATGTTCCAGAGATGGAACACAGAAACAAGGGGTCACAATTGGAAGCTGAAGACTCAGATAAGTCAAAGGGATGTTAGGAAGTATTTCTTCGGTCATAGAGTTGTCAGGAAGTGGAACAGTCTGGAAAGTGACGTAGTGGAGGCAGGAACCATGCATAGTTTTAAGAAGAGGTTTGAAAAAGCTCATGGCGCAGGGAGAGGGCCTAGTAGCAACCAGTTAAGAGGCGAGGGCCAGGAGCTATGACTTGACCCCTGCAACTGCAACTAGGCTAGTACACACATGCACACACACTTTCACACACACATGCACATACACTTTAACATACACACACACACACACACACACACACACACACACACACACACACACACACACACACACACACACACACACTGAGACATCTGAGTAACGAGTCATTCACGATATTGTACACAGTCTACGTAAGGCCTATACTGGAATATGCAGCGCCAGTATGGAACACTCACTTAGTCAAACACGTCACGAAATTGGAGAAAGTGCAAAAATTTGCAACACGATTAGTCCCGGAATTGAGGGGTATGTCTTATGAGGAGAGGTTAAAGGGAACTCAACCTGATGACACTAGAGGATAGGAGGGATAACAACGTGTAAAATATTAAGAGGCATTGACAAGGTGGACAAGGATCGAATGTTTCAGAGATGGGATACTGAAACAAAGGGACACAATTGGAAGCTGAAAAACCCAGATGAGTCATAGGGATGTTAGGAAGTATTCCTTTAGTCTTAGAGTTGTCAGGAACTGGAGTAATCTGGAGAGTGAAGTAGTGGAAGCAAATTCCATAAATAGCTTTAAGAAGTGGTATGATAATTATCATGGAGCAGGGAGAGAGTGAATTAGTATCGACCAGTGAAGAGGCAGGGCCAGGAGCTATGACTCGACCCCTGCAACCACATATAGGTGAGTACATATAGGCGAGTACACACACACACACACACACACACACACACACACACACACACACACACACACATCTTGTGGAAGTAAACTTGGAGAGAGAGAGAGAGAGAGAGATAACACAGGAATGACCAGATTAGCCAAACTTCAAAAGAGACTCGACAGGCATGAGGAAATTCCTTAATGACTTGCCGTGGGAAAGGGAACTGGAAGGGAGCTCTGCGAATGAGATGATAGAATATGTAACTGGAAAGTACTAGGTACAGAGAAGAAATTCATACCCAGGAGCAAAAGAAGGAATGGTAAGGAGAGAGTGAGGCCATAGTTCACCCAGGGGTGCATAGAGATCAAAGAAAGGAGGGCTAGAGCACTGAAAAAATACTGTTGGGAAAGAATGAAGGTAAACAAGGACGTGAGAACGAGCAGAAGAGCCAGAAACGAATACGTAAAGGTAAGAAGAGAAGCTCAACGACAGTTTACAAATGATAGCATCGAAAGGCAAATCCGATCCAAAGTTAGTATACAACTACATCATTAGGAAAACAATAGTCAAGGACCATGTAATCAGACTGAGGAAGGATGATGGGGAGTTCACAGGAAACGACCAAGAGGTATGTAAGGAGCTCAACATGAGATTTAAAGAAGTATTTACAGTGGAAACCGGTAGAACTCCAGGAAATCAGAACAGGGAGGTACACCAACAAGTGCTGGATGAGGTACACATAACCGAGGAGGAGGTGAAGAAGCTGCTATGTGAAGTTGATACCTCAAACGCGGTGGGACCAGACAACATCACTCCGTGGGTCCTTAGAGAGGGTGCAGAGATGTTGTGTGTGCCACTAACAAAGATCTTCAACATATCCTCTGAAACTGGGCAACTACCTGAGGTATAGAAGATGGCAAAGTAGTCCCAATTTTTAAAAAAGACAGTCACGAGGCATTAAACTACAGACCTCTGTCACGTGTATAGTATGCAAAGTCTTGGAGAGGATCATCAGGAGGAGAGTGGTGGAGCACCTGGCAAGAAACAAGCATATAATCGACAACCAGCACGGTTTCGGGGAAGGAAAATCCCGTGTCACAAACCTACTGGAGTTTTATGACAAGGTGACAGAAGACAAGAGAGAGAGAAGTGGATAGACTGCATTTTCTTGGACTGCAAGAAGGTCTTCCACACAGTACCTCACAGGAGGTTAATGCAAAAGCTAGAGGATCAGGCACACATAACAGGAAAGGCACTGCAATGAATCAGCGAATACCTGACAGGGCAGCAACAAAGAGTCATGGTACGTGACGAGGTGTCAGAGTGGGCGCCTGTGACAAGCGGGGTTCCACAGGGGTCAGTCCTAGGACCTGTGCTGTTTTTGGCATATGTGAATGACGCGACGGAAGGGATAGACTCAGAAGTGTCCTTGTTTGCAGATGATGTGAAGTTAATGAGGAGAATCAAATCGGTCGAGGATCAGGCAGAACTACAAAGAGACCTGGACAGGCTATAAGCCTGGTCCAGCAACTTCCTCCTTGAATTTATCCCTGCTAAATGCAAAGAAGACCTCAAACACAGTATCAGTCTATGTAGCCAAAGACTGCAAACCTCACTCAAGGAGAGAGATCTTGGGGCGAGTATAATACCGAGCACATCTCCTGAGGCGCACATCAGTCAGATAACTGCTGCAGCATACGGGCGTCTGGCAAATCTAAGGATAGCGTTCCGATACCTCAGTAAGGAATCGTTAAAGACCATATACGTCAGGCCCATACTGGAGTATGCAACACCAGTTTGGAATCCATACCTGTTCAAAACGTCAAGAAATTTGAGAAAGTGCAAAGGTTTGCAACAAGACTAGTCCCAGAGCTAAGGGAATTGTCCTACGAAGAAAGGTTAAGGGAAATTGGCCTGACAACACTGGAGGACAGGAGGGTCAGGGAAGACATGATAACGACATATAAAATACTGCATGGAACAGACAAGGTGGACAAAGACAGGATGTTCCAGAGATGGGACACAGAGACAAGGGGTCACAATTGGAAGTTGAAGACTCAGATGAGTCAAAGGGATGTTAGGAAGTATTTCTTCAGTCATAGAGTTGTCAGGCAGTGGAATAGCCTAGAAAGTGATGTAGTGGAGGCGGGAACCATACGTAGTTTTAAGGCGAGGTTTGACAAAGTTCATGGAGCAGGGAGAGAGAGGACCTAGTAGCAGTCAGTGAAGAGGCGGGGACAGGAGCTATGATTCGACTTCCGCAACCACAAATAAGTGAGTACATTCACACACACAAAACAGTTTTGAGATGGGAGGACTAGTCAGAGGAGTAGCAGATGACTACATAGGAACATTTCGTACTGGGGACCCAACAGTGATGATAGCAATGATGTACAACCCGCCACCGAGCAGGAGGAGGCCAAGACAGGAATATGATGAGAGCAAGAGAGCGATGGTGGACATACTAACCGAGGTTGCCAGAAGGGTCCACATGAGCAGAGCAAAGCAACTCATCATGGGAGTCACATACGTAGGGGACGAGAGACGTGGAGGGCTAAGATGCTGGAGGCGGTATTGGAAAACTTCAAGTACCAAAATGTTAGGGACACAACCAGAGAAAGAGAAGACGATGAACCGTCGAGGCTGGACCTTGTATTCACCTTGAACAGTTCAGACATAGAGGATATCACATACGAAAGGTGATAGTGATCACATGGTCTTGAGTGAAGCAGCACGAGAAGGACGGGAGAAGCCAGACTTCCACAAAGGGGACTACACAAGTATGAGACAATTGATACATGATACATGAGCACCTACGGTGCTCTTCGCACATACTCCAAGGTTGAGGGACTGATTACCTCATCTTCTGTACATAGTTCTACCGTCTTTAAGTTATGCCCTGGAATTTGTATTGATAAAGCCACTGGATGGCGAAACGTCTACAATAAAGATACCCAGATGTTGCACATGTGTCTTAATTTCATCTTGTCGGTATTGTATACTATTCTCTTACAGACTGCATCTTCTTGAACTATAAGAACGCTTTTGACACAGTTCGGCCAGGCAGGAAGAGGAGGAAAATTACTGCAGTGGATCAGGGAATACCTGACAGGAAGGAAACAACGTGTGTCGGTACTGAGTGGGTTCATGTGTCAAGTGGGGTTCCAAAAGGGTCATTCCTAGGTCTGGTGCTCTTGACCTAATTGAAGAGATAGAATCAGAGATGTCCCTGTTCGTAGACGATGTGAAATTAATGAGAATACAGGCTGACGAGGATCAGGTAAGCCTACCAAGGGATCTGGACAGGCTGTAAGCCTGGTCCGACAAATGACTCCTGGAGTTTAACCCCAACAAGTGCAAAGTCATGAAGCTTGGAGAAAGACAAATAACCAAAGATGGAGTACAGCCTAAGAGGTGAGAGGCTGCAAAACTTACTCAAGGAAAAGGATCTTGCTGTATCATACCGAACACATCTGAGGCACACATCAACCAAATAACTGCTGCAGCATATGGGTGCCTGACAAACCTGAGAATAGCATTTCAACTTCTAAGTAAGGGGTCAAAAGGAAACAAGTGCAACTAATGTGACATTTTATTGTGACAACGTTTCGCTCTCCAGGAGCTTTGTCAACGGCTTGACGAAGTTCCCGGAGAGCGAAACTTTGCCACAATAAAATGTCACATTAGTTGCACTTGTGTCCTTTACCTAACATTTTGTCGGTAATTCTACCAACGTTAATACAAGTAGTCATTCACGACACTGTACACCGTGTACGTCAGGCCCATATTGAAGTATGCTGCACTAGTATGGAACCCACACCTGGTCAAACATGTCGAGAAAATAGAGAAAATGCAAAGGTTTGCAACAAGACTAGTCCTGAAGCTGAGGGATTTGTCATACAAGGAGAGGCTAAGGAATTTCAACCTGTCAACACTGGAGGACAGGAGGAACATTATAACAACAAAAAGTACTGGGAAGAATTAACAGGATGGACAGGGACAGAATGTTTGAGATGTGATGCAGCAACAAGTTGAAAGCAAGTTGAAAACCCAGACGAGTCACAGGGATGTTAGGAAGTATTTCTTCAGTCACAGAGTTGTCAGAAAGTGAAACAGTCGGAGAGTGATGTAACAGAGGCAGGATCAATACATAGCTTTAAGAAGAGGTATGCTAAGCTCATGGAACAGGGAGAGAACAGACTTAGTAGCGACCAGTGAAAAGGAGGGACCAGGAGCTTTGAATTGTCCACCTGCAACCACAATTAGGTGTGTACAATTAGTGTGTGTACACACACACCTCTACACAAAGTTTACAGACTGCAGAAGCTAGAGCATCCTAACAGGATAGAGCAAAAAATTGGATCTCAAAAGGATGTAGAGGCAAGGGAACTGAGCACGGCTGGTCTGAGAACAAAGAATGGATAGAAAGACTCGAGAGCAAAATGGAACAAGAATGGGGAAAAAAGTCTTAACATGATTTGCAGTACAATGATGGAGAAGATATCTAAAAAGAGCAAGGAATGGGGATTACAAGCTGTAGCTGCTTAGACAAAGATCATGGAGGAAGAACTGGAAGTGATGAAGCAGGATACATAGACGAGTACTGAAAGGTGCAAGGGAGGTGGAAATAGAAACAGCAGACAACGAGGAGACTGAAGGAAGAGAAGGATCTAAGAAATCCCATGCAGAACTAATATCAAGCCACTGTGGCGTTCGGGAGATGATAAGGGAAGCAAAATCTGATCCAAAGATATGGAGGGAAAAGAAAAGGGAAGAAGAAGAAAGGGAGAGGTCAATTAGTCATGGGCTTCAGGAAGCTGAAGGGTTGCCTATGATGAAAGAAAACACTGGAAGGAAAAAGATTGAGAGTATCATCGCAATGACAGGAGAGAAGGACATGTCACAGGTAACAAATTTTCATAGACTTTGGGGTATTCGAGGGAACAAAAATCACCCAGTCATACTGACATTCAAGATAGAAGGGGTACAGAACAAGATACTTAAATAAAAACCACTGTTAAAGGACTCCTGAGAATATTAGTGAGTGTACCTCAATTCAGACAGAACACAAAATGAACAGAAACAACTAAGAGTAGAGAGAACTCTCAGAAGAGTAATAATTAAATTTCACATACTGCTCAATGGCGTCGAGGAAGTGTTCAACACATTGTGTCTCATTAACCTCATATTGTATATAAATAAACTTACTTGTTGGCATATAATTCCATTGATACACAACTTCATGAGTATATATGATAAGGCTCAAGAGGACAGAATTCAGTGACGTTAGTCAAAAGTGGTCGAGGAGGCTAGGCAAGGGTTGAGTATCGATCTCCGCTAGGCGAGGACAATTCGTTGAACACACACTTCGCTCAACAAGCCAAGTGTCTTTGAGTAAGTGCCTTTGACAACTAGTTACTATTGCTACTACTGCACTACTACTACTACTACTACTACTACTTCTACACACAAACCATACCACGGGCAGGGTATGGTAAGCACTGATAAACTGCATGAGTTGCGGAAAACAATACACGTTGGTAAATCTGGCAGCGAGAAATGAGTCTTAAGCACGTCAAAAAGTATACCTGGAGTATACCTGGAGAGGGTTTCAGGGGGTCAACACCCATGCGGCCCAGTCTGTGACCAGGCCCCCCTCAAGGAAGGTTCCTTGATGTTGGCGAGGGGCTCTTGATTTAGGGAATTGGATCTGTGCTCCAGTTCCCCGAATTAAGCCTGAATGCCTTCCACATCCCCCCCCAGGCGCTGTATAATCCTCCGGGTTTAGCGCTTCCCCCTTGATTATTATAATAATGTGACCAGGCCTTGCGATAGATCAGGGTCTAATCAACCAGGCTGTTACTGCTAGCCGCACATAGACTGACGCACTAACCACAGCCCTGCTGATCAGGTACTGACTTTAGGTGCCTGTCCAGCACCTTCTTGAAGACAGCCAGAGGTCTATTGGTAATCTCTCGTATGTATGCTGGGAGGCAGTTGAACAATCTTGGGCCACTGACATTTGTTGTGTTAATTCTTAGCTTGCTCGTGGTGCCCCTGCTTTTCATTGGGGGGATGTTGCACTGCCTATCTGGTATTTTGCTTTTCGGGAGTGATTTTTCGTGTGCAAATTTGGTATTAATCCGTCTAGGATTTTCCAGGTGTATATTATCATGTATTTTTCCCACCTGCATTGCAGGGAGTTCCCAGTAATTTAGGTGTTTTATCGCACTTATGTGTGCCGTGAAGGCTCTCTGGACACTCTCCAGGTCAAAAATTTCACATGCCTTGAAATGCGCATTTGGTGTGCAGCAATATTCCAGCCTAAAGAGACCATGCGATTTGAAGAGAATCATAAGGGTATTGAGAAAGTGGAAGGACCCAGGACAAGAGTGGAGAACGTTTTTGAATGTGCCCAAATCGGCGATAGCTTTAAAAAAAAAAAAGTAAAATCTCTTGCATATAGACAACGGAACGGGTGGGAAATGAACTCGCGGCTAGTGAGTTGTACAACTCCAGGCCAGTGCTTAAGCCACTGGTCTCTCATGCCACGAATTCAATCCCCACCTGTGCCGTGGTTTGTTTGCAATCACGTCATTTCACTCGCATAAAATCAATAGATTTTAGTAAAATTTTTGATTATCATTATTACTTTTTATTTAACTAATATTTGAAAAAAAAAATAATTCAAAAAGGGAAGGAAAACAGTCTCAGAAACCTGCTTAGGTAACCAATAACTCTTCCGATTTATTTTAAATGGGAAAAAAATGGATGCCAAGTGCTTAATGAGGTGTGTTTATTCTGTTAGAAATAAATTAATTATTGAAATAACTGGTTCTGTTTCATAAAGTTTGTCTAAAAAAAGGTATTAATATAACGTTTTTGAAAAGGTAATTAAAAAGGAACTATTACATTATTAATAACACTATAAATGGATCTGCATCTAATAAGTAATATTTAAAATGTAACCGAGCAATAAAGATCTTTGGTTTTTATGACAGTGAATGAAAATTTAAGGATAGGGAAATAAGTGTATTTTATTCTGAGTGGGACTTGTGTTGTTCCTTCAGCTTGTGATTGGTTACTTTAGACCTCTGCATCAGGCAAATCAACTCCTATAATTAGAATCGTCAAAGGTCATTACTGAAAGTAATGACTCGCGTAGATATGCAGATGAAAACACTGTTACTGTTACATCAATAACCCGCACATAGGAGAGAGAAGCATATGGCGACGTTTCGGTCCGACTTGGAGCATTTACGAATCAAACTGAGTGTGACTTGTAAATAGTCCAAATCGGACCGAAACGTCATAATCTCTCTATGTGCGGGTTATTTTTGTGTATCGTTCCAGTCACTGGATGGCTGAGAAGCACAGCCCTGCCCCAGCGTGGGGGGCTCCGTGAAGTCATTAAAACAAATTCCATTCGCTGCCTGGATGAGGTAGAGTGCGGACGTGCTTTGCACCCCTCTACTGTTTTCCCAGACGAGCTCCTCAGTCAACAACATGGCGCCAGGTGTGCGCAGAAGGGTGAATACTGTGGGCATTGAGCTTATTAGTGGGGCTTTAACGCCTACGTCAGTTGATGTGTTATTGCCCAAAATTGTGAGAGAGACATACGGCATCAGAGACGAGGATTTGTATGGAGTGGCACTGAACGGTGTGTATAGAATATTCGTGAAGGTGCTAACTGCTCAAGTATACGAGGCGTTGGTGGATCGTTATCAAGATGTCAGTATTAACGTAACACCGGCAGTGAGGGTCAAGTTGACGGATGTATCACGACATTATTCGTGGGTTAAGCTCCGAAACGTGCCTTTTGAGGCTGATGAAGTGGATATACGCAATGTTTTCGAACGTTATGGCACTGTACATCTGGCCCAACCTGGTAAATGGGTAAAAGGAGCTTACACAGGTTATCCTGAGGGTTCTTTCAATCTCAAGATGACGCTAAGGCATCCTATACCCTCGTATATATATCTCGAGGAGTTTAGAACCCAGGTAATGGTAGCGTATGCTGGGCAGAGGCGTACATGCCGACTGTGTGGCGAATTTGACCATATGGCGGCAGACTGTGGCAAGCGGAATATGGCTCCTGGGCCGGCAAGGGGCGCAGCACCTGTCCATGAGAAACCGATGCCTGAGGAAGAACGGAGGCAAGGAGGAGGGCGTGGTCGCTTGTGGAGTGAAGAGGTGATGGCTCCTCCTGTGGAATCAGAAGAAGTGGAGATCCATGAATCACCTGGCCCATCAACAGTACAGCTGCCAAGTGAAGAGGTGCAGGTGGGCGCAGAAGTGAAAGCTATTGAGGAGGAGTTGGAGACGGTGATACAGGCTATGTTAGAGTCCACGGAGGTGGAGAGTCACAGTGAGCAGGAACCTGGGATCAGGGCAGAAGGTGTGTGCGGGAGGGGGGAGGATCAGGTGGCACCCGTGATGGACAGTGTAAGTGCCCTGGAAGGACATGGAGGCGGATTAAGGGTGGTAGAGGTGGAAGTCCATTGTGCTGGCTCCCAGGACTCAGATATGGAAACTGAAGGAGCTACAAGGAAAAGGGCAGCAGCGTCAGATTCGGACGATGTTCTGACGCCGGCGCAAAGGCCAGGAAAAAAGACATGGGGTTATGGTGCTCAGAGTGACTCTACGAGAGGGCTACAACAGAAGGGGAAGGGGATGGTTGGGAAGGAGGGTGGAGTATGTGGCAAAGGCAAAGCCCAGGGAAATGGTTTGAAAGGGAAGAGTCATGACATGAGGCGGGGAGGGAAACTTTAAGCCGGCCTCAGGTGTGTAACAATAAATATTAATGGTCTGTGTGATGGGGTTAAACGTGAGTGCTTCAGGATGTTTTTGAATAGGTACAAGATTGACGTAGCTTTTGTGCAGGAGCACAATTTTAAGCTTGGTCGTGAATTAGAGGTGCCTGGGTATCAGGCTTATGTGTTGCCGTCTGAGCGTTTAAAAGGAGGAGTGGGTGTGTTGATCAGGGAGGCGAGCCCGTTTGTATTGCATAGGAAAGAGGGGGGGAGGGGGGAGGGGGGAGAGTATTACGTGTGGAAGGATGGTGGATGGGAGAGAGAGTGGCGTTTGTGTGTGTGTATGCCCCAGCAGAAAGTGACGTGAAAGTGAAGATGGATTTTGTGCGGGAGGAGCTCGTGTATTACCTACGCACGTTACCGTCTGTGGTGATTGTGGGGGGGGATTGGAATTGTGTAATTAAGAGGACAGACGTGGAACCCAGAGGAGCGGGATATTTTTCCTCAGTCTTGGGGGGCCTGCTTAGAGATCTTCAGTTACGTGATGCTTTCGGGGGAGGTCTGTGGGAGGTGGAACATACGTTTATAAGAAGGGGATATGCGGCTCGTTTGGACAGGTTATATTTATCTCAGAGGGTTTTGGTAGAGTCTTTTAAAACTATTGAGATGGTGTCTTCCGATCATAGGGCGGTATTAGTGGAGGTGGGATGGGATGCTTTGGCTCGTAGGCAGGGAAGTTATTGGAAACTGAACACGATGGTTTTGGGGGATAGGGAGGGAGTGGAAGCGTTTGCAATATTTTGGGAACAGCTCTGTGCCGACAGAAGGACTGTGGAAGACGTGGTAGGGTGGTGGGATAGTGTGGCTAAGTTACGAATACGTCAATTTTATGTGAGGGAGGGCAAACGCATTAATCAATTGCGGTATGGTTTGTCAAATTACTTAGAATCTAGATTACGGAATTGTTACGAGGGGGGGGGCGGTGGCCGGGGTGTACCCGGTGGAGGATATACACATGTTGAAGGACAGAATACGGGATTTGCAAGAAGAACGTTTTGCAGCTGTACGGGTACAGGCGGGGTTGGACGAAGTACTCTGGGGCGACAAGCCATCAGCTTGTGTGCTGTGAGGACAGAAGGTACGACAGCGAACGACTACAATACCGGGTTTGCAAGTCATATCTTCTGTGGGGGGTTTTAGAGAGGGTCAGGTATTAAGGGACACCAAGGGGATGAGTGCATATGCAGATAGATGGTTTGAGGAATACGGGAAAAGTAGTGGGGTGGATGGTGAGGTTCTTGGGAAGGTATGTGAGTATGTGCCGTGCAAACTGGGGAGGAGTGATCGGGAGGCACTGGGTGGGGTCATTGAGGAGGGGGAAATATGGCGAGCCCTTATGGACATGAGGAAGGGTAAGGCACCTGGGATCGATGGTTTACCTAGCGAATTTTATGTACAGCACTGGGGTCTGCTTAGGGGTTTCCTAGTAAGGTTAATGAATGCCATGAAAGACGGAGGTAAGATGGGAGAATCTCAGGCAACGGCGGTAGTGGTGTTGGTCCCAAAGGGTAAACAGCAGAGTACCCTTCGGGATTACCGAGCCATTTCGTTGCTTTGTGCTGATTATAAATTATTTGCGATAATTCTTGGGAATCGGCTTAAATGTGTTGTGGGGAGGGTCGTGTTTGAGTCTCAGTTTGGTTTACCTGGTAGGTCAATGAGCGTGGGCCACGGGATTATCAAGGGGTTCCTGGAGGACATGGAAAGGGAAAGAGGGGCGTTGGTGGGTTTGGATTGGCAAGGGGCTTATGATAGGGTGGAAAGAAAGGCTTTGAGGGATATTCTCCTACGACAGGGGTTTGGCGAAGAAATAGTGGGGTGGGTGGATACGTTGTACTCAAACGCGAAGGTAAGGGTGCAAATCAATGGGTGTGGGGGGGGGAGTCAACATGGAGCGGGGTCTTCGGCAGGGATGTCCTTTATCACAAATATTGTTTGCATGTGTTCAGGATCCCTTTTATAGGATGGTGGAGGATCGTCTAAGGACGGGGGGGAGGGATGGTGAGCTGAAGCCGTGGCCTGGTTTGGTGGGCTATGTTGATGATACCACTATTTTGGCAAGTGAGGAGACACGGTTAGGACTTTTGGGGGAAGTTGTACACACTTTTGGGAGAGCTACTGGGATGAAGGTAAATCTGGAAAAGTCAATGATCATGGGGCTGGGAGAGTGGACAGACAGATTAGGTTGGGGATGTGATGTTGTGCAGCGGAGGACCGGGAGTCTGAAAATCTGTGGTGTCATGTATGAGGCTGACCTGAGTGCTGCAAGGGTTAGCAATTCGAATAGGATGGTGGAACAGGTGCAGCGACGGTTGGGAATGCTGCGACCTCACCATTTAACCCTTAGGCAACGTGCAATTGTCATCAATGTATTACTATATAGTAAAGTCTGGTTTGTTTCGGCTGTGATGCCGTTAACAGGTACGGCGATTACGAGTATTCTTAGAATGGTGTTCAAATTTTTGTGGGGTTCAGGGTGCAACTGGTTGCGAAGGGAGGTAGTGACATTGCCGGTATGTAGGGGAGGGTTGGGTTTGTTGGACTTGAGAAAGCGCGTGAAATGTGTGTTTATTAAGAGGGAAGTGATGAGTGCAGGAGGATGGAGGGAGGGTCAGCTAGATAAGGTACATGCCCACCTGAGGAAATGGTATGGAGGGGCGGAAATGAAGGAATGCGAGACAGTGTTACGCGCCTTAATGTTAGCCAGGGAACCAGGAAAAGTAAAGGTGGGAACTTTGTGTAAATTGTTAGAGAGACATGTAGTGGCGCCGGTTGAAGGGATCTACCCCATGTATGCATGGGATGTAATATGGCGAAGATTTAGTAAATTAAGGATACGACCTAGGGCACGTGAAGTTATGTACCGTTTCCTGCATGGGATTTTGCCAACGGGAGCGATGCTCCGAGATAGGAGGGTTATTGAGGGTGGGGGGTGTGGCAGATGCAGTGGGGAAGAGACTGCGTATCATGTCTATTTTTGTGAAGGTTTGGAGTGCATCAGGGTATGGATGCGTAAGGTAGTGGTGAGGGTGGGGGGTCAAGGTGTGGCGGTATTGCGAGCGTTGAGTCTTGATATGAGTGGTGTGGATGAGAGTGTGGTAAGAGGTTTAGCATATGTCATCGTGGACTACGTATATGTTTTATGGGGTATGAGGGGGAAGGTGGGTGGGGATGTGCTGAGAAGGACTTTGGCGGCGACGTTTTATCGAACTTTGTGTCGCAATAGAGACATTTTTGGGAAAAGGTGGGAAGAGTATTTTTCTGAGGGTTATAGAGGACTAACAATAGGGAATTTATTGGCGTTATAAGGGGCTTTAACTGCCGGGGTGAGTGGGTTGGTAAAAGGGGGGGGGGGGGGTTCAGGGGATTTCAACGGGCTCACCTCCTTGGGAATGCAGTGATGTGGTTGGGTGTGATTGGAGGTACTAGTGTGTGACCAGATGAGAGGTTGTGCAAGATAAGTTTTGCTTAGTTCCCTTGATGGGGAAGGTGTAAGGAGCAGATTAAATATATAACATGTATTAATGTATAACCTATAAATTATATAACATGTATATTTCTTTGGTAGAGTATTATGTTCCACTTGCACTGGTATTGCAATTGAATTTGAATTTTCTTGAGAGGGTTTTCCTTTCACTATTGCCTTGAAGAACTGAGTTATTTTGCCTTTTTTGTAACGTGGTCCAGCATCAGTTTTGACGTAATTACCTATTATTATTATTCTTATTTAAGGTATTGTAATTTTGGTAGTCCTGTACCATTCATGGTTGTAAATAATGTTTCCTCAAGTGACATGTGTCATAATAATCCTAAATTGAGGATAATTAATGTCATGATTATTCAGGTTGGTGATGGGGTTAGTTTTCAATGTGTGTGTGTGAGTGGGGGGGGGAGGGATGATAGGTCACCTGTGTTGCAGCACAGGTTTCTTAATAAGACATATTGTAGGTATTGGTGTATTTGTTGCGAGTTGTATTATGGGTGATCGTCATTAAGCTTGGTGCATTATTGTGTAGAGGTTGTAATTTTAGGAGTTTTATTTATAGCCATTTTGTGGCCTTTGTTATTATAACTTTATTCCTTCTTAAATTGTGATATGTTTTAAAAAACTTGTATATAGTAGACTGTCAGATGTTGCTTGGATTGTTTTGTGTTTATATATTGTTTTACTGATGTCCTTGTTCATTTTTTTTATATATGTACCTATTAATATTTGTACATGAAGTTTTAAATAAAATATAAAAAAAAAAAAAAAAAAAAAAATCCTCAAGGGATAACTTGTAAGTTTCATTGAGGTGGCGACCTGCCACACTTATTGGTTCGCCTGGGTTGAATTCTTCCAAACAGGTACCTCGCAGTTCAACTCTTTATACCGTCAGGTCATGTTTTTAGAAGCTACTGAGCACGACAACTCCTGCGACACAAAAATATCACGAAGAGTTTCCAGGAGAGTTTTTACCTACAGATATCCAACACTGCTATCCTGTCCCCAATATAAAATTTGTTTGGTTAATATGTTTTCAAAGCTTCATGACTCTGTACTAGGGCCATTAAAGTTTTACCTCTTGAACACCATTAGGAATAAACCATACCACGGGCGGGATTTGAACCCGCGGTTAGAGAGTCAACCAGAAGGAATAATTTTATCCCTAAAATAATAATAAAAACAAACTCTCAGTATATATACGTTGAGATAAATACGACTTTCATTGTATATATATTGTGTATGTAAAATTTCAAGGGTTAAAATATTTTAATATAAAAATTCTTCATTATACTATGTTTAATTAAAGGAAAGTAATTATGACAGTATCACAGTCGTGTGGTCGGCATATTTATATAAATAATTTATTTAAATGCGTTATATTACGTAATATGATAATTTGATAATGGTAACAGTGATTTAAACAGGCGGGAGGACGCTGGACGTCCCTCTGGACATCCCGCTGGACATCCCTCTCCTTCCATGAGGGAAACATAGTAATGAAAGGTGAAGTCTTTGTAAACTGATGTTTTTTTTTTATTCGCCGGTATTCTCCCGGCTCGGGTCTTTTCCAAGTAGTGGTGACCCGGCCTTGGCTCCCTATCTGGGGAGTGTCTTGAGACTTAAGTCTCCCATGGGAGGAGGTACAGTACCTCCTCATCTTTGGGACCAAGTGTCCCCAGGCCTAGCCACATTCCCCGCCCTCACGGGGCTCGTAGGGAGAAGCTAGGCCTCTGGTCTGCCATCTACCCCGCCTCAAAGGGGCTCGTGGGGATGGCAGTCTTATGAGCTGCAGATGGTAGCAAGCTCAGGCCTCAAAAACTGATGTTTGGTTTACATTTTATTCAATTATTTACATAGGTAGATAGTTAAAGATTAGCCGGTATTCTCCCGGCCCGGGCCTTCTCCAAGTGGTGGCCCGGCCTTGGCTCCCTCTTTAGGGAGTGTCTGAGACCTAAGTCTCCCATGGGAGGAGGCACAAGTACCTCCTCATCTTTGGGACCAACTGTCCCCAGGCCTAGCCACAAGCTAGGCCTCTCTGGTCTGCCATCCCCGCCCCAAGGGGGCAAATGGGAATGACAGTCTTATGAGCTAAAGGCTCGGACTCAGGGACCTACCCTACCCTAGAAGGGTTAGGCATGGTGTCGATCAGTCTTTGTAAACTGATGTTCGGTTTACATTTTATTCAATTATTTACATAGGTAGATATTTTACTTTCCTACGTTGTGTAAATAACATTTTTATTTTACACGTATCGTTTACAAAATATGTTTAGATATTTTATTAAATGTTTTTATTTACATTTTTTAAGGTTTTAGATTTTCGTGTTTTTAAGATTTTTTTTTTATGAAAATGACCAAATATGTATATGTGCATGGGAAATATAAATGGAAGTTTTATATCATAATGTCAATTGTAATGCTATAAAGAAAACGAAAATTTAGTAGGTTTCGAGACTAACAATTTTAAATCTCGATTTTAAATTTTTTTTTTTTACAGATTTCCATAACTTTCAATAATGTTCCTCAATCCATTATAAACAAATTAGAAAAAAAAATCAGACGACTAGGGGTAATTTAAAAGCATATCTGAAGAAAATGACGACACGAAGCTCTAAAAGTCACCTTAAAATAGGATGGTTGTGGCAGGAAAGTTTTTGTGAAGAAAATTAAATACAGTGGACCCCCGGTTAACGATATTTTTTCACTCCAGAAGTATATTCAGGTGCCAGTACTGACCGAATTTGTTCCCATAAGGAATATTGTGAAGTAGATTAGTCCATTTCAGACCCCCAAACATACACGTACAAACGCACTTACATAAATACACTTACATAATTGGTCACATTCGGAGGTGATCGTTATGCGGGGGTCCACGTACTTTGACTGGTAATTTTTTAATCTTCATTGCTGCACAAACTAGAAGAAAAAACTTGAAAGTTTCTAGGTGGCAAAGCAAGCATAGAGAAACAATTGAAATAAATTGATTGAAACTGGTAGTTGTTCTTATCAGGTGAACACAGAATTTTAGTGCCTTTGGTAGTTATGCATCCCAAGTTAATAGGAGATCTGTGTCGCTGGTAGTTATACATCCCAAGTTAATAGGAGATCTGTGTCGCTGGTACTTATATATCCCAAGTTAATAGGAGATCTGTGTCGCTCGTAGTTATACATCCCAAGTTAATAGGAGATCTGTGTCGCTGGTAGTTATACATTCCAAGATAATAGGAGATCTGTGTCGCTGGTAGTTATACATTCCAAGATAATAGGAGATCTGTGTCGCTGGTAGTTATACATTCCAAGATAATAGAT
The DNA here is from genome assembly GCF_038502225.1 of Cherax quadricarinatus. Lineage (NCBI taxonomy): Eukaryota > Metazoa > Arthropoda > Malacostraca > Decapoda > Parastacidae > Cherax > Cherax quadricarinatus. The sequence continues at coordinate 17,278,247 of NC_091365.1, read as the reverse complement.
CTGTGTCGCTGGTAGTTATACATTCCAAGATAATAGGAGATCTGTGTCGCTGGTAGTTATACATCCCAAGTTAATAGGAGATCTGTGTCGCTGGTAGTTATACATTCCAAGATAAGAGATCTGTGTCGCTGGTAGTTATACATCCCAAGATAATAGGAGATCTGTGTCGCTGGTAGTTATACATCCCAAGTTAATAGGAGATCTGTGTCGCTGGTAGTTATACATTCCAAGATAATAGGAGATCTGTGTCGCTGGTAGTTATACATCCCAAGATAATAGGAGATCTGTGTCGCTGGTAGTTATACATCCCAAGTTAATAGGAGATCTGTGTCGCTGGTAGTTATACATTCCAAGATAATAGGAGATCTGTGTCGCTGGTAGTTATACATCCCAAGTTAATAGGAGATCTGTGTCGCTGGTAGTTATACATCCCAGGTTAATACAGGAACAGTGTCACTGGTGTATGTGAGCACAGGAAGCCTGTCATCAGCTCGAGGTCGATGCTCTGCTGTGGTGGAAAAAAAATGGGTGTCAGGGCAGGCGAAAATGTGAAACAAGAGGTATTAACGAGAAAGTGGGTAATTTTTTACTTTGTAATTTTCACCAGAGTTGATATTTTTGGTATCGTTCATTTTGTGAAATTCATTATTAACAGCTTATCTACACCCTCAAATGTTCAACGTATTGAAGACCGAGTTAAGAGCTCCTGCTCCTCTTCGAGTCCTCTTAGCACCACTGTCCCGGCTATTGTCACCAAGATGCTGCCTGCATCATATGAAGTCTTGCAGCCAAAACTGAGAATAAAGTTGCTATCAACAAACTTTCGCACCCCCCTCCCCATCCAAATCCAGGGCCCATTCACATACATGCATCATGCGTAATTACATGACTCATTAACGACCTAATCAATCCTAATTATCAATATTCGAAGTCGACCCTGCAAAAAGTTTGTATTCCTAAACTGTGGCAGTAAAAAAAAAAGTGAATTAGCCAGGACACAGCTATCACAGGTAGTATTCAAGATGAAACCACGGGGAACACTGTGTCGATAACTTCCTGTGTGGTATCAATAACAAGCAGTAAAATGTCACAAGAGACAGGATACAGAGAAAATCACTGCCGCAGCAGCAATATACTTGTCTGACAAATCCATCAATTTAGACATTTAATCTCCAAACATGCCAGAGGAAGGTCCCAGGACTGGTAAATATGCATATACCTTACTCACTATGCCATTATTAAATATTTACGTTAAAGCCAACAAATGTTACTTTTAGCGAAGAATTATTTATTCATACAATGTTTCTCCTACTGAGGACTTCAAGAACAAGAGTCGCAGAATCAGCAGTAAATAAATCTCTAAGTGACAGGATCTGTGGATCAGATTTCGGCAATTTGATTTTTTCTGTGTTGGTTCTTGATGTGTTTAATTGATTTTGTTAAAATGTACGTGATGTACTTGCTTTAAGGTGTCCATTAGGTGAAGAGTGAGTTTTAAGACATCTCTGCTTGGATTTGTCAAATTCTTGGTAAATAAGATGTACTGTGGTGTATCACACATGTGTATGTAATATACTCTGCCAGTGTAATTGTGTTCATGTAGACTAGCGTTAAAATCATAGGCTGTCACACCTACAAAAAAAAATATCGAATTCACGTGGCCTGCTGTAGAATTTCTCCGCGCCTGTGCTGTGCTATGCTGTGCTGTGCTGTGCTGTGCTGTGCTGTGCTATGCTGTGCTGTGCTCTTGCGAAGGTGATATATTTTGGTGAATTCTTTAATGGTTTTGGGCGAAAATACTGCAATGATCTGTATGCTCTCTGGAAAAGAAGGATGATGACTGATGCTGCAGATTGTGTCTGGAGGACCAGTTAGCGGTCAGTGGTAATTTTCTTTATTGGGATTGGAGAGTTTGCTTAGAACTTTGTTCTTGCACGAGCAAACGACAAATCAAGGAAATTTGCAGGCAGAAAAATACCTTACCTGGAAATTTGTTTATCTTAATGGCAATTAAGAAACAACTCTGACTTTTTTTTCGATCGAAATGTGTTGCCTTTCTTTAAACTACAAATATAAGGTCAGAATCTTTCAGAGTAAAAAACACCAAAAAAGCTGTTAAGGTCAAATCGTGTTGGCACAATGATGAGAACATCATCGACGTATCATCACTTACCACACAGTGCGGCAGTAATGATGGTCACAAGTCCGCCTCATGCTAGATGTTTCAAGCAGAGGCCGCCTAAGATCTAACTTAGTGGGAAACCCATTGACATGCCATATTTCTTTCTATATAATTCGTTCTAAATAAAATGAAGTTGATGCACAATTCGATGAGGGTTTTGAAATTGTAATTGGGTGTAGGAAAGTCGTGGTCTGTGTTGACTGTGTTCCGCAGGAAGTAGATGACATAGCCGACAGGAACCCGTGTTGTATTTAATTATTAGAAGACCTTCAAATTCCAGAGGTAATGAATCATAGATGGCAATAGGGAAAACAAAGTTCAATGCATAGGAATATAATGCCAGAACCTCAGTTAACATATACCTCGTTATTTTATTTACTTTTTTACCTCTCCTCAGCCCTCTGGATAATAGTTTTGGTAATCCCGCAACTCTTCCTAATTTTCAAACTACGAATCCTCTGTATTATATTTATGCCTCACATTGTTCTCTGAATAAAATAATACTTAGAAAACATCACAGTAGAACAGTTCACTTTAACCTCTGTCGCCACTACAGTAACAGCGAACTTTTAATGCAGGAGGGAAGAACCTCTACTTAAAGTAGCTACAAAACCTGAGGAGGTAATCATGGGTAGTAAATACAGTGAAAGGGAAGGTACAATATCTCATCAACCCAGAACCCGTCCCTACAACAACCTGCACACAGCACTATTGTTTTGTTTTTGGCCCATTCTTGTACATTTGTTGCTGCCTGTGTTTCTGATCCCCCCTCCTCCTCCTCCTCTCTCTCTCTCTCTCTCTCTCTCTCTCTCTCTCTCTCTCTCTCTCTCTCTCTCTCTCTCTCTCCTACCCTCAAGTTAATTTCCTGTTTACTGTATTTATCTTAAGAAACCTTCTCTCTCTACAATGGCAAAAATAATTAGCTCTTTCCTTCACTATATATTTTATTATAAATGTTTCCTCTCACAATTCTTTTACGACATCAAGTTACTTAATTTTCCTCATTATATCGTCTTGTGTATGACCACTTCCATCCCTTCCTTCCTCCCAGTCCATTCTTCATTCCTGCCTGTGTCTCCCTTACCTTCCCTCCTCCCTGCCTGTGTCTCCCTTACCTTCCCTCCTCCCTGCCTGTGTCTCCCTTACCTTCCCTCCTCCCTGCCTGTGTCTCCCTTACCTTCCCTCCTCCCTGCCTGTGTCTCCCTTACCTTCCCTCCTCCCTGCCTGTGTCTCCCTTACCTTCCCTCCTCCCTGCCTGTGTCTCCCTTACCTTCCCTCCTCCCTGCCTGTGTCTCCCTTACCTTCCCTCCTCCCTGCCTGTGTCTCCCTTATCTTCCCTCCTCCCTGCCTGTGTCTCCCTTATCTTCCCTCCTCCCTGCCTGTGTCTCCCTTATCTTCCCTCCTCCCTGCCTGTGTCTCCCTTACCTTCCCTCCTCCCTGCCTGTGTCTCCCTTACCTTTCCTCCTCCCTGCCTGTGTCTCCCTTACCTTCCCTCCTCCCTGCCTGTGTCTCCCTTACCTTTCCTCCTCCCTGCCTGTGTCTCCCTTACCTTCCCTCCTCCCTGCCTGTGTCTCCCTTACCTTCCCTCCTCCCTGCCTGTGTCTCCCTTACCTTCCCTCCTCCCTACCTGTGTCTCCCTTACCTTCCCTCCTCCCTGCCTGTGTTTCCCTTACCTTCCCTCCTCCCTGCCTGTGTTTCCCTTACCTTCCCTCCTCCCTACCTGTGTTTCCCTTACCTTCCCTCCTCCCTACCTGTGTCTCCCTTACCTTCCCTCCTCCCTGCCTGTGTCTCCCTTACCTTCCCTCCTCCCTGCCAGTGTCTCCCTTACCTTCCCTCCTTCCTATCTGTGTCAGCCTTACCTTCCCTCCTCCCTATCTGTGTCAGCCTTTCCTTCCCTCCTCCCTATCTGTGTCAGCCTTACCTTCCCTCCTCCCTATCTGTGTCAGCCTTACCTTCCCTCCTCCCTACCTGTGTCTCCCTTACCTTCCCTCCTCCCTGCCTGTGTCTCCCTTACCTTCCCTCCTCCCTACGTGTGTCTCCCTTACCTTCCCTCCTCCTCATCTGTTTCTCCCTTACCTTCCCTCCACCCTGCCTGTGTCTTCCTTACCTTCCCTCCCCCCTGCCTGTGTCTCTCTTATCTTCCCTCATCTCTGCCTGTGTCTCCCTTACCTTCCCTCCTCCCTGCCTGTGTCTCCCTTACCTTCCCTTCTCCCTGCCTGTCTTCCTTACCTTCCCTCCTCCCTTCCAGCGCCTCCCTTACCTTCCCTCCTCCTGTCTCTCTCTCCCTTACCTTCGCCCTTCATGCGTCCATATTTCATTAACAACCAAATCCAACTTATTACAGCTTCAAAGAGTCCAGAACAGAGCCCTTCGCTTTATCACTGGCACCAGATATAAAGACAGAATCAGAATACAAGACCTGCACATACAACAAGGAATCCCTGCAATTAATGTCAGTCTAGACAAACTAAAGAAGAGACAACTATATAACATGTAAGAACTCTCTGTACCTGATAGAGAAACCCATCCCCAACCACTGACCACCACCGACTACATCATCATGACCACCACCGACTACATCATCATGACCACCACCGACTACATCATCATGACCACCACCGACTACATCATGACCACCACCGACTACATCATCATGACCACCACCGACTACATCATCATGACCACCACCGACTACATCATCATGACCACCACCGACTACATCATCATGACCACCACCGACTACATCATGACCACCACCGACTACATCATCATGACCACCACCGACTACATCATCATGACCACCACCGACTACATCATGACCACCACCGACTACATCATGACCACCACCGACTACATCATGACCACCACCGACTACATCATGACCACCACCGACTACATCATGACCACCACCGACTACATCATCATGACCACCACCGACTACATCATGACCACCACCGACTACATCATCATGACCACCACCGACTACATCATGACCACCACCGACTACATCATGACCACCACCGACTACATCATCATGACCACCACCGACTACATCATGACCACCACCGACTACATCATCATGACCACCACCGACTACATCATGACCACCACCGACTACATCATGACCACCACCGACTACATCATCATGACCACCACCGACTACATCATCATGACCACCACCGACTACATCGTCATGACCACCACCGACTACATCATCATGACCACCACCGACTACATCATGACCACCACCGACTACATCATCATGACCACCACCGACTACATCATGACCACCACCGACTACATCATCATGACCACCACCGACTACATCATGACCACCACCGACTACATCATGACCACCACCGACTACATCATGACCACCACCGACTACATCATGACCACCACCGACTACATCATCATGACCACCACCGACTACATCATGACCACCACCGACTACATCATCATGACCACCACCGACTACATCATGACCACCACCGACTACATCATGACCACCACCGACTACATCATCATGACCACCACCGACTACATCATGACCACCACCGACTACATCATCATGACCACCACCGACTACATCATGACCACCACCGACTACATCATGACCACCACCGACTACATCATCATGACCACCACCGACTACATCGTCATGACCACCACCGACTACATCATCATGACCACCACCGACTACATCATCATGACCACCACCGACTACATCGTCATGACCACCACCGACTACATCATCATGACCACCACCGACTACATCATCATGACCACCACCGACTACATCATCATGACCACCACCGACTACATGACCACCACCGACTACATCATCATGACCACCACCGACTACATCATCATGACCACCACCGACTACATCATCATGACCACCACCGACTACATCATCATGACCACCACCGACTACATCATCATGACCACCACCGACTACATCATCATGACCACCACCGACTACATCATCATGACCACCACCGACTACATCATCATGACCACCACCGACTACATCGTCATGACCACCACCGACTACATCGTCATGACCACCACCGACTACATCATCATGACCACCACCGACTACATCATCATGACCACCACCGACTACATCGTCATGACCACCACCGACTACATCATCATGACCACCACCGACTACATCATCATGACCACCACCGACTACATCATCATGACCACCACCGACTACATCATCATGACCACCACCGACTACATCATCAACACACCTCCTCACACAAGTCAAAGAATGACCCTCCAACAAAGAGTCCGACGCTTCATCCACAAGGAGAACTTCCCACGACCAAGGATCCTGAGTGACCTCCCCGAGGAAAGAGAAGAATGGTTACCACCTGAACCATTCTACGTCTAACAACAACGATAAATGTACCCTAATTTTGGGAGACCTATATCAGTCAATGTATCCCTTACATCCACTTTGTAACATCTGCAGGACACTACCTCAGAGACTGCTTAGCCAACCATCTCCGGGTTAACAACCAGTCTCTAACAAACGCCCTTCAACTACCATCTGCAGCAGCAGCCTTACGACCGGCCTCTTGCGCAAAAAAAAAAAAAATAGGCAGTTGCAAATAGTATGCATCCTTCCAACTCAGTGGCATGTTGGTATACAGCTGGTATAACTGTGTTCAACTAATGGGTAGGAGGTATACCTATCTTATGAATCGAGTGTATTCGTGAATAACACAACACAACACAGCGCACACACACACACACACACACACATATATATATATATATATATAAATTGCGCCAAAGTAGTAAGGCCACTTACCTTTATAATCCCACCTCTAACTCCACCCTCCCTACCTTTTCCCATATTTCCATCTTTACCCATCCTTCTTCCTTCCCCATCTTACCGAAGCTCTGGTCAGATACTTCGAGTACTCACTGTTTACTAGTAAACTTACTTCTCTTGACCTTTACATTACATTTTAAATACAGTGTACATAGTATCTGTTGAAGAAATGTGTTTATTCTCGAGTTACTACGGGGTCTCCAGTACTTGACTCGTTGATTGTATTACTTCAGTTATTAACCAACAGAAATAATGGAGTGCCTCCCTGTCTTCTCATATTTTCTTCCCTTCTCCTCCCTTGCCTTCCTCTTCCCTTCTTTTTTCTCCCCTACTTTATCTTCCTCCTCTTTTACACGTTTTTTCTTCATCCATTGCTTTCTCCTTCAAATTCTTTTCCCGCCATTTTTTTCTTTCATCTCACCTGCTCCTTCCTTCTCCTCCATATCTACCTTTCCTCCTCCCATACCTATTCGTCCTCTCCTTCCTAGTCCTCGCCTACCTTTCCCCAGGTGAGAGAAGCAGCCAGATAATAGCAGCAGCAGCCAGATAATAGCAGCAGCAGCCAGATAATAGCAGCAGCAGCCAGATAATAGCAGCAGCAGCCAGATAATAGCAGCAGCAGCCAGGTGATAGCAGCAGCAGCCAGGTGATAGCAGCAGCAGCCAGGTGATAGCAGCAGCAGCAGCCAGGTGATAGCAGCAGCCAGGTGATAACAGAAGCAGCCAGGTGATAGCAGCAGCAGCCAAGTGATAGCAGCAGCGGCCAGATAATAGCAGCAGCAGCCAGATGATAGCAGCAGCCAGGTGATAGCAGCCATGTGATAGCCAGGTGACAGCAGCAGCAGCCAGATGATAGCAGCAGCCAGGTGATAGCAGCCATGTGATAGCCAGGTGACAGCAGCAGCAGCCAGATGATAGCAGCAGCAGCCAGGTGATAGCAGCAGCCAGGTGATAGTAGCAGCAGCCAGATGATAGCAGCAGCCAGGTGATAGCAGCAGCAGCCAGGTGATAGCAGCAGCCAGGTGATAGCAGCAGCAGCAGCAGCAGCCAGATGATAGCAGCAGCAGCCAGGTGATAGCAGCAGCCAGGTGATAGCAGCAGCAGCCAGGTGATAGCAGCCAGGTGATAGCAGCAGCAGCCAGGTGATAGCAGCAGTCAGGTGATAGAAGCAGCCGCCAGGTGGTAGCAGCAGCCAGGTGATAGCAGCAGCCAGGTGGTAGCAGCAGCCAGGTGATAGCAGCAGCCAGGTGGTAGCAGCAGCCAGGTGGTAGCAGCAGCCAGGTGGTAGCAGCAGCCAGGTGATAGCAGCAGCCAATAAGATCAGATAATCGTTATTCCCAGTATCTGTTTTCAATGCATCAGAGTTTTTCACTCAAAGCAGAAAAAATATTCCTAATACCGTCAAACAGTTTTTTAGCCTCCACCTGAAATAGGCCAGAAAAATAACGTTTCGCGTGTTTTGAATCCATATATTTTCATAGACATATTTCAGCTTTTTCAACCCAAATAAAGTTTTATTTTTCCAGAATTTCAGCGTGGTTTTTGATGTCTGAAAAATTCAGATACGTTACATAATTTCATTTTCGAAATAATAAAAATGTGAATTTGAAAAATGTATTATGGATGATCCTTCGGATAAATTCCAGAAATTCTCGGTATTAACACTACAAAACATTGCTTATGTATGGGTAATAATGTTTGTTTAGAAGAGGTAAAGGAGCTTCAGTATGGAGACGGGACGAAGTGCAGGCCATTCTTGTTTTGCTGGAGTTCTAAGTCTTCCTGGCTTTAGCTCCGGTTCTAGCTGACTTTAGCGCTGGCTAGATCTAGTTATATCTGGCTCTGACTTTAGGCTCTAACTGGCTCTAGCTCTTGCTGGCTCTGACATTGGCTGATACTTTGACTCAGCCAAAGTCTGACTTTGACTGGTTAAGGTTTTGGCTCTCGCTGTGACTGGCTTCATCCGGATATGGCCGGCTCTGCTCAACTTAACAGGCTATGACTGTGGCTCATGTCTAGGCTATGACTGTGGCTCATGCCTTGGCTCTAACTGACACATGCTGACGCTGAATGGCTCTAGACGGATTGTTAGGTAAGACACATATGCAACAGTTAGGTATCTTTATTTCGAAACGTTTCGCCTACACAGTAGGCTTCTTCAGTCGAGTACAGAAAAGTTGATAGAAGCAGAAGATACTTGAAGATGATGTAATCAGTCCATCACCCTTAAAGTTTTGAGGTGGTCAGTCCCTCAGTCTGGAGAAGAGCATTGTTCCGGCTCTAGACGGATCTGACTTTAACTCTACTTATGATTATGGTTATCTCTGGCTGGTGCTCTAGCTGGCCTTGGCTGGCTTTGGCTGGCTTTGGCTTATGCACTGACTATGAATGATTGTTGATGACTCTACGTCTGGCTTTGGCTGCTTAAGGCGTTGGTTCTCTGCCTGTTTGACTTTATCTGAATCTAGCTGGCTCTGAATCTCTAGAACTGGCTATGGCTCTGGCCCAGGTTATGGATTTGGCTGACTCTGGCTGGATCTAACCAGTTTAGGCTTTGGGTGTACCTGGCTCTTGCTCTGCCTCTAGCTGGCTCTGACTTCTGGGCTCCAGCTGGCTTTAATTTTAATTAGCTGGCTCTGGATAAATGTGACTGTGTAGTTCTTGCTGTAAATAACTCTGAACTTGTCTCTACATAACTCATTCTCGGCTCTAGATGGTATTATCTCTCTCTCTCTCTCTCTCTCTCTCTCGAATTGGAAGTTTTGTATTTTAAAGATTCGCGATAGAAGTAAAGTTTATGCGAAGATTAACACGTCATGTATAAGACAAACTTTGTGCAGAGAAAAAAACAATGGAGGAGTGACGCAAGTATGTATGAAACTGTTTAGTGGTTTGAGAAGATGGTGTATACACACACACATCGGCCAGTCAAACTGATTTTCAAGACAGAAACAGTGCGGAAGAGGATCCTGCAAGAGAAACCACGGCTGAAGGAATCATCAACATACAAGAGGGTGTTTGTAGACCGAGACAGAACTAGAACAGAACGACAGCAGCTGAGGGAGAGGACACAACAACGAAAGAGGCTAGGAAGGGGAACAAGGACAGAGTCAGCAGAAAACAACCGGAGTAGGGCAGAGCAACAAGCAGAAGCACACACACAACCATTCCCAGAACCCCACAGCCAAACATGCTATCCCAACACAAGCCATAATCCACATTTACAGCTCCCACCCCACACTATGCTGTAGAATTCCACAGCACACTACCAGGTCCCCCACCCTCACAGACCCCCCAGAACACAGTGTTGGAGAGGGAAATGAATGTTTGGTACACCAACGCTGATGGAATGATGAATAAGTGGGAGGAGTGTCACGAAAGAGCCAGAGACATCACCGGACATCATAGCTCTCACAGAAACCTAGCTCACAGGAATGACAGCAGATGCTATCTTCCCAGGAGAATATCATATCCTGAGGAAAGACAGAGGGAACAGAGTATAGGAGTGCCACTGCTCATCAAAAACCAATGGGATTTTGATGAGCTGGAGGAGACAGTGGAGAAGTAAGAGACTGCATAATAAGAACACTTCAGTTTGGAGATCCCAAGGTGGTAATTGCAGTGATGTATGACCAACCACAGAACAGCAGGAGGTCAAGGTAATAGAATAATAAGAGTAACAGAGCGATGGTTGACACACTGGCTGAAGTGGCCAGGAGGGCTCATGCGAACAGGGCAAAGCTGCTGATTGTGGGCGACTTCAATCATAAGGAAACTCAACCAACACATAAGGGACACTACCAAAGGAAGAGGAGAGGATGAACCAGCAAGACTGGACTTAGTATTCACCTTGAGTAGTTCAGACAATGAGGACATCACATATGAAAGACCCCTCGGGGCCATTGGCCCCATGATTGTAAGTTTTGAATACACAGTAGAGTTACAAGTGGAGAGGGAAGCAGGTAGGGCAGGATAAATGAAGCCAAACTACAAGAGAGGGGACTACGCAGGCATGAAGAATTTCCTGCAAGGGGTTCAGTGGGACAGAGAACTGGCAGAGATGTCAGTAAACGAGATGATGGAATATGTGACAATATGCAAGAAGTTGAGGAGGTTTGTACCCAAGGGTAACAGAAATAACGAGAAATCCAGGATGAGCCCTTGGTTCACCCAAAGGTGTAGAGAGGCCAAAACCAAGTGTGCTAGAGAATTTATGAAGTATAGAAGGCAAAGAAGCCAGGAGAATAAGGAGAGCTGTCGCAGAGCCAGAAATGAATATGCACAGGTAAGAAGGGAGGCTCAACGACAATACAAAAATGACATAGCAGCGAATGCCAAATCTGACCCGAACCTGTTATACAGCCACATCAGGAAGAAAACAACAGTCAAGGACCAGGTAATCAGGCTGATGAAGGAAGGAGGAGAGATTACAAGAAACGACCGAGAAGTATGTGAGGAGCTCAACTTGAGATTCAGAGAAGTGTTCACAGAGGAGACGGAAGGGACTGCAAAAAGACAGAGAGGTGGGGTACACCTTCAACTGTCGGACACAGTACATACAACGGAGGAAGAAGTGAAGAGGCTGCTAAGTGAGCTGCACACCTCAAAGGTGATGGAGCCGGATAACATCTCTCCATGGAACCCAAGAGAAGGAACAGAGGTGCTATGTGTACCAATAACAATCTTCAACACATCTATCAAAACAGAGAAATTACCTGAGGGACGGAAGACAGCAAATCGAGTCCCAATTTTTCAAAAAGGAGACAGGCACGAAGCTTTAAACCACAGACCAGTGTCACTGACGTGTATAGTATGCAAAGTCATGGAGAAGATATCAGAAGAATGGTGGAGCCCCTAGAAAGGAATGAGCTTATCATCGACAGTCAGCACGGTTTCAGGAATGGGAAATTCTGTGTCACAGAGCTACTGGAGTTCTATGACAGGGTGACAGCTCACAAGAAGCACACACTCAATGACTCATCACGAAAAGTACCAAATAATCGCAATAAAACATAAAGAATAGCAGATTAACGTAATATCGGTTCATGTAAACGGATACAAAGAGGAGAAATCTGGAAGAGCAGTACTTGGAGCTCCCTCGACCTCGTCTGTATCCTCCTGATATTCCTTTGTAATGAAGCTATTATCAGTAAATAGTACGACAATGACAACAAAAATTCTTCGGTGCTTGTGGGCCTAGGATGGCGGGCGAAGTCGATGTGTGGTGGAAGCGGTAAGTTTGCAATAGGCGATTTACGTGTAACCCCAATAGAAAGACGTTGGGCAGAAGCAGGTGTAGGTGATTGTGGAGGGTAAGAACGTGAAGTTATGGGAGGTGGGTCAGAGTCCATCGTCATTTTCGTCTTCTCCAGAAATTCCGATATTGCCTTAATAGTTTCTGAAGACAAGGAAGCAGGAGGAGCGCGAGACAATGGGCAGAAGAGATAGGTTCAGTAGAGTGGACAGACTTTGGTAACTATGAAAGTAAAAGAGAGAGAGAGGGTAGAGGTGCCCTAGGGAAAAATAATTTGAGTGAGGGCAAGTGGGTAGTGATAACACGTGGGGGTGGATGGATGTCCACAACTGCCACTGACGCTGGAAGAAGCAAGGGACAAGAGCCAGAATTATGAAAAGATAAGCATGGAGGACCAATACATTGGAAGGAAGTTTTAGTAACTGGGAGATATTGAGGTCTTTGATGTGGTGATGTAAAGGATGAGAAGCTAGCCGGGAAAGGCTGTGTGGGTTTAAAAACATGTAAAACAAAAGAACTATGAAGCATGGGAGAAGACGAAAAGGGCGTCAGAGGTGAGGACTTTGTGAGAGTTGCACACAGGAATGATTGTGGTAAAAGGTATAACAAGTCATCTGAGTGCACAGAGCATTCAGATACTTGTCATGGAAGTTGTCCTAGGAGATGGAGTTGAGTCACTATCAGAGTACACATTACTAAATTTAATAAAAAACTTTCGTTTTTCTTTTTGGGCTACCCTGCCTTGGTGGGATACTGTCGGTTTGTTGAAAGAAGAACAGATTTCACAGTTCGTAAGAAGACAGGGAACTGGTGGGAATATGCAAAGGGGAGGGGAGGTTAAGCTGCCGAATAGATTATTATGGTCAGCTGCACCACAGACTTGGCATTTTGTTGATCTATAATACTTGGCCGGGTGGCCAAAGCACCAGCAATATCTGCATTACTGAGGTGTAGCAAGCAGTTCCCGTGGTTGCAAGCGTTATCCCACTATATAAACCAAGGCAGTAAGCTCCCAGCAGTCATAGGTCACTTTAAAAATATTTCTTGGATACCGCCTCCAGCCTCAGTCAGGAAGGACATGAGTGTCCTCGCTGAAAACTCGGAGGTTCTGGAACTCAAGTCGCTCCTGAATGTCTGGGCCACTAGACCACGGTACGGGTGAGAATTGAACTTGCGGCTAGTAAGGTGTAAAACTCTAGACCGGCGCGTGGCTAACGCGCCGGTCTGGAGTTTTACGACTCGCTAGCCGCTTGGTTTTCCACCCGTACCGTGGTTTGTTTGCAATCATACCATTTTTATTTCGTGAGTCTGGGCCACATACCCTAAATTCCTGTTAGACGATATGTGAAATTAGAACAGTACCGCAGCTAGAACTGAGAGAAAAATGTTTTTGCATCATGACAGGACTGTCGTCAATAGGACCGAGGAGCAAGGAAAGTTTATAAGCTTGCTCAGTATTCTTCACAGAATCATTGTGATGATTCAGGTAACGAATTCCAGATATTTGGGCCTTTTATACACATTGAGATTTTGGATAGGTTGAGTCTGACACGGGAAATGTAGAAGAGGGTTTTGTGTCTTGTGTTATGACTGCGTTCTGCTGCAGCTATCATGGAAAACATTTAGAGGAAGGGTTATATTGGAGCTTTGTTTTATATATACATAGCACAATACCTGAGTTCGTATTTTGTATTAAGTTAGTTCATTAAGTTAGAGCTGAGAAAGTGGACGAGGATGATCTGCAGATAAAGAGGGTTGGGATGATCCGCTGAGAAGAGGGCTAGGATGATCCGCTGAGAAAGAGGGCTAGGAGATCTGCTGAAAAAGAGGGCTAGGATGATCCGCTGAGAAAGAGGGCTAGGATGATCCGCTGAGAAAGAGGGCTAGGAGATCCGCTGAGAAAGAGGGCTAGGATGATCCGCTGAGAAAGAGGGGGTAGGATGATCCGCTAAGAAAGAGGGCTAGGAGATCCGCTGAGAAAGAGGGCTAGAATGATCCGCTGAGAAAGAGGGCTAGGAGATCCGCTGAGAAGAGGGCTAGGATGATCTGCTGAGAGAGAGGGCTAGGATGATTGCTGACAGGGCTAGGATGGTCCCCTGAGAAGAGTGCTAGGATGATCTGCTGAGAGAGAGGGCTAGGATGGTCCCCTGAGAAGAGTGCTAGGATGATCTGCTGAGAGAGACGCCTAGGATGGTCCCCTGAGAAGAGTGCTAGGATGATCTGCTGAGAGAGAGGGCTAGGATGGTCCCCTGAGAAGAGTGCTAGGATGATCTGCTGAGAGAGAGGGCTAGGATGGTCCCCTGAGAAGAGTGCTAGGATGATCTGCTGAGAGAGAGGGCTAGGATGGTCCCCTGAGAAGAGTGCTAGGATGATCTGCTGAGAGAGAGGGCTAGGATGGTCCCCTGAGAAGAGGGCTAGGATGATCTGCTGAGAGAGAGGGCTAGGATGGTCCCCTGAGAAGAGTGCTAGGATGATCTGCTGAGAGAGAGGGCTAGGATGGTCCCCTGAGAAGAGGGCTAGGATGATCTGCTGAGGTAAAATTATCATTATTAATTAAGAATAGCGCGGCATGTAACTGCTCATCATAAATAAGAACTTCATGGTAAACTACCACAAACTGTCAGGAAAGTATGTGGAAGCCGTAATTTCCCGTTCCTGCGTGAGAAACTGGGAGACACCAGGCCTCCCCTCCCACCTCTATCTGTGTTGCTGTATTGGTTTAGCTCAAGCATGACACCCATTCTTATCTGTGATATATACTGTATTGGTTCAGCTCGTGCATGACACCCATTCTTATCTGTGATATATACTGTATTGGTTCAGCTCGTGCATGACACCCATTCTTATCTGTGATATATACTGTATTGGTTCAGCTCGTGCATGGCACACATTCTTATCTGTGATATATACTGTATTGGTTCAGCTCGTGCATGACACCCATTCTTATCTGTGATATATACTGTATTGGTTCAGCTCGTGCATGACACACATTCTTATCTGTGATATATACTGTATTGGTTCAGCTCGTGCATGACACCCATTCTTATCTGTGATATATACTGTATTGGTTCAGCTCGTGCATGGCACACATTCTTATCTGTGATATATACTGTATTGGTTCAGCTCGTGCATGGCACACATTCTTATCTGTGATATATACTGTATTGGTTCAGCTAGTGCATGGCACACATTCTTATCTGTGATATATACTGTATTGGTTCAGCTCGTGCATGGCACACATTCTTATCTGTGATATATACTGTATTGGTTCAGCTCGTGCATGACACACATTGTTATCTGTGATATATACTGTATTGGTTCAGCTCGTGCATGACACCCATTCTTATGTGATATATACAGTATTCAGCTCGTGCATGACACCCATTCTTATCCGTGATATATACTGTATTGGTTCAGCTCGTGCATGACACCCATTCTTATCTGTGATATATACAGTATTGGTTCAGCTCGTGCATGGCACACATTCTTATCTGTGATATATACTGTATTGGTTCAGCTCGTGCATGGCACACATTCTTATCTGTGATATATACTGTATTGGTTCAGCTCGTGCATGACACCCATTCTTATGTGATATATACAGTATTGGTTCAGCTCGTGCATGACACCCATTCTTATGTGATATATACAGTATTGGTTCAGCTCGTGCATGACACCCATTCTTATGTGATATATACAGTATTCAGCTCGTGCATGACACCCATTCTTATGTGATATATACAGTATTGGTTCAGCTCGTGCATGACACCCATTCTTATGTGATATATACAGTATTGGTTCAGCTCGTGCATGACACCCATTCTTATCTGTGATATATACAGTATTGGTTCAGCTCGTGCATGACACCCATTCTTATCTGTGATATATACTGTATTGGTTCAGCTCGTCCATGACACCCATTCTTATCTGTGATATATACTGTATTGGTTCAGCTCGTACATGACACCCATTCTTATCTGTGATATATACTGTATTGGTTCAGCTCGTGCATGGCACACATTCTTATCTGTGATATATACTGTATTGATTCAGGTCGTGCATGACACCCATTCTTATCTGTGATATATACTGTATTGGTTCAGCTCGTGCATGACACACATTCTTATCTGTGATATATACTGTATTGATTCAGCTCGTGCATGACACACATTCTTATCTGTGATATATACTGTATTGATTCAGCTCGTGCATGACACACATTCTTATCTGTGATATATACTGTATTGATTCAGCTCGTGCATGACACACATTCTTATCTGTGATATATACTGTATTGATTCAGGTCGTGCATGACACCCATTCTTATCTGTGATATATACTGTATTGATTCAGCTCGTGCATGACACACATTCTTATCTGTGATATATACTGTATTGATTCAGGTCGTGCATGACACCCATTCTTATCTGTGATATATACTGTATTGATTCAGGTCGTGCATGACACCCATTCTTATCTGTGATATATACTGTATTGATTCAGCTCGTGCATGACACACATTCTTATCTGTGATATATACTGTATTGATTCAGCTCGTGCATGACACCCATTCTTATCTGTGATATATACTGTATTGATTCAGGTCGTGCATGACACCCATTCTTATCTGTGATATATACTGTATTGATTCAGCTCGTGCATGACACCCATTCTTATCTGTGATATATACTGTATTGGTTCAGCTCGTGCATGACACCCATTCTTATCTGTGATATATACTGTATTGGTTCAGCTCGTGCATGACACACATTCTTATCTGTGATATATACTGTATTGGTTCAGCTCGTGCATGACACACATTCTGGGATGAAACTCGGCAAAAAAAAAAAACTATGTTTTTTAGCACGCTCATTACACAGGATGTTTTCTTTTGTGTAGTTTGGTTCCCTGATCTGTTTGACATGTTAAAATAAGAGAGTAAGGAATAACTGTTTTTTCTAACATACGCATTACGCAGAATCTCTAACTCTTTCATTTTAGCATGTCAAATAGATCAGGAAACGTAACTACGAATTACTTTACCTAATTTATGTACAAAATAATTTTTTCGCTCTTCTCACTCTACAAAGTAACTCCCCAAGGCCTCGATTCGCACCGTCCCACTGACGCAGGAGAGGAGAAATGCACGAAACAATGTGGTATAATCGTACCATGTGGTATAAAGTACCATGGAAAATTTTACTATCAAAACTGACCGACTTGAAGTCTTACTGACAGTCCGGTCTGACGTAACCTTACTCTGTCCTGTTTTATATTACTCTGTGTACTTTGTCTTTATTGGATTGTTAGACTTTGTGGGTGAAACTTCTCACAAATGAATTCTAGAGCAGCACACGTGTCTCATTTACATAGTATTGCTTTTTCCCCTCAATGAAATGCTTGATAAAATATGACTATACATGTAATTATTTTAATTTCTTAAAACTGTGAAAATATTTTTTAAAATATAATTCTGATCATCATTATTTAAAGAAGTTTAGACGTCCATCTGACGTATTTAGTTATTATCAGGTATATATGAGAAGAACAGCAGAACTGGAACTGGGTTATATTAGCTGCACCAACTGTGACCCACCTGTCTATTCCCACAGCCACAGAAGTTTTCATGGTAAGGTTGTAGTCATACCCCTCAAAACCATGTATGTTATAGGCTTTACATAAATTTAAGGACTATATGGCTTTGAGGAGTATGAAAATAGATGTACCATGAATGCCAAGGAGATTCGAAAAGAGACAGTAGGGTCATAGTGTAGGCTGCAGATAAAACCAGGTCACAGTCGTGCTGGTTGTAAAATCTTCATAGTGTAAGCTTTGAGGCTCAGTGGTACACAAGCGTTGAATCTGCTACTACATGGACCATGAACTAAACTCCCGTCTGTTCTTTTCATTAAACCATACCACTGGCGGGAAGAACCCGCGATCAGAGTCATAAAACTCCAGACCGACGCGCTAGCCACTGGGCCAGCTGGATACAAGATGACGGCTTTGACGGGACTTGAGCTAGAGCTAGTCACGGCCACGCTGGCGGGAGATTCGTCTGTAAAAACTTGCATTTGTGGTCACAGTGGTGCCTATGCTAACCTTCCTATGGTGTATAAATATACCTAGTTTGACAAATCTTGTAGCCAGCTGGCCCAGTGGCTAGCGCGTCGGTCTGGAGTTTTATAACTCTCTGATCGCGGGTTTTACCCCCGCCCGTGGTATGGTTTGTTTGCAATTATGTCATTATGATTTCTTTTTATTTATTATCAGTAGTTGGAAATGAATGGTTGTCCAGGGCAATTGGTGTCAATTGCTGGCTGGACAAATACTGTAAGGAAAATGCGGTAACATTCATTGACATTTGGGACCTCTTCTATGGTAGAAATGACATGTATGCCAGGGATGGGGTTCACTTATCTAGGTCTGGGGTGGGAGCACTGGCAACTGCAGTCGAGGGAGCTGTTAGGACTTTAAACTAGGAATAGTTAGTGGTATGGGTTTTGGCAGGAAAACAGTGAAGTCCCAGTGTAGTAATATGAGTTCTAGGGGAACTAGTAATAAGCAGAACGAGGTAGATATTGAAAAGCCAGTGACACTGGGTGATAAGGACAGTAATAGGTTTAGTAGAAAAATAGAAATGAGCAGGAAGGGTAAAGAGAAAGGAGGGTCTTTCAATGTTTATTATGCTAATAGCCGTAGTGCTAGGAATAAGATGGACGAGTTGAGATTAGTTACTAGTGTAGGTAACAGTGATGTATTTGCATTAACTGAGACGTGGTTTAATTCAAAAAGTCGGGACATGCCTGCGGAATGTCACATTCAGGGTTTTAAATTGTTCCAAGTAGATAGAAGTATCGGGAAGGGGGGTGGGGTGGCATTGTATGTCCGAGATCGCTTGAACTGTTGCATAAAAACGGGTATTAAGTCTAAAGTAACACATACAGAGTCTGTTTGGATAGAATTTTCAGATGGGCATGAAAAACTGATTTTAGGAGTGATATACCGTCCCTCAAACTTAATAGGGACCAAGGGAGACTACTATGGGAGGAAATTGTCAAGGCCACAAGGCACGATAATGTAGTAATTCTAGGAGACTTTAACTTTAGTCATATTGATTGGAATTTCTTGACTGGGAATTTAGAATCACACGACTTCTTAGAAGTAGTTCAGGATTGTTTTTTGAAGCAGTTTGTGACAGAACCAACAAGGGGAAATAACCTGCTTGACTTAGTTCTGGCAAACAATGAGTCCCTTCTTAATAATTTAGAAGTTTCAGGGGAACTGGGTGCTAGCGACCACAAATCAATTACATTTAGCATTGAATGGAAGTACGATAGTAGCGATAACTCAGTAACAGTCCCAGATTTTCGCTTAGATTACGATGGGCTTAGAGAACACTTATCATCTGTTGACTGGGGTAACGAAGAGAGCTATCAATATGACAGTTTTCTGAACACTATACATGCTGCTCAAAGAACGTTTATCCCGTATAAAGAAATTAGATCAAATAGAAATGACCCAAAATGGATGAATAATAGGCTGAAATATCTACTAGGGCATAAGAAAGGAATTTATAGGCGTATCAAAAGATGTGAGGGTCATCTTGTGAATCAGTATATTGACATTAAGTGGGACATTAAAAAGGGGATAAGAAAAGCTAAAAGGGACTATGAAATTAAAGTTGTTAGGGATTCTAAAACTAACCCAAAAAGTTTTTTCCAGGTCTATAGAACAAAAGTTAGAGATAAGATAGGTCCCCTTAAAAATAACTATGGGCATCTTACTGACAAGGAGAATGAAATGTGCTCGATTTTAAATAATTATTTTCACTCAGTTTTTACACAGGAAGACACTAACAATATTCCAGTAATTAATTTTTATAGTGGGCTAGAAGAAGAAAAATTATGTAACATCACTGTCACTAGTGAAATGGTTGTGAAGCAGATAGACCGACTGAAGCAAAATAAGTCGCCGGGTCCTGATGAGGTTTTTTCAAGGGTTCTTGAGGAATGCAAAATGGAACTCTGTGAACCATTAACTAATATTTTTAATTTATCTCTTCAAACAGGTGTAGTGTCTGATATGTGGAAGATGGCTAATGTAATTCCTATTTTTAAAACGGGACAAGTCGTTACCGTCAAATTGCCGCCCAATAAGCCTGACCTCAATTGTGGGCAAGTTACTACAGTAAATTATAGCTGAGATTATAAGAAGCCATCTCGATAAGCATAGCTTGATTAATGATACTCAGCATGGATTCACAAGAGGCTGGTCTTGTCTAACTAATTTATTAACTTTCTTCAGTAAAGCTTTTGAGGCTGTTGACCACGATAAAGAATTTGATATTATTTACTTAGATTTTAGTAAGGCTTTTGATAGAGTTCCGCACCATAGACTGTTAAAGAAAGTGGCAGCTCATGGCATTGGGGGAAAAGTGCTCTAGTGGATCGAATCATGACTCACAGACAGGAAGCAGAGAGTGTCCATAAATGGGGTTAAATTCGAGTGGGGATCTGTAACAAGTGGCGTTCCACAGGGATCAGTCTTGGGGCCAGTTGTTTTTTATAATATATATCAATGATGTTGTTAGGTAAGACGCATATGCAACAGTTAGGTATCTTTATTATGAAACGTTTCGCCTACACAGTACGCTTCTTCAGTCAAGTACAGAAAAGTTGATAGAAGCAGAAGATACTTGAAGACGATGTAATCAGTCCATCACCCTTAAAGTTTGAGGTGGTCAGTCCCTCAGTCTGGAGAAGAGCATTGTTCCATAGTATGAAACAATATGGAGATGAAGTAACGAACGAACGAACGAAAGTTCAGGTAAGATCCCAAATGGGATGAGCGGGGAAGACGGGACAGACGAAGAATAGTGCTGGAGAGGAGTGTTCTTAGTCGTAGAAATAGAGCCAGGGCTTAACCCAGCAGCAAAGGCGATCGTGGGACAGATATTGAAAAGAGAAATTCCGGTTCTACTGTTGGGACTCCGGTGGGGTGAGCTGGGAGTAAGGGACTTGCGACGTTTAGAGCTAGAGAGGAGTGCAGAACTGAGTCATGTCTTAACCCAGAAAAGCTAAGGCGAACGTGGGTCAGAGAATGGTACCTGTCTTAGAAGGTACCTGTCAGCGGATCCAAGGTTATTTGTAAGTAGGGTTAGGAGCAGGATCATGCAAGGAGTAGAAAAGGTTGTGTTGGTTTGTGGGTCTGCGAATGTCTTCATCAAGGAGAGAGGTCCAGTAGTCATGTCGTGTCTCAAGTTTGTCTATCTGTCTGTCACTGAGCCTCTTCCAGTACAGATTCAGCGCAGGGACGTCTAACTGGGCATGGAGAGACTCGCTTGTGGCGAAGTCCTCCCATCTGACATCAAGCACCCAGCGCAGCGCCTTGTTCTGGACACGCTGCAGTTTAAGTAAGTTTGTTTTTGCTGCAAGAGAGAGGGCTAGAGGAGAGTAAGTTATCAGAGGACGTATTAGGGATTTGTAGAGGTGTAGTTTGGTTCATTGAGAGGCATGTTTCAGCTTGTAGAGGCCCGCAAGGGCCTTACTAGCTATTGCATGCCTTGAGTGAATGTGTCCGTGTAAACGAAGAAGGTAGTCAAGATTAACGCCAAGGACAGTGACAGATTGTGTGATAGGGAAGTAAGTGCGGGTGTCAGCTGTTCTGAGTTCGACAGGTAATGGAGGATCACGTTTCCTGTAGTTAAAATACGTAATGCTGGATTTTGCTGCATTGGTTTTGATCCTCCATTTTTGTTCCCAGATGGCTATCCTGTCAACCTCATTTTGTGTTTTGTGTGTGAGTGTATCTATATTGGCATGAGTGATAAGTTGTGTAATGTCGTCTGCATAGGCTAGTGTGATGGAGTTGTGGTATACAGGTGTTGGAATGTCGTTAGTGTATAAAATGTAGAGGGTAGGGGAAAGGACAGATCCCTGGGGTACTCCAGCATTTAGTGTGAAGTAGTCAGAGTAACAGCCTTGGAATTTGATTCTCATGGTACGGCCGTCTAGGAAGTTGCAGAGGAGTTTACGAGTATTGAGAGGCAGGTTGAAGTTAGTGCAGAGTTTGTACTTGAGCCCCTCGTGCCACACAGTGTCAAAAGCTTTTTCAACGTCTTTTGCAACCAGGGCTGTCCTGTTTCTTTGTTTTGTGTTTATGTGGATGTAGTTGAGAATGATGTTAATGGCATCCTGTGTGGATCTGTGTGTTCTGAAGCCAAACTGGCCATCTGAAAGTAGAGAATTATGTTCCAGGTATCTGCGAAGGCGATGATTAATGAGTTTTTCAAAGAGTTTTCTTAAAGTTTCGAGGAGGCTGATAGGGCGATAGTTTCTAGGGTCAGAGTGGTCTTTATTGGGTTTAGGAAGGAGGATAGCAGTAGCAGCTTTGAAGAGGGAAGGGAACTATCCAGAGGCAAGGGAGGCATTGAGGAGGTTTGTGTAGGCAGTAATGATAGAGTCAGGAAGGTGTTTCAGGATAATATGGTTTAGGCCAGAGGCACCAGGAGCCTTTGGAGGAAGGTGTCTGAGGAGAGTTTTAATGTCTGTGTTGGTGAAAGGAGTGTCGAGTTCTTGGGAGGAGGTCAGAGTGTCTAGATGTATGTGGCTGTCTGGTGTTGTTTCTTGTGTGTGTGCAGTGTTCCAGTGTTCTATGTTCTGAATGTGTTGAATAACGTTAGGGCGAGGTGGGTGAGGGTGGAAGATGTTCTCCCAGATGTGTTTGAAGATGTTGGTAGCAGCCTGTGGGTCTGAGATGTGTGCGTTGTTGTGGGTGATGTGTTTGAATTTGTTGGTGGGAGTAGTGCCTCTGATTTTTTTGATAAAGTTCCAGAAGGCTTTAGTGTTTTTAACACGCTGCCTGTCCGCTTGTTGTATTAGTCGTGACCAGTGATTGTTGTGGTCTTGGTCTAGGCTGTGTAAAATGTTGTTTCTAAGGTAAGTGAGATCTAATCGGACTTGATTAAATCTATGTGTGTTGTAGAGGAAGCGGTTGTGGTAGCAGATAATTAGTCTTCTTGTTCTGAGTGATGGTTTGAAGGAATAACGAGTGGTGTGAGTTTTCTCTGTACCAAGATACAGACCATCAACTTCGACAACCTCTACTAGTGAGAACGGCTGGGTTTGAGAGGGACCTGCCCTCCCAAATCAACCTACGTCTCACCTCCTGGCACTATATAAGGCCCCATTCTGTCACTTCAACTTCATATTGTTTCAGACAACGGAACAATGCTCTTCTCCAGACTGAGGGACTGACCACCTCAAAACTTTAAGGGTGATGGACTGATTACATCGTCTTCAAGTATCTTCTGCCTCTATCAACTTTTCTGTACTCGACTGAAGAAGCCTACTGTGTAGGCGAAACGTTTCGAAATAAAGATACCTAACTGTTGCATATGTGTCTTACCTTACTTATACTTCTTGAGATAAATCCAAGTAATCTGTTGGCCTTGTTGCGCACACTAAGGCACTGCTGTCTTGGCTTTAGATTTCTGCTTACCATGACTCCCAAGTCTTTTTCACATTCTGTATGACCAAGCTCTACTTCACCTAGATTATAGCTTCGAGGGTTATTTTTATTACCAAGGGCAAGTACCTTACACTTATCCACATTAAACTTCATC
The DNA here is from genome assembly GCF_038502225.1 of Cherax quadricarinatus. NCBI lineage: Eukaryota > Metazoa > Arthropoda > Malacostraca > Decapoda > Parastacidae > Cherax > Cherax quadricarinatus. The sequence continues at coordinate 17,254,334 of NC_091365.1, read as the reverse complement.
TGCCATTTTTCAGACCAAGACATTAATTTGTTCAAATCGTCCTGGAGTTCATTGATATCCTCCTCAGAGTGAATTATACGGCCTATCTTTGTATCATCAGCAATCTTACTCATGTCACTAGTAATCCCTTCATCAAGGTCATTGATGTAAATTATGAACAGGAGAGGGCCTAAAACTGATCCTTGTGGAACGCCACTAGTGACTAATCCCCATTCAGATTTCACTCCATTAATGGTAACTCTCTGCTTTCTATTGGTAAGCCATGCCTCAATCCATGCTAGAACTTTACCTCGTATACCATGAGCTGCCACTTTTCTTAAGAGTCTCTTGTGAGGTACTCTGTCGAAGGCTTTACTAAAATCCAAATAAACAATATCATATTCCTTATCACTGTCAACTGCCTCAAATGTTCTATTGAAGAACGTCAGTAAGTTTGTCAGGCAGGAACGACCTCTCGTGAATCCATGCTGAGATTCATTTATCAAGTTATGCTCTTCAAGGTGACTTCTAATAATGTCAGCTATAATTGATTCTAATAACTTGCCCACTATAGATGTCAGGCTTATTGGACGGTAATTTGAAGGAATGGACTTATCCACTGATTTGAATATAGGAACTACATTAGCCATCTTCCACAACTCTGGCACAACACCGGTAAGGATGGACGCATTAAACACACTTGTGAATGGCTGACTTAGCTCCATCTTGCATTCCTTAAGTACACTGAAAAACAACTCATCGGGTCCCGGGGACTTATTTTGCTTCAGTTTGTCTATCTGTTTAATAACCATGTCCCTCTTGACAGTAATATTAGTTAATTTAAATTCATCAGGAACTAAATAATTGTTAATTGCTGGAATCTCATTTACATCTTCATGTGTAAAAACTGACAAAAAACAGTCGTTAAATAAGGAACACATTTCCAGTTCTTTATCTGTCAGCTGTCCGTTCCCAATTTTCAGAGGTCCTACTTTTTCCTTCACCTTCGTCCTATACACTTGAAAGAAGCCCTTTGGATTAGTCTTTGATTCATTAGCAACTCTAATTTCATAATCACGTTTAGCCTTTCTGATCCCCTTTTTTACTTCTCTTTTAAGCTGAACATATTGGTCAGTAAGGTTAACCTCTCCTTTTCTGATGCGCCTATAAATTCCCCTTTTCTCCCCTAATAGATGCTTTAGCCTCCTGTTAACCCATTTGAGATCGTTAATATTAGACCTAGTTTCTCTCTGGGGAATGTATGTACTCTGAGCACGGTGTACATTATTAAGAAAACAATCATAAAAGCAGATCCCTTCATAATCATAAGTATGATCATCGTCAATAAAATCATTAGCTAGATAACCCCAATCAAGATTAGACAGGTGTTCCCTAAGTCCATTATAATCGGCAGAACGAAAATCAGGGATTTTTACTGTATTATCATTATTCTTGCATTCCCAATTAATGCTAAAAGTGATGGATTTGTGATCACTTGCGCCAAGCTCTTCAGTGATCTCCAGATTATTTACGAGTGTTTCCTTATTTGACAAGACTAGGTCTAGCAAATTGTTACCCCTGGTAGGCTCTGTTATGCACTGCTTCAGAAAACAGTCCTGAACTGTTTCCGTAAAGTCTCTGGATTCTAGTCAATTTGACTAAAGTTAAAGTCCCCTACTATGACTATGTTATTGTGTCTAGAAGCCCTAACAATTTCGTCCCAAAGAAGTCTCCCTCTATCGTGATACAAGCCTGGAGGTCGGCATATTACACCTAGAATTAGTTTTTCTTGACCCTCTACAAACTCTACCCAAACAGATTCTGATACTGTTCCATCTGTTTTTATACCTGTTTTTATGCAAGAATTAATATTTTCTCGAACATATAATGCAACTCCTCCCCCCTTCCCATTACATCTATCCACATGGAACAACTTAAATCCTTGAACATTACACTCAGCTATCATATCCCGACTAATTAAATCATACCACGTTTCAGTTAATGCAATGACATCAAAGTTCCCAGCACATGCTACCAAACGTAGTTCATTAATTTTATTTCTTGCACTTCGACTGTTAGCATAAAATACCATCATATGTTTTTTCTTCTGCACATTTTTCCTATTCATCTTTGTTTTTACACAATTTCTGAAATTGTGTGTGCACAACAAGGCTAACAGATTTCTAGGATTTATTTCAAGAAGTATAAGTAACAGAAGTCCAAAAGTTATTTTTCCGCTCTATACATCAATAGTGACGCCTCATGTAGATTATGCCGGTCTTTTTTTTATTCTCCTTACTACAGGATGGATATAGACTCATTGGAGAACATACAGAGAAGAATGATTAAAATGATTTACTGTGTAAGGAATCTCCCGTATGAAGATAGACTTAAAGCCTTAAATCTCCACTATCTGGAGAGACGTGGAATGAGGGGAGATATCATTGAAGTGTATAAGTGGATGACGGGCATAAACAGAAGTGATATTAATAAAGTACTGAGGGTGTCGAACCAGGTAAGAACCAGAAATAATGGATTTAGTTAGATAAATTTAGATTTACAAAGGACTTAGGTAAATACCGGTTTTCAGAGTTGTGGATGTGTGGAACGGTCTTCTGAGTAGGGTGATAGAGGTTAGGACCTTGGGCAGGTTTAAAAAGAGATTGGACAAATATTTGAGAGGGAGGGTCTGGGTTTGATTGGTGTCGTGGGTACGGGAGTAAATTCTTGGGTAGTTTAGAGTAGGGGTGGTTTTGATAAGGACCTGCCTTGTATGGGCCAGTAGGCCTTCCCCAGTGTTCCTCCATTCTTACGTTCTTATGCTCTAAATGAATACGAGAGAAAATTGCTAAAACGTAAAGGAAATAGGAATTTCTTCCCTTGTTGGGCCTCGAGCTAGAGCTCACTTGTGGGTTTTCCCATCTACTATTCATCCACCCTCCTCCATCCCCCAACAAATCTCCATGTTTTCCTCCATTCTTTATCGCTAGTCCCTTTAAAACTCAACCCCACACTTCCACTCCTGACGGAGGGGAAGTGCAGGGTTGCCTCTCCGCCGAATGGTTGGATTGACAGTAGTAGGGGGAAATAGCAGTGATAGTTGTTGGGGGCGAGGACTAAGACGAGGGGGACAACAGTGGTTGAGTGGCCGAGTGTGTCCACTCTGCTCGCTAACTTAGGTAACTAATTTTTCTCCAAAATAGGCTTTATTTGGACTAATCTAATGCTGGCTGCAGACACCGCAGATTACTCTGTTCGGACAGAGTGCACCCAGGTGTCCATAACGCTGACACTTGAAACAGCGAACTGGTTCTGCTGTGAAGGTCCTGACATCGTACCTTGGGGCAGGTACGATGCCAGGACCTTCACAGCAGAACCAGTTCGCTGTTTCAAGTGTCAGCGTTATGGACACCTGGGTGCACTCTGTCCAAACAGAGTAATCTGCGGTGTCTGCAGCCAGCACCACCCTACCGAGGAATGCATCACCAAGCTGAAAAATGCATCGCCACCCACTCCACAATGCCCGAACTGCAGGCAGAAACACCATGCCTGGAATCCTCGATGCCCCGAGAGGCTCGCCAGAATTCAAGAAGTCTGGAAGACGCCAAAAACTCGGCAACAGGCTACGACGGATCATCACTCTCAGCAAGCGATGGGTGAACATCAAAATGGTATACAATACCGACAGGTTGTTAGGTAAGACACATATGCAACAGTTAAACAACTTTATTCCGAAACGTTTCGCCTACACAGTAGGCTTCTTCAGTCGAATACAGAAAGTAGGCAGGAACAGTAGAGATGTGAAGACGATGTAATCAGTCCATCACCCTTAAAGTCGTAGAATTTGAGGTTGTCAGTCCCTCGGCCTGGAGAAGTTCAGTTCCATAGTCAGGAACTATCTGACTATGGAACTGAACTTCTCCAGGCCGAGGGACTGACAACCTCAAATTCTACGACTTTAAGGGTGATGGACTGATTACATCGTCTTCACATCTCTACTGTTCCTGCCTACTTTCTGTATTCGACTGAAGAAGCCTACTGTGTAGGCGAAACGTTTCGGAATAAAGTTGTCTAACTGTTGCATATGTGTCTTACCTAACAAGCGATGGGTGCAGAGAACCCTGCCATACCGCAGATCTCTCAGCAGCTAACCCAAGTCAATGCCCAGGAATTCCCAACCCTAGAAGCCTCAACCAGTCGTCAAGGTCAAGAACCTCCTGCACCCCTACCTCAACGAAGAAACAGAAACAAGAGGAACAGGAGGCGTCAACAGGGTGCATCTGGTCAATGCGATCAGCAGGCGGCACTAAACGAGCCCCCACCGGCCATAGCACGACAACGCAGGCACTCCTTACCCGGCACAGGCGCTTTGCAGACTCAACTGGCACCTCACCAGCAGATCCCGGCTACCCAACCTGGAATACAGCAACAGACCACGGTGCATACAATAAAGAAATCCAACCCTCAGCAGTCCCTACAGACCACAACAGCCCAGATAATGGCAATATAAACACAAATGCAGTATAATGTGATCCTTTATTGACTACGTTTCGCCCACACAGTGGGCTTTTTCAAGTCACAAACAGAACTACCTGGGGTGAAAGGAACGCGAGTATTTATAGTCCGGCTGAGGTCAGGTGAAGAATGCTGCATCTGATGATGTACCGAGTGGGGTTATAGAGTCTAAAAACTTGGGTAGCTTGGAAAGGAGATTGGATAAGTTAGTGAGCAGACCTTCTACAGTGTTCTTATGTGGGATAGCGATGAAGAAGTTAATGGGCAAGTGGTTCAGCTATGTTATAGAAGCCACTATTCTGGTTGAAGTTGTCGGATATAGAAATAAGTGATGATTCCAGGATTCTTCGGTATTGAGTGTTGTCTTCTGTGGCGATAAGTCTTGAGTTTCTGTAGTTTATCAAGTGGTTGCGTGAATTACGGTGTTGTACGCAGGCATTCCTTGTGTCGTCAGACCTGCTTGCGTATTGGTGTTCTGAAATACGTGTTTGGAGGTCCCTTGATGTTTCGCCCACGTATAACTTGTTGCAGTCATTACAAGGGATTATGTATACCCCTGCAGAGGATGGAGGCTTGTCCTGCCTACTACTGGTGATGTCCTTGATGGTCGTGGTTGTGGAGGTACATACTTGGAATGATGTTTTGGCAAAGATGTTGGAAACATGTTTGGCAATGGAGTTGGTGGGAAGGACTATGTATCTCTTCTCGGCAGTGTCTTCTCTGGGTGTGTTGAAGATGTTTAATGCTCGCCGTCTGCAGTCTCTGATGAAGTGACGAGGATAGTGGAGTTTAGAAAATATTTGTTCAATTATAGTGCATTCTTCCTCAAGGAACTCGTTGCTGCAGATTCTGAGTGCACGCAGGAAGAAGCCTATAATTACACCCATATCCTCGGGAATAGGCAGTGCTCCCCACCAGCTCTCATGTAACTTACAGTTACATGCAGTTACAGTTACATGCAGTTACGTACAGTTACATGCAGTTACATACAGTTGCATACAGTTACATACAGTTACATGCAGTTACATACAGTTACATGCAGTTACAGTTACATGCAGTTACGTACAGTTACATGCAGTTACATACAGTTACATACAGTTACATGCAGTTACATGCAGTTACATGCAGTTACATACAGTTACATAGTTACATACAGTTACATACAGTTACATGCAGTTACAGTTACATGCAGTTACGTACAGTTACAGTTACATACAGTTACATACAGTTACATGCAGTTACATAGTTACATACAGTTACATACAGTTAGTTACATAGTTACATACAGTTACATACAGTTACATACAGTTAGTTACATACAGTTACATACAGTTACATAGTTACAGTTACATGCAGTTACATACAGTTACATAGTTACATACAGTTACATGCAGTTACAGTTACATAGTTACATACAGTTACATGCAGTTACATACAGTTACAGTTACAGACAGTTACATGCAGTTACAGTTACATACAGTTACAGTTACATAGTTACATACAGTTACATACAGTTACATGCAGTTACATGCAGTTACAGTTACATACAGTTACATAGTTACAGTTACATGCAGTTACATACAGTTACATAGTTACATACAGTTACATGCAGTTACATGCAGTTACATGCAGTTACATGCAGTTACATGCAGTTACATGCAGTTACATGCAGTTACATGCAGTTACATACAGTTACATGCAGTTACAGTTACATACAGTTACATAGTTACAGTTACATGCAGTTACATACAGTTACATGCAGTTACATACAGTTACATGCAGTTACATACAGTTACATACAGTTACAGTTACATACAGTTACATAGTTACAGAGTTACATACAGTTACATACAGTTACATACAGTTACATGCAGTTACATGCAGTTACATGCAGTTACATGCAGTTACATGCAGTTATATACAGTTACATACAGTTACATGCAGTTACATGCAGTTATATGCAGTTACATGCAGTTACATACACTTACATACAGTTACATGCAGTTACATGCAGTTACATGCAGTTACATGCAGTTACATGCAGTTACATGCAGTTACATACAGTTACAGTTACATACAGTTACATAGTTACGTACAGTTACATACAGTTACATACAGTTACATACAGTTACGTACAGTTACGTACAGTTACATACAGTTACATACAGTTACGTACAGTTACATACAGTTACATACAGTTACATAGTTACATACAGTTACGTACAGTTACGTACAGTTACATACAGTTACATACAGTTACATACAGTTACAGTTACGTACAGTTACGTACAGTTACGTACAGTTACATACAGTTACATAGTTACATACAGTTACAGTTACATACAGTTACGTACAGTTACCTACAGTTACGTACAGTTACGTACAGTTACATACAGTTACATACAGTTACGTACAGTTACGTACAGTTACGTACAGTTACATACAGTTACGTACAGTTACGTACAGTTACGTACAGTTACGTACAGTTACGTACAGTTACGTACAGTTACGTACAGTTACATACAGTTACATACAGTTACATAGTTACATACAGTTACAGTTACATACAGTTACAGTTACATACAGTTACAGTTACATACAGTTACATACAGTTACAGTTAGTTACATACAGTTACAGTTACATACAGTTACAGTTACATACAGTTCTACGTTGAAACAACACAAAACAGATTACTTGATTAATTGCTGATTAAATGATTATTTAGTTGTTGCAAATTGATCATGAATATTACATTGTCTCAAAAAGAAAACAGCATTAATGATCGATCTCAGAAAGTACAGTTTGTTGGCAACCATATGATACCATAGCTAGATTTTATATAGTAAAAATATCTGGCTAATTAAAAATAATAAAAAAAAGCCTTAAGTCCCTCAATTTGGTAATTAAGTTCAATTTTTTTAGCATTTGCTCACGGACTATTAGAAGGCTGATAAAATGCCAGAAACAAACCATATCACGGGCGGGGTTAGAACCCGCGATCAGAGAATCTGGAGTTTTGAGGCTCTGTGGTCGTGGGTTCTAACCCCGCCCATGGTATGGTTTGTTTGCAATCGTGTCATTACGATTTCGTGAGTCACCCCAGAAGCACCAGTAAGGTAAACATTGCCGCACTATATATTGTCTTGTGTATAGCAGTCACAAGAGATCCAAGTCTGCGAGGTGTGACAAGTTGGAGGAGAACACAGGCAATGTCAGTGAATTTTCAGAGCAGTGAGTATAGAAAATTGTTTGATGAGGAAACAGTAAATTAATAATGAACAAAGATCTGCGACAGCTACCCCAAAGTTGTTGCACATACAACACGCTCAAAAATAATTTAGATAAGATAGAATATAATAAAGTTGGTAGAATTACCGACAATATGTAAAGTAAAAGGACACATGTGCAACTAATGTGACATTTTTACTGTGGCAACGTTTCACTCTCCAGGAGCTTTGTCAAGCCGGCTTGACAAAGCTCCTGGAGAGCGAAACGTTGCCACAGTAAAAATGTCATATTAGTTGCACTTGTGTCCTTTTACTTTAACATGATGGTTTCTATGTGTGTGATGAATGGTTTGAAAAACCCACAAGTTGAAGATTGAGACACTTATGCAGCATATGGGAATCTTTATTCAGGAAACGTTTCGCCACACAGTGGCTTCATCAGTCCATTCTACATCATCAGTACATTCTACAAGATTGATAGACTGAACACATCGACTCCAGGCTGAGGGACTGATTACCTCATATTCCTCCTCTCCTTACGCCTTCCTCTTTGTATTGGACTGATGAAGCCACTGTGTGGCGAAACGTTTCCGGAATAAAGATTCCCATATGCTGCATAAGTGTCTCAATCTCCATGATGTTTTCTATATTATGTAAACAGCCGGACAGCTTCGTTGCAGTGAGAGCTAAAATATAATGTCCAGGTGACAGCGTGACATGAAAGAGAAGTCAATAAGATTAAGTCTTATTGAAGCCTAACTCTTCAACACCCTCCCTTCATATATTAGGGAATTAGCAGCAAACTCTTCAAAAAAAAACAGTTCCTGATCAGCCGGGTTGTGGTGCATACACAGGGCGGCGGGCACTAGAACCTTGAACGATCAGACCAGCAACTTTCAGGCCTGGTCTGGGACCGGGCAGCGGGGGCGGTGACCAACGGAAGTGACTCCAGGTAAACTCCAGAAACTTGACATTTCTGAGTACTCCAAATTTGTTATATATTTTCATTATATTGGTATTGGTGTTACTATTGGTATTGTTGTGTAGTGGTACACGGTATTGACCAGTTGATGATTAAGACACATGTGAAATACGCGACATTTCGTCTACGTAACACTCCTTTATGTATATGCTTCTAAACTGTTGTATTCTGAGCACCTCTGCAAAAACAGTGATAATGTGTGAGTGTGGTGAAAGTGTTGAATGATGATGAAAGTATTTTCTTTTTGGGGATTTTCTTTCATTTTTTGGGTCACCCTGCCTCGGTGGGAGACGGCCGACTTGTTGAAAAAAAAAAATACTCCTTTTCAAACTAACAATGACACGGCCTCATTATTGGAAGAAGTTGAGGGTCATCTGGTGTTCAGTCCCTCAACCTGAACACCTACAAGAGCCGAAGACTTGAACACCTCGAAATTATTTATTCGCTTCAAACACTCCAGTAATTAAGGGCTTGTGTATCAACTTTGAAAAAAGTGCTGCTGAGGTGGCGAAGCTTCACGTCAGTAAAGTTACCCAGGTGTTCAACATGTGTTTTATTTATCACTTTGACAGATATTGTCATATTATACTCGTTTAGTTTTAGTTAGGTTTGTTAAGTTAACGTACATTAACATATATTTTCTTATACATTAGCCAAAATTATTTTTTTTTATCCAGTTCAGGAACCAGCTTGGACATTTTAAGACAATTTTGATGCGCTACTCACGAATCTGTTGATATTTTTTTATATATAAGGTTCAAGAACCCCATGATGCATGTTACATTACAAACAGGTTTTATGCATAAATCCTAAGAGTGGTACAAACAATAACAAAACTAGTCTCTCTTAACGACAATTCTTCATATACATACATAACAAAAATAAATTTCCATAGTCTTGTTTCAACAAACCGGCAGTATCCCACCGAGGCAGGGTGGCCCAAGATAAGGAAAACAAAAGTTTCTCATTTTAACTTAAGTAATGTATACAAGAGAAGGGGTTACTAGCTCCTTGCTCCCTACATGTTAGTCGCCTCTTACAACACGCATGGCTTACGGAGGAAGAAGTCTGTTCCTCTTCCCCATGGAGATAGGAAACAAACAAGAACAAGAACTAGTAGGAAAATAGAAAAAAAAACAGAGGTGTGTGTATATATATATGCTTGTACATGTATGTGTAGTGTGACCTAAGTGTAAGTAGAAGTAGCAAGACGTACCTGAAATCTTGCATGTTTATGAGACAGAAAAAAGACACCAGCAATCCTACCATCATGTAAAACAATTACAGGCTTCCGTTTTAAACTCGCTTGGCAGGACGGTAGTACCTCCCTGGGTGGTTGCTGTCTACCAACCTACTGCCACAGGATGGTAGTACCTCCCTGGGTGGTTGCAGTCTACCAACTTACTACCACAGGACGGTAGTGCCTCCCTGGGTGGTTGCTGTCTACCAACCTACTACCACAGGACGGTAGTACCTCCCTGGGTGGTTGCTGTCCACCAACCTACTACCACAGGACGGTAGTACCTCCCTGGGTGGTTGCTGACTACCAACCTACTGCCACAGGACGGTAGTACCTCCCTGGGTGGTTGCTGTCTACCAACCTGCTACCACAGGACGGTAGTACCTCCCTGGGTGGTTGCTGTCTACCAACCTACTACGTAAGAAATTTCCGTAGTCATACAAGCATATTTGCATCAGAGTTTTCAGTCTTTCTGGCTTGTGTTCAATGTCTCCCGCAGCAGTGTCCAGCAGTAGTGCACCGTTACAGTGATTGCCAGGTTTTCCTTGACATCTCTACAGTGAAGTTGAACCAAACGTTGAAATTCTTCACCGTCTGGTTCAAATTCACTGAACTTGTAAGTGTTGGAGAAAAGTTAGGTTCAAATTTGAGTTCAGCGTCTAAAAATTAGTCAGAAAAAGATGTTTTTAAGTGTGAACTAAAACCACCGTTGGCCAGTGTTATCCGACAATAACGAAATAAAAAAATCTTATGTCTGACAAGACTGAGTGTATTAAAAATCTGGAGCGTGTATTTTCTCACTAATGTCAAAGAAGTTGATGGGCTGTAGAGCAACACTCAAAACACACAGTGAGTGACGGGGGAACTCAGCCTCACACAAGACCGTAAGAATAACTCATGGTCGCGTACCCCGAAGGAAAGTTACTTGCATAATTATATCCCCAATTTTACTAAGTATGGATAAACGCTTCGTAATAGCGGCTAGGTAATTGAACAACTTACCAGGACTTTAGTTGCAAAGATTAGAAACTTCTGTTAATTACAGAGGAAAGAGAGCGGGTTGTCTGTTTCTTAACCTAAGAAAGTGAGGCAAGAAAAAAAGACAGGAGTGTAAGATATTTAGTATATAATTGTAAAAGTTATTGCAGGTTCAGTTCTTTATATTCCGCACAGACACAAATGACTTACATAAAACATTCGTGCATAGAAAGTAGAGACTGGTGGACTTGATACTAGGACATGCATATAGGAGAGGCTAAATATATACTAAATGGTTATTAATATAACCTTAATTTTTAAAGTCGGCCGGTAAGCCTGCGGAAGTTCTCGGTCAGACTACCAAAAGCCCCAACGGCGGGTCATCATCTGATAAGACCAGCGTCAGGAAACACTTGTCCTGTTGCCTGAAAAACCTTACCTAAGGACAGTATACTCGTATATTCATAAAAAGAATTCTGGTACTTGTGCCAATAAGTGATTTTAAATGCACAAACAATGGTTTCTGTCAATATATAATATATTAATAAATACGATAGACCAAACTTTAAAGCTTTAGTGTGATAATCAGAACATTGTGGATATTAAAATGATATAAAATACCATTTTAATATCCACTCTGTCAGACACTGCAATACAATGGTATCTTGGTACAGAACAGAAATCAACCTGGACAACTTCTACTAGTGAGAATGGCTGGATTTGAGAGGGACCTGACCTCCCAACGACTACATTCTTACCTCTACAAGTGGCCTTCAGCTCTCCTCCTGGCAGTATATAAGGCTCCATCTTGTCACTTCAACTCCATATTGTTTCAGACTACCGAACAATACTCTTCTCCAGACTGAGGGACTGACCACCTCAAAACTTCAAGGGTGATGGACTGATTACATCGTCTTCACGTCTCTTCTGCTTCTGTCAACTTTTCTGTACTCGACTGAAGAAGCCTACTGTGTAGGCGAAACGTTTCGAAATAAAGATACCTAACTGTTGCATATGTGTCTTACCTAATAATCAGAACATTGAATTTTCCCTTAACACATCTAATTATTTAACATTATTGATAATAAAAATCATCGATGACCATGTCACTCGAAATACAAAAGGCTATCAATTCATAACATTTTGACACACCCTTACTTATATCAGTTGCCTGTTAATCTGCCTACATTACATTGTAAAACAATTATTAACAATAGCTTCAACGAATCCCATCTTATAAAAGTCATCTTAATTAATTTGATGTACTGAAACAGGCACTTTAAGTGAGTGCCTCAACTTTTTGAAAATCAATTGGATGGTTAAAATCTCTTACATGAATAAATAGAGCATTGGAATCTTGTTCAGTTCTTATGCTATATTTATGTTGTTTTAATCTTAGTTCGAGACTTTTACCAGTTTGACAGTAATAAACTTTATCGCAAATGTTACAAGGAATCTTATAGACACATCCGTCAGCATTTTGGGGGGAATTCTTTATCAAAAGTTTTTTTTACTGTATTAAGATTTTTAAATGCTACTTTGATATTAAAAGTCTTAAGAAGAGAAGGCATATCAACCAAGTTTTCATGGTAAGGGAGAACCAACATATATTTAGTTGAATAAGGTTGGTTGTTCCTTTTTGGATTATAAAAAGTATTTCTAGCAACTTTAAAAGATTTATCAATTACGTTTCCTGGGTATTTCAAATCATTAGCTATTTCATAAATTTTGGATATTTCTTCATCTATGAACTCTGGACTACAAATACGTAAAGCTCTCAAAAATATTGATGAGAAAACAGACAGTTTAACTCTATCTTGATGTGAAGAATAATAGTGTACATAGGAACAGTTATTTGAAGGCTTTCTGTAAATTTTAAATTTGAATTCATTATTATCTTCACACTCAACAGTAGAATGGGCTAAGCTATTTAATTTGCCAGAAAAATGGTGTATATCTACATTTTTGGGCATAATTCACAAAATATCATCACATATCTGAACCATTTAGCTCTATTAGGGAGGATTGTGTTAAGCAGCCTTCCAAAAAATTCCATGTATAGGTTACTAAGAACAGATGCAAGAGGATTTCCCATGGTCATAACAAACTTCTGAGTGTAAAACTTATCATTAAATACAAATTTTGCATCAACAATGCAAAGTTGAATAAGTTTAATGATAGGAACTGGCAATGGTAAATCATAATTAACGAGTTCTTCAGATAAGAAACTTAATAAATCATCAACAGGAACTTTCGTAAACAAGGAAGTAACATCAAAACTAACGAGGTTAAAATCATTTAAGTCAGTCAAGGAGCTTAATTTATCAACTAAATCTATGTTAATCAAGGTAAGAATATTTTAATAGTAGGCGATTCTCAGGTAAGATATATGGACCATGCATTGTGTAACAGAGACAGAAGGGTCAGACAGAGTGTGTGTCTTCCTGGAACTGGTGTTGGTGACATAGTCAGCAGGTTGGATAATATTATGGCAGGTAATGGGAACAAGCCCATTATATGTCTTAGTGCTGGGGGTAATGACATTGGGAAGGGCAGGAGACAGGAGCTACTGGATAAGTACAGGTCAGCCATGGAAGTAGTTAGGTCTAAGGGAGGGATCCCAGTCATATGTAGCATCTTGCCTAGAAAGGGAGTGGGCAATGATTGGATGTCTAGGGCAATTGGTATAAATTGCTGGCTAGACAGGTACTACAAGGAACTTGCAATCCCATTCATTGGTAACTGGGACCTATTCTTTGGCAAACGTGATATGAATGCAAGGGATGGGGTTCATCTCTCTGGGGATGGAGTGGTTGCATTAGCCAATTCGATTGAGAGGGTAATTAATGACTTGTCTAGGAATTTAAACTGATAGATTATAGAGGTATGGGTCTTTGTGGGAAACAATCAGGCTGTAGCATTAGGGTTAAAAACAGCATTTATTACCGGGATACCTCAGGGATATGTTTAAAAGACAATATTAAAAATAAAGTTGCTAGTAATGGCAAATCAATTGATCAACAAACAAAGAGAGTAGAGGGCAACGAGTGACTAGCTCCCTTAAGGTTTACTGTACAAATAGTAGGAGTCTAAGAAATAAGATAATGAGCTAAAATTACTTGCAAGTGTAGGTAATATAGATATTATTGGTATAACAGAGACCTGGTTCAACCTGAAAGATAGAGAAATGCCTTCTGAATGCAACATACAAGGTTATAAACTATTCCACACTGATAGGGTCAACAGGAAGGGTGGTGGTGTGGCGATGTATTTCAGAGAAAATTTGAATTGTTGTCTTAGATATGATATAAGATTAGAAACATCGAACACAGAATCTGGCTACAGTTTCTCGAGGGACGTGACAAATTAATTTTGGGTGTGATTTATAGGGCCCTAAACCTTGATAGGGAGTGCAGTAAGCTTTTATGGGACGAAATTCATAAGGCATCTAGATATGAGAATGTTGTGATAACGGGAGATTTTAACTTTAGACAAATTGATTGGAACAATATGACAGGAAATCTTGAGTCTAGTGACTTTCTTGATACGATTCAGGATTGCTTTTTAGAACAGGTTGTGACAGAACCAACTAGAGGAAACAATCTGCTTCACTTGGTTCTTGCCATCAAAGATTCACTACTTAATAATCTTGAGGTTAATGATGAGCTTGGGGAAAGTGATCACAAATCACTTAGTTTCAATTTATCATGGAATTACCCAGATAACTGCAATCAAATCTCTGTCCCAGATTTTCGCTTGGCCGATTTCATGGGACTGAAAAATTATCTGAGTGGGCTAAATTAGGATGTCCTGACTATGGGTAAGGTAGGTGATCTTGGTTGCCAATATGACGTTTTTCAGAGCATAGTTCTAGCTGCCCAGACAACTTTTGTTCCGAGTAGGGAAATTAGATCTAACAAAAAAGATCCCAAATGGATGAACAATAGATTAAAACATCTCACTGGTCAAAAGAGAGGCATATATAGGCGTATCAAAAGAGGGGATGGGCAGTTAAGAAATCAATATATTCAATTAAAGAGAGAAATAAATAAAGGAATAAGAAAAGCAAAACAGGAATTATGAGGCTATGGTCGCAAGGGATTCAGAGACTAACCCAAAAGGGTTCTTTCAGGCATACAAAAGTAAGATTAGGGACAAGACTGGCCCACTTAAGAGTAACTCTGGTCAGATCACTGACAGTGATAAGGATATGTGTGAAATTCTCAATACCTACTTCCTCTCAGTTTTCACCCAGGAAAATACTTGCGATATTTCTGAAATAATAGATTATGTAGAACAGGATGACGATAAACTATGTACGATTGCGGTAACTAGTGACATGGTCCTCAGACAAATAGAGAAACTAAAACCTAACAAATCCCCAGGCCCTGATGAACTGTTTGTAAGGGTGTTAAAGGAATGTAAAGAGGAACTTAACAAACCTTTGGCAAATCTTTTTAACATATCACTACAAACTGGCATAGTGCCTGATAAGTGGAAAATTGCAAATGTAATAACTATTTACAAGGCAGGTGACAGGTCCTTGGCTTCGAACCATAGACCAATAAGCCTTACCTCCATAGTGGAAAATTTATGGAATCAATAATCGCCCAAGCAATTCGTAGCCATCTTGATAGGCACAGTTTGATTAATGAATCTCAACACGGTTTTATAAAGGGGCGTTCCTGTCTTACGAATTTGCTAACTTTTTTCACTAAGGTGTTTGAGGAGGTAGATCATGGTAATGAATATATTATGTATATGGACTTCAGTAAGGCTTTCGATAGAGTTCCACACCAGAGGCTATTGAGGAAACTTAAGGGACACGGAATAGGAGGAGAAATTTTTTCCTGGGTAGAGGCATGGCTGACAAATAGGCAGCAGAGAGTTTGCATATGTGGGGAGAAATCAGAATGGGGGCACGTCACAAGCGGTGTTCCTCAGGGGTCAGTGTTGGGCCCCTTGTTGCTCACAATTTACATAAACGACATAGATGAGGGAATAAATAGCGACATAAGCAAATTTGCTGATGACACCAAAATAGGCCGTCCAATTCATTCTAATGAGGACTGAATAGACTGATGCAATGGTCGGAGAAGTGGCAGATACAGTTTAATATAGACAAATGCAAAGTTATAAATGTTGGACAGGTAAACAACCATGCCACATATAAACTAAATAATGTAGATCTTAATACTACTGATTGCGAAAAGGATTTAGGAGTTCTGGTTAGCAGTAATCTAAAACCAAGACAACAGTGCATTAGTGTTCGCACTAAAGCTAACAGAATTCTTGGCTTTATATCTAGAAGTATAAATAATAGAAGTCCTCAGGTTGTTCTTCAACTCTATATATCCTTGGTTAGGCCTCATTTAGGCTATGCTTGTAGATGAATGGTTCAGAGAACCGACATGTTGATAAATTAGACACATGTGCAACTCTTGGGTATCTTTATTGAGGAAACGTTTTGCCACACAGTGGCTTCATCAGTCCATACAAAGGAGAATCTTGAAGAACAGGAGGAAAATGAGGTAATCAGTCCCTCAACCTTGAGTCGATGTGGTTAATCCATCAATCTTGAAAAGAATACGGCATAAGTGCGGAGAAGGAGCTTATAAACCGTAGGCAGGGGAGGTGCAGCAGTCGTAGGTGGTGTCTCATTTGTTCAATGTGGAAGTAGGTCGTGCCCAAGAATTAGGCAAGCGAAGAATTCCCAAGTATTAAGATCCCAAGAAGTTGCAGTGTCTGACAGGATTGTAGATGAATGGTTCAGAGAGCCGACACGTTGATAAATTAGACACATGTGCAACTCTTCGGTATCTTTATTGAGAAAACGTTGCCACACAGTGGCTTCATCAGTCCATACAAAGGATTGTGATCAGCTGATCACATCGACTCAAGGTTGAGGGACTGATTACCTCATTCTCCTCCTGTTCTTCAAGATTCTCCTTTGTATGGACTGATGAAACCACTGTGTGGCGAAACGTTTCCTCAATAAAGATACCCAAGAGTTGCACATGTGTCTAATTTACCATTCAAAGGATCTTAATACTTGGGAATTCGTCGCTTGCCTTATTCTTGGGCACGACCTACTCCGCATATATACCGTATTCTGGTTTAGAAAGACACGTAAGCAAACACTATGACATATTTATTAGAAAACGTTTCGGTCCTGGGACCTTGATCAAGGTCCCAGGACCGAAACGTTTTCTAATAAATATGTTATAGTGTTTGCTTACGTGTCTTTCTAAACCAACTTGTCGGTATTTATTACCAAGGTTTATACCATTCCGTATTCTATTCAAGGTTGATGGACTGACCACATCGACTCAAGGTTGAGGGACTGATTACCTCATTCTCCTCCTGTTCTTCAAGATTCTCCTTTGTATGGACTGATGAAGCCACAGTGTAGACTATGCTGCTCAGTTCTGGTCACCGTATTACAGAATGGATGTAAATGATCTGGAAAACGTGCAGAGGAGGATGACGAAGATGATCCCATGTATCAGAAATCTTCCCTATGAGGATAGACTGAGGGCCCTGAATCTGCACTCTCTCGAAAGGCGCTGAGTTAGGGATGATATGATCGAGGTGTATAAATGGAAAACAGGAATAAATAAAGGAGATGTAAATAGCGTGCTGAAAATTTCCAGCCAAGACAGGACTCGCAGCAATGGTTTCAAGTTGGAAAAATTCAGGTTCAGGAATGATATAGGAAAGCACTGGTTTGGTAATAGATTTGTGGATGAGTGGAACAAACTCCCGAGTACAGTTACTCAGGCTAAAACGTTGTGTAGTTTTAAAAATAGGTTAGATAAATACATGAGTGGCTGTGGGTGGGTGTGAGTTGGACCTTACTAGCTTGTGCTGCTGGGTCTGGTGCCGTGCTCCTTCCTTGAGTGGAGCCGGCCAGACTGGGTGGGTCATTGGGCTAATCCGGGGGGACATGGACCTTCTCCGCATGGGTCAGTAGGCCTGTTGCAGTGTTCCATCATTCTTATGTTCTTAAATAACTGTTCCTATGTACACTATTATTCTTCACATCAAGATAGAGTTAAACTGTCTGTTTTCTCATCACGGATTTGTAGTCCAGAGTTCATAGATGAGGAAATATCCAAAATTAATGAAATAACTAATGATTTGAAATACCCAAGAAACGTAATTGATAAATCTTTTAAAGTTGCTAGAAATACTTTTTACATTCCAAAAAGAGACAACCAGCCTTATTCAACTAAAAATATGTTGGTTCTCCCTTACCATGAAAACTTGGTTGATATGCCTTTTCTTCTTAAGACTTTTAATATCAAAGTTGTATTTAAAAATCTGAATACAGTAAAAAAATCTTTTGATAAAGAATTCCCCCCAAAATGCTGATGGATGTGTCTATAAGATCCCTTGTAAACTTTGCGATAAAATTTATTACTGTCAAACTGGTAAAAGTCTCGAACTAAGATTAAAACAACATTAGAACTGGACAAGATTCCAATGCTCTATTTATTCATGTGAGAGATTTTAACCATCCAATTGATTCAAAAAGTTGAGAAAGTTGTATCAAGCAAGTCCATGGTCGACAGGAATATAATTGAATCTTGTTTCATAAAAAGCAGTTGTGACAATAATATGAATATTTCCTTTGGTTTATATAAATTAGATCCATTTATAATTAATAGAATTTGGGATGAATTTAATAATACATCGGACAAATAATAAATTTTAAAATTCTTAATTCTTGGGTCGAATAGTTTGTGGGTTGTGTGAAGGACCTGCCGAATTGGGCCAGCGGGCCTACTGCAGTGTTCTCTTATGAGTCGTGCGTCAGGTGTTGCTTTGTTGTGGGATGTGATAGTGAGGTGTGGTCTAGACCCTTTATATGCCTTCCTCTGATGCATTACTTTTATTGTTCCTTGATAATGTGAGTAGTCACGAAAGCGCTTGGAATTTCTCTATTCTTTCACGGTGGCTGTTTTGCATATTCTGAAATCACCTGTTTACTGTGATCTTATTGAATATATATATGTAAATATATATATGTAAATATATATATATATATATATATATATTATATATATATATATATATATTATATATATATATATATTATATATATATATATATTATATATATATATATATTATATATATATATATATATATATATATATATATATATATATATATATATTGTGTGTAATGATGCAAAATAACCACGGGAGCTGAAAAATAGCTTGCAATGTTGCAGAAATGAGCACAAAATCCAGGTAGATGCATTCAAGGGAGCAACTCCAGCTAGAATGAGATGGTGTCAGGCAGATCAGTGCCAGGTGTCAGATGAAGGCAAGGTATTTAAACAGTAGTAGTAGAGGCATATGGAAGCCCATCGACATAAAATATTTTGTAGTGATCTAGCGACCACAACATTAGTAACATGACACAAACATGCTGTCAGACTTCATTTCGTATCATTATAAAAAACTTTAATATTCTAATTTCAAAGGTATCTGGCAAAAGTATCTGGTAAAATTCCATTACATACAAAAATATGGGGAAGAAGCAAAAGGGAAAAGCCCTTCTATTTCCAGAGGCTGGCCCAAGTCACCCTCAGGTAAATGCTGCTTTAATTGTCAGCAGCAAATGATACCCAGTGTAGAGATGCAGTTACAACACTCCAAGTTCAGGTAGGAATGTGGCTCCAGAATTGTGTGTAATTCCTTCAATTATAATGTTATCAAGTTTGAATAAGCCACCACTATTATTATATAATGAACGCTTATCACTTTTTATAATTGCCGATTCTATAATATTTCCTTCAGGCTAAGAGAAGAAAGGAATCAAGACGCTGGCTTCTGACTGATTTGCAGAGTTATTGCAAACTCTAATGTGGCTGAACACCACATTTGATTCCAGTGCAATTTGTATCGAATATCAGCACTGTGATATCTTGACATCCAGAGGTTTATTGGTCTGTCCCACATACGAAAAGTTGCAGACATTGCATCCGATCCTGTAAAGACCACCAACAAAGTGTTGAGAATTCTTTATCAGAATGCTTTTAAAATTACTTTTATGTTGAATCTTTTTAGGGTATTCAGCAGAACAGATAAATTCACATTATACACAATCTGAACCCAGGTTCCTACTTGAACTCCTTGGAGTGTCGTAAATGTAGCTCTACACTGATACGACATAGTCTGACGGCATGTTTGTGTGATAGCTGTCATGTCACTAATGTTCTGGTCGCTAGGTGTGTGTGTATGTATGTATGTATATATATATATATATATATATATATATATATATATATATATAATGTCTTGCCGAATATGTAAAACTGAACAATTAGCAAGAACTCTTTTAAAATTAAGTCCTATCTAAAATTTTCTTTTATACGTTTAAAGATATATATTTTTCATTAATGTTAATGTAAAATTTCATAATTTTGCATCAAAAGAATCTTAGAAAACTTACCTAACCTTATTATAACAAGCGCAATTTATTTTAGCCTAACCCAACTAAATATATTTTAGATTTGTTTA
Source organism: Cherax quadricarinatus (assembly GCF_038502225.1). Taxonomy (NCBI): domain Eukaryota; kingdom Metazoa; phylum Arthropoda; class Malacostraca; order Decapoda; family Parastacidae; genus Cherax; species Cherax quadricarinatus. The sequence continues at coordinate 17,233,880 of NC_091365.1, read as the reverse complement.
CAACAATTTAATACTAAACAAACACAGTGAAATGTATTTTTCTCGTTAGGTTCAGAATGATTTTGGTGAAATTATTGCATGCACAAATTTTCACTTGTCCTATATGGCAAGATGAACGTTGCTATTTAAGCCAAGATCGTTGTGCCTATTCGGCACGACATTATATATATATATATATATATATATATATATATATATATATATATATATATATATATATATATATATATATATATATATTTAATTTATTTATTTTATTTTATTTTTTATTATCACACTGGCCGATTCCCACCAAGGCAGGGTGGTCCGAAAAAGAAAAACTTTCACCATCATTCACTCCATCACTGTCTTGCCAGAAGGGTGCTTTACACTACAGTTTTTAAACTGCAACATTAACACCCCTCCTTCAGAGTGCAGGCACTGTACTTCCCATCTCCAGGACTCAAGTCCGGCCTGCCGGTTTCCCTGAATCCCTTCATAAATGTTACTTTGCTCACACTCCAACAGCACGTCAAGTATTAAAAACCATTTGTCTCCATTCACTCCTATCAAACACACTCACGCATGCCTGCTGGAAGTCCAAGCTCCTCGCACACAAAACCTCCTTTACCCCCTCCCTCCAACCTTTCCTAGGCCGACCCCTACCCCGCCTTCCTTCCACTACAGACTGATACACTCTTGAAGTCACTCTGTTTCGCTCCATTCTCTCTACATGTCCGAACCACCTCAACAACCCTTCCTCAGCCCTCTGGACAACAGTTTTGGTAATCCCGCACCTCCTCCTAACTTCCATCTACGAATTCTCTGCATTATATTCACACCACACATTGCCCTCAGACATGACATCTCCACTGCCTCCAGCCTTCTCCTCGCTGCAACATTCATCACCCATGCTTCACACCCATATAAGAGCGTTGGTAAAACTATACTCTCATACATTCCCCTCTTTGCCTCCAAGGACAAAGTTCTTTGTCTCCACAGACTCCTAAGTGCACCACTCACCCTTTTCCCCTCATTAATTCTATGATTCATCTCATCTTTCATAGACCCATCCGCTGACACGTCCAATCCCAAATATCTGAATACATTCACCTCCTCCATATTCTCTCCTTCCAATCTGATATCCAATCTTTCATCACCTTATCTTTTTGTTATCCTCATAACCTTACTGTTTCCTGTATTCACTTTTAATTTTCTTCTTTTGCACACCCTAGCAAATTCATTCACCAATCTCTGCAAATTCTCTTCAGAATCTCCCAAGAGCACGGTGTCATCAGCAAAGAGCAACTGTGACAACTCCCACTTTGTGTGATTCTTTATCTTTTAACTCCACGCCTCTTGCCAAGACCCTCGCATTTACTTCTCTTACAACCCCATCTATAATTATATTAAACAATACAGTGACATCACACATCCCTGTCTAAGGCCTATTTTTACTGGGAAATAATTTCCCTCTTTCCTACATACTCTATCTTGAGCGTCACTATCCTCGTAAAAACTCTTCACTGCTTTCAGTAACCTACCTCCTACACCATACACCTGCAGCATCTGCCACATTGCCCCCCTATCCACCCTGTCATATGCCTTTTCCAAATCCATAAATGCCACAAAGACCTCTTTAGCCTTATCCAAATACTGTTCACTTATATGTTTCACTGTAAACACCTGGTCCACACACCCCCTACCTTTCCTAAAGCCTCCTTGTTCATCTGCTATCCTATTCTCCGTCTTACTCTTAATTCTTTCAATAATAACTCTACCATACACTTTACCAGGTATACTCAACAGACTTATCCCCCTATAATTTTTGCACTCTCCTTTGTCCCCTTTGCTTTTATACAAAGGAACTATGCATGCTCTCTGCCAATCTCTAGGTACCTTACCCTCTTCCATACATTTATTAAATAATTGCCCCAACCACTCTAAAACTATATCCCCACCTGCTTTTAACATTTCTATCTTTATCCCATCAATCCCGGCTGCCTTACCCTCTTTCATTTTACCTACTGCCTCACGAACTTCCCCCACACTCACAACTGGCTCTTCCTCACTCCTACAAGATGTTATTCCTCCTTGCCCTATACATAAAATCACAGCTTCCCTATCTTCATCAACATTTAACAATTCCTCAAAATATTCCCTCCATCTTCCCAATACCTCTAACTCTCCATTTAATAACTCTCCTCTCCTATTTTTAACTGACAAATCCATTTGTTCTCTAGGCTTCCTTAACTTGTTAATCTCACTCCAAAACTTTTTCTTATTTTCAACAAAATTTGTTGATAACATCTCACCCACTCTCTCATTTGCTCTCTTCACCACTCTCTTAACCTCTCTCTTTTTCTCCATATACTCTTCCCTCCTTGCATCACTTCTACTTTGTAAAAACTTCTCATATGCTAACTTTTTCTCCCTTACTACTCTCTTTACATCATCATTCCACCAATTGCTCCTCTTCCCTCCCGCACCCACTTTCCTGTAACCACAAACTTCTGTGATAGAAGCAGAAGATACTTGAAGACGATGTAATCAGTCCATCACCCTTAAAGTTTTGAGGTGGTCAGTCCCTCAGTCTGGAGAAGAGCATTGTTCCGTTGTCTGAAACAATATGAAGTTGAAGTGACAGAATGGCCTTTATATAGTGCCAGGAGGTGAGACGTAGGTTGCTTTGGGAGGGCAGGTCCTTCTCAAACCCAGCCGTTCTCACTAGTAGAGGTTGTCGAAGTGGTCTGTACCAAGATACCCTTGTGTTGCAGTGTCTGACAGAATGAACATTAAAATGGTATGAAATACCGACAGATTGTTAGGTAAGACACATATGCAACAGTTAGGTATCTTTATTTCGAAACGTTTCGCCTACACAGTAGGCTTCTTCAGTCGAGTACAGAAAGGTTGATAGAAGCAGAAGATACTTGAAGACGATGTAATCAGTCCATCACCCTTAAAGTTTTGAGGTGGTCAGTCCCTCAGTCTGGAGAAGAGCATTGTTCCGTCAACGTTTCGAATAAAGATACCTAACTGTTGCATATGTGTCTTACCTAACAACCACAAACTTCTGCTGAACACTCTAACACTACATTTTTAAACCTACCCCATACCTCTTCGACCCCATTGCCTATGCTCTCATTAGCCCATCTATCCTCCAATAACTGTTTATATCTTACCCTAACTGCCTCCTCTTTTAGTTTATAAACCTTCACCTCTCTCTTCCCTGATGCTTCTATTCTCCTTGTATCCCATCTACCTTTTACTCTCAGCGTAGTTGCAACTAGAAAGTGATCTGATATATCTGTGGCCCCTCTATAAACATGTACATCCTGAAGTCTACTCAACAGTCTTTTATCTACCAATACATAATCCAACAAACTACTGTCATTTCGCCCTACATCATATCTTGTATTCTTATTTATCCTCTTTTTCTTAAAATATGTATTACCTATAACTAAACCCCTTTCTATACAAAGTTCAATCAAAGGGCTCCCATTATCATTTACACCTGGCACCCCAAACTTACCTACCACATCCTATCTAAAAGTTTCTCCTACTTTAGCATTCAGGTCCCCTACCACAATTACTCTCTCACTTGGTTCAAAGGCTCCTAGACATTCACTTAACATCTCCCAAAATCTCTCTCTCTCCTCTGCATTCCTCTCTTCTCCAGGTGCATACACGCTTATTATGACCCACTTCTCGCATCCAACCTTTACTTTAATCCACATAATTCTTGCATTTACACATTCATATTCTCTTTTCTCCTTCCATAACTGATCATTCAACATTACTGCTACCCCTTCCTTTGCTCTAACTCTCTCAGATACTCCAGATTTAATCCCATTTATTTCCCCCCACCGAAACTCCCCTACCCCCTTCAGCTTTGTTTCGCTTAGGGCCAGGACATCCAACTTGTTTTCATTCATAACATCAGCAATCATCTGTTTCTTGTCATCCGCACTACATCCACGCACATTTAAGCATCCCAGTTTTATAAAGTTTTTCTTCTTCTCTTTTTTAGTAAATGTCTACAGGAGAAGGGGTTACTAGCCCATTGCTCCCGGCATTTTAGTCGCCTCATACGACACGCATGGCTTACGGAGGAAAGATTCTTTTCCACTTCCCCATGGACAATAGAAGAAATAAAGAAGAACAAGAGCTATTTAGAAAAAGGAGAAAAACCTAGATGTATGTATATATATATATATATATATATATATATATATATATATATATATATATATATATATATATATATATATATATATATATATGCATGTGCGTGTCTGTGAAGTGTGACCAAAGTGTAAGTAGGAGTAGCAAGATATCCCTGTTATCTAGCGTGTTTATGAGACAGAAAAAGAAACCAGCAATCCTACCATCATGCAAAACAGTTACAGGTTTCTGTTTCACAGTCATCTGGCAGGACGGTAGTACATCCCTGGGTGGTTGCTGTCTACCAACCTACTACCTATAACCAACCTACTACCTATATATATATATATATATATATATATATATATATATATATATATATATATATATATATATATATATATGTAAATATATATATGTCGTGCCGAATATGTAAAACTTGCGATCTTGGCTTAAATAGCAATGCTAATCTTGCCATATAAGACAAACGAAATTTGTGTATGCAATAATTTCGTAAAAATCATTCTGAACCTAACGAAAAAAATGTATTTCATTGTGTTTAGTATTAAATTATTGTAAACATATCTAAAATATATTTAGTTGGATTAGGCTAAAATAAATTGCGTTTGTTATAATAAGGTTAGGTAAGTTTTCTGAGATTATTTTGGTGCAAAATTATTAATTTTTATATTAACATTAATGAAAAAATGTATCTTTGTAGGATCGCTGGCTCACTGGTAAGGTGATATGGTACGTGGTGTCGTCTCTTGAGGCGGGACAATGTGTCGTGGGGTCGAGCCCTGACCTGCCGCAGTTTGGTAAATGATTTATACGAGAAAAGTTCCGCCAAAAATGTCTTCTTCAGTCGTAAACGTTTCCTCAGTAAATGTCTTCATCTGTGCATGTCGGTATTTACATTGTGTGGGTATCACCACACCTCTCCAGTTATTCACCTACTTTTCTCCAATCCTTCGTTCTCGGTTTTCTAGTATCTCCACCTAATATTTCTCCAAATTTCCACTCACTGGCCCAGCCCTTATGCATAACCTACTTGAAAAATTGTATGGTTTTAGCCACGAGATGTGGAAAAAGACACGTGTAATTCAGGACATTTATTAGAGGAAACGTTTCGCCACGATTTAAGAAGCCACTCACGGAGAAACGTTTCTTGTAATACATGTCCTGAACTGTACATGTGTGTTTTTTCCACATGACGTATTTCTCCTAGTGGGCCCCTCCCACCTGTTGCGAAGCCTTCAAATACTGCACCTTTGTTTTGGCTCCAGTATATATGTGCTCCTTCTCCTGCATCTGCTCCAGACTTTTCCTAACGATGAGACAGGAAATAATATTTGTTTTTCAAAGCTGTGAGACTACCTCCCTTCCCACTGTCTGCGGGTCAAACCGATGTCTTCAGACTAATGATATCCATATGTTGCACTTGTCATATACGTCTAACCCTCCTCCCACTCCTTCAAGATACCTTCTTTTCCTGTTTCCTCATTCTTCCACTCGCTCTTTCTCCGACACTCTAATATTTCCCCTAACCTTTACTCACTGATTCTTCAGTCCACCACCCACTATTTCCCCAACATTCCACCCCTTGTTCAGGCCAACACTTCACCTACTGTTTCTCCAACATTCCACCCACGGTTACTTTAATCCCCCCAAGACTCTCGCGAGAATTTGGCTCCTGACGAGAGAAGTTTTTGTTGTGGACCACGGACACAAAATTTAATCAGTGTCTGAGAATTTTGCGCGCGCGCGCACACACACACACACACAAACACACACACACACACACACACACACACACACACACACACACACACACACACACACACACACACACACACACACACACACACACACGCGCGCGCGCGCACACGCACACGCACACACACAGGCAAACACGCACACACACACACACACGCGCGCACACGCGCGCACACACACGCGCACACGCGCGCACACACACGCGCACTACAGACCTCACTCAGGGAGAAAGACCTTGGGGTGACCATAACACCGAGCACATCACCGGAGGCACACATCAACCAAATAACTGCTGCAGCATACGGGCGCCTGGCAAACCTGAGAATAGCGTTCCGATACCTTAATAAGGAATCGTTCAAGACACTGTACACTGTGTATGTTAGACCCATACTGGAGTATGCAGCACCAGTCTGGAACCCACACCTGGTCAAGCACGTCAAGAAGTTAGAGAAAGTACAAAGGTTTGCAACAAGGCTAGTCCCAGAGCTCAAGGGAATGTCGTACGAGGAAAGGTTAAGGGAAATCGGACTGACGACACTGGAGGACAGAAGGGTCAGGGGAGACATGATAACGACATGCAAGATACTGCGGGGAATAGACAAGGTGGACAGAGATAGGATGTTCCAGAGAGGGGACACAGGGACAAGGGGTCACAACTGGAAGCTGAAGACTCAGACGAGTCACAGGGACGTTAGGAAGTATTTCTTCAGTCATAGAGTTGTCAGCAAGTGGAATAGCCTAGCAAGTGAAGTAGTGGAGGCAGGAACCATACATAGTTTTAAGAAGAGGTATGACAAAGCTCAGGAAGCAGAGAGAGAGAGGACCCAGTAGCGATCAGTGAAGAGGCGGGGCCAGGAGCTGAGTCTCGACCCCTGCAACCACAATTAGGTGAGTACAATTAGGTGAGTACACACACACCCACCCACACACACACCCACCCACACACCCACACACACACACACACTCGTACACACACACCCACACCCACACACACACATACATATGTACACACACACCCACACACACACACACTCACACACACGCACACACGCACACACACTCACACACACACCACACACACACACACACACACACACACACACACACACACACACACACACACACACACACACACACACACACACACACACACACACACGCGCGCGCGCGCGCGCGACACACGCGCGACACACACTGGACAAAGACAGGATGTTCCAGAAATGCGACACAGCAACATAGGGTCACAATTGGAAGTTGAAGACTCAGATGAGTCAAAGCGATGTTAGAAAGAATTTTTTCTGTCATAGAGTTGTCAGGAAGTGGAATAGTCTGGAAGGTGATGTAGTGGAGGCAGGATCCTTAAATATCTTTAAGAAGAGGTATGAAGAAATTCATGAAGCAGTGAGAGTGACCTAGTAGCGACCAGTTTAGAGGAGGGGCCAGGAGCTGTGAATCGACCCTTGCAGCAACAACTATGTGATTACACACACACACACACACACACACACACACACACACGAGACACGGAGAATGTCCTGTTAAGAAAGGTTAAAGGGAATTGGCCTGTCGACACTGTAGTACAGGAGGGTTAGGGGAGACATGATAACGACATGCAAAATACTGCGAGAAATTTACAAGGTGGACAGAGACAGGATGTTCTGTTCCAGAGATGGGACACAGAAACAAGGGGTCACAATTGGAAGTTGAAGACTCAGATGAGTCAAAGGGATATGAGGAAGTATTCCTTTATTCACAGAGTTGTCAGGAAGTGGAATTATCTGGCAAGTGATGTAGTGGAGGCAGGAACCATGTATGGTTTTAAGATGAAGGAAAAAGTAGGACCTCTGAAAATTGGGAATGGACAGCTGATGGATAACGAACTGGAAATGTATTTCTTATTTAATGACTATTTTTTGTCAGTTTTTACACAGGAAGACATAAATGAAATTCCAGAAATTAACAATTATTCAGTTCCTGGTGAATTCAAATTAACTAATATTACTGTCACGAGGAACATGGTTATCAAACAAACTGAAGCAAAATAAGTCCCCGGGACACGACGAGTTGTTTCCCAGGGTACCTAAGGAATGCAAGGTGGAACTTAGTCATCCATTAACGAGTGTGTTTAATGCGTCCATTCTTGTAGATGAATGGGAGAACCGACACGTTGATAAATTAGACACATGTGCAACTCTTGGGTATCTTTATTGAGGAAACGTTTCGCCACACAGTGGCTTCATCAGTCCATACAAAGGAGAACCGTGAAGAACAGGAGGAGAATGAGGTAATCAGTCCCTCAACCATGAGTCGATGTGGTCAGTCCATCAATCTTGAATAGAATACGGTATATATGCGGAGAAGCAGCTTATAAACCGTAGGCAGGAGAGGTGCAGCAGTCGTAGGGATCTTCTTGGGATCTTAATACTTGGGAATTCTTCGCTTGCATAACCCTTGGGCACGACCTACTTCCACATTGGGCAAATGTGACACCACCTACACATGTGTAATTTATCAGCGTCCATTCTTACTGGTGTTGTGCCAGAGTTGTGGAAGATGGCTAATGTGGTTCCTATATTCAAATCAGGGGGTAAGTCCATTCCTTCAAATTACCGTCAAATAAGCCTGACATCTATAATGGGCAAGTTATTAGGATCATACACAAATAACCCGCACATAAAAGAGAGAAGCTTACGACGACGTTTCGGTCCGACTTGGACCATTTACAAAGTCACACTAACCAGAAGTGGAGCAGGACGGCTATATATAGGGAAGAAGAGGTGGTGGTGGTAGTAGTAGTAGTAGTAGAGGTAGTAGTAGTGGTAGTGGTAATAGTGGGGAATAAGGAGGAGGAGCCAGTCAAATACAAAGAAAGGGGATCACTGCACTGTTATTTATTAGAATCAATTATAGCTGACATTATTAGAAGTCACTTTGAAGAGCATAATTTGATTAATTAATCGGAGCATGGGTTCACGAGAGGTCGTTCCTGCCTGACAAATTTACTGATGTTCTTCGATTGACCATTTAAGGCAGTAGACAGTGATAAAGAATATATTTGGATTTTAATAAAACCTTCAATAGAGTACCTCACAAGAGAGACTTTAAGAAAAGTGGCAGCTCATGATATAGAAAGTAAAGTTCTAGCATAGATAGGGGCATGGCTTACCAATAGAAAGCAGAGAGTTTCCATTAATGGGATCAAACCTGAGTAGGGATTAGTCACTAGTGGCATTCCACAAGGATCAGTTTTAGGCCCTCTCTTGTTCATAATTTACATTAATGACCTTGATGAAGGGATTACGAGTGACATGAGCAAATTTGCTGATGATACAAAGATAGGCAGTATGATTCATTCTGAAGAGGATACCAATGAACTCCAGTAGGATTTGGAGAAATTAGTGTCTTGGTCTGAAAAGTGGCAGATGAAGTTCAATGTGGAAAAATGTAAGGTACTAGTCCTTTGTAATGAAAATAACCCTCGAAGCCATAAACTAGGTGAAGTATAGCTTGATCATACAGAATGTGAAAAAGGCTTGGGAGTCATGGTGAGCAGAAATCTAAAGCCAAGACAGCAGTGCCTAAGTGTGTGTGTGCAACAAAGCTAACAGATTACTAGGATTATCTCAATAAGTATTAGTAACAGAAGTCCAAAAGTTATTTTACAGCTCTATACATCACTGGTGAGGCGTCATTTAGACTATGCTGCTCAGTTTTGGTCTCCTTACTACAGGATGGATATAGACTCATTGGAAAACATACAGAGAAGAATGACTAAAATGACTTACTATGTAAGGAATCTCCCGTATGAAGATAGACCTAAAGTCTTAAATCTCCACTCTCTGGAGAGACGTAGAATGAAGGGAGATATCACTGAAGTGTTTAAGTGGATGATGAGCATAAACAAGGGAGATATTAATAAAGTACTGAAGGTGTCGAACTAGGTAAGAACCAGAAATAATGGATTTAAGTTGGATAAATTTAGATTTAAAAAGGACATAGGTAAGTACTGGTTTTCTAACACAGTTGTGGATGCGTGGAACAGTCTTCCCAGTTGAGTAATAGAGGCTAGGACCTTGGGTAGCTTTAAAGAGAGATTGGACAAATATATGAGTGGAAGGGGCTGGGTTTGATTGGTGTCATTGGGTACGGGAGTAAATTCTTGGGTTGCTTTGGGTAGAGGTCGTTCTGATTAGGACCTACCTTGTATGGACCAGTAGGCCTTCTGCAGTGTTCCTCAATTCTTGTGTTCTTATGTTCTTATGCGAAGAGCACCGTAGTCGTGGTGCTCTTCGCACGTACTCCAAGGTTGAGGGACTGATTACCTCATCTTCTGTACATAGTTCTACTGTCTTCAAGTTATGTCCTGGAATTTGTATTGATAAAGCCACTGGATGGCGAAACGTCTACAATAAAGATACCCAGATGTTGCACATGTGTCTTAATTTCATCTTGTCGGTATTGTATACCATTCTTGTACAGAGAAGAAGAGGAAAGGTCTAAAAATATAAATTTAAGATTGAAAATAGTTTTGCAAAATTCTCTAGAGATAAGACAGCCAAAGAATTCACTGCTAGAACCAATATTATTCAATAAATTAAAAATAAAATTTCAAAAAAACAGTTAGTGATATTGGCTGTGTTAAAAGAGAAATAAACTCAGCGATAAAAATTCGTAGAGGAAAATAACACACAAATGAAATAATAATATAATAATAATAATATCTTTATTTACTACAAGTACATGTACAAGGTATACAGTCCTAGCTGACAATAATGACATACTACTATATAGAAAGTCACTTGTTATGTTGAGCATCTCGGGCAAATTAGGTCAGTGTCCCAGGATGCGACCCACACCAGTCGACTAACACCCAAGTACCCATTTTACTGATGGGGAACATAGACAACAGGTGGAAAGAAACACGTCCAATGTTTCTACTCTGGCTGGGAATCGAACCCAGGCCCTCGCCGTGTGAAGCGAGAGCGTTAACCACCAGCTTTGAAGAACATAATGAGAGAAAGACATGCATAGGCCTCTGTAAAATAACATTTACACAGATTAAGCAAAATAAAAAAATGAAAAAAAAAAGACTAAGGATATCACAAAATTGGAAAGTTGTAACAATATACAAATTAGACAGAATCTCTCAAAAAAAGTACTGAGTGAAAAAAGATTTCATAAACGAGTAGGCTGAATGAGGGTAGAGGCGAGGAAGAAAAGTTTTTGACACAGTAACAAAGCCATAAAAACCCATCATTTTTTTTTTTTTTACAGAAACTACCAGAGGATAGTTGGAACCCAGGTTAAGAGAAATGGGAGAAAAGGCAACAGAGAAAATAATATATTTCTGAGGAGTTTATGCACTAACAGAGCTAAAATAATTAAAATATTAGAATTTAGGAATATAAATGAAAAGAAACCTGATACAGTTGATCTAACTGAAACCATACTGAAAAAAGTACATTTTAAATGAGGTTGTACTGATAGAAATTATTCATTTTGGAATAGACAAAGTAGGGAAGAAAGAAGGAAGATTAACAATATTGTTAAAAATATCTTAAGACATGAAAATTGAAATCCGTTATACTGAAAATGCTCTAATTTTAGTGATAAGAGTACGAAATATAGATGAGAAACTCTAGTAGTAAATGTATATAATATGACAATAACACTTGGGAAAGAGAGAAGTTCGATAGGAAAATATCCTTAGGGAACTATTGATGAAGAGTGACTGTGATAAGGAAAGTTATTGTACTTGGAGATTTTAACCATAAAGAAATAAACTAGGCAGCCTATGAGGCTGAAATTGGAAGCAAATGGTCACTTGATTTCCTCAGTTTAGTGAGAGATGTTCTTGTGTATCAGCATGAAAATGAAGCGGCTAGAATGAGGGGCATCAACACTGTCAGTGATGGATTTGGTGTTTAGTAGGACAAAATTTTCGACATAACTTACTTTATTTATTTTTTATTTATTATCACACTGGCCGATTCCCACCAAGGCAGGGTGGCCCGAAAAAGAAAAACTTTCACCATCATTCACTCCATCACTGTCTTGCCAGAAGGGTGCTTTACACTACAGTTTTTAAACTGCAACATTAACACCCCTCCTTCAGAGTGCAGGCACTGTACTTCCCATCTCCAGGACTCAAGTCCGGCCTGCCCGTTTCCCTGAACCCCTTCATAAATGTTACTTTGCTCACACTCCAACAGCACGTCAAGTATTAAAAACCATTTGTCTCCATTCACTCCTATCAAACACGCTCACCCATGCCTGCTGGAAGTCCAAGCCCCTCGCACACAAAACCTCCTTACCCCCTCCCTCCAACCTTTCCTAGGCCGACCCCTACCCCGCCTTCCTTCCACTACAGACTGATACACTCTTAAAGTTATTCTGTTTCGCTCCATTCTCTCCACATGTCCGAACCACCTCAACAACCCTTCCTCATAACTTACTTAAACTTGTTTAATAAGCTTGATCATATTCTATTTGAAGTAACATATATAGTGAGATCAAAAAAAGTTCATAAACAGTGACGAATAGATTATAAAAAAATTAACTGAAATACTTTTAAACAGTTTTATAGAAAATGAACTGGAACGGAAGAGACATAAATAATCTGAAAAAAGTGTTATCTACATCTTGTGGTGCTACAACCAAGTGGTACAGGAGATTCCATAACATCAGACTGTTACTATCCGCCCAGGATTACCTACATCGTCTTAAACATCAGAGATCCATCCAGGGCTTTACCTACTCCTGCACAAATACACCACCACAACCAAAGGACACTTTTATTATATTTAAATTTTAAGTAAAATACTCAAAAGACAATATTCTCATTATTCCTAGAGTCGTTTATTTATTTTTCCATTAGTTTTTTTGCTCAGATGGAAGACGTTCCACCGGCAACTGTCACAAGTGAAGAATATTGTTACAAGTGGAGTGAGAGGTGTGGAGTGGAGTGAGATGTGTGGAGTGGGGTGAGATGTGTGGAGTGGGGTGAGATGTGTGGAGTGGAGTGAGAGGTGTGGAGTGAATTGAGAGGTGTGGAGTGAATTGAGAGGTGTGGAGTGAGAGGTGTGGAGTGGGGTGAGATGTGTGGAGTGGGGTGAGATGTGTGGAGTGGAGTGAGAGGTGTGGAGTGGGGTGAGATGTGTGGAGTGGGGTGAGATGTGTGGAGTGGAGTGAGAGGTGTGGAATGGGGTGAGAGGCGTGGAGTGAAGTGAGATGTGTGGAGTGGGGTGAGATGTGTGGAGTGGGGTGAGATGTGTGGAGTGGTGTGAGAGGTGTGGAGTGAAGTGAAAGGTGTGGAGTGGGGTGAGATGTGTGGAGTGGAGTGAGAGGTGTGGAGTGGGGTGAGATGTGTGGAGTGGAGTGAGAGGTGTGGAGTGGGGTGAGATGTGTGGAGTGGGGTGAGAGGCGTGGAGTGAGTGAGAGGTGTGGAATGGGGTGAGAGGCGTGGAGTGAGTGAGAGGTGTGGAGTGAATTGAGAGGTGTGGAGTGAGAGGTGTGGGGTGAAGTGAGAGGTGTGGGATGGGGTGAGAGGTGTGGAGTGGAGAGGTGCGGGATGAAGTGAGAGGTGTGGAGTGGGGTGAGAGGTGTGGAATGGAGTGAGAGGTGTGGAGTAGGGTGAGAGGTGTGGACTGGGGTGAGAGGTGTGGACTGGGGTGAGAGGTGTGGAGTAGGGTGAGAGGTGTGGACTGGGGTGAGAGGTGTGGACTGGAGTGAGAGGTGTGGAGTAGGGTGAGAGGTGTGGACTGGGGTGAGAGGTGTGGAGTAGGGTGAGAGGTGTGGAGTAGGGTGAGAGGTGTGGACTGGGGTGAGAGGTGTGGACTGGAGTGAGAGGTGTGGAGTAGGGTGAAAGGTGTGGACTGGGGTGAGAGGTGACAACGAGTATCGACATATCCGTCACCGCCATATTTTCGCGAGTATTTCCTTAGCAAATATTGCAAGAATCGGCTGTGAGGTGAGGGAGGAAGTGAAGGTGGTGAGGGAGGAAGTGAAGGTGGTGAGGGAGGAAGTGAAGGAGGTGAGGGAGGAAGTGAAGGTGGTGAGGGAGGAAGTGAAGGTGGTGAGGGAGGAAGTGAAGGTGGTGAGGGAGGAAGTGAAGGTGGTGAGGGAGGAAGTGAAGGTGGTGAGGGAGGAAGTGAAGGTGGCGAGGGAGGAAGTGAAGGTGGTGAGGGAGGAAGTGAAGGTGGTGAGGGAGGAAGTGAAGGTGGCGAGGGAGGAAGTGAAGGTGGTGAGGGAGGAAGTGAAGGTGGTGAGGGAGGAAGTGAAGGTGGTGAGGGAGGAAGTGAAGGTGGTGAGGGAGGAAGTGAAGGTGGTGAGGGAGGAAGTGAAGGTGGTGAGGGAGGAAGTGAAGGAGGTGAGGGAGGAAGTGAAGGTGGTGAGGGAGGAAGTGAAGGTGGTGAGGGCGGAAGTGAAGGTGGTGAGGGCGGAAGTGAAGGTGGTGAGGGAGGAAGTGAAGGAGGTGAGGGAGGAAGTGAAGGTGGTGAGGGAGGAAGTGAAGGTGGTGAGGGAGGAAGTGAAGGTGGTGAGGGAGGAAGTGAAGGTGGTGAGGGCGGACGTGAAGGTGGTGAGGGCGGAAGTGAAGGAGGTGAGGGAGGAAGTGTAGGTGGTGAGGGAGGAAGTGAAGGTGGTGAGGGAGGAAGTGAAGGTGGTGAGGGCGGAAGTGAAGGTGGTGAGGGAGGAAGTGAAGGAGGTGAGGGAGGAAGTGAAGGTGGTGAGGGAGGAAGTGAAGGTGGTGAGGGAGGAAGTGAAGGAGGTGAGGGAGGAAGTGAAGGTGGTGAGGGCGGAAGTGAAGGTGGTGGGAGAGGAAGTGAAGGAGGTGAGGAAGTGAAGGTGGTGAGGGCGGAAGTGAAGGTGGTGAGGGAGGAAGTGAAGAAGGTGAGGGAGGAAGTGAAGGAGGTGAGGGAGGAAGTGAAGGTGGTGAGGGAGGAAGTGAAGGTGGTGAGGAAGTGAAGGAGGTGAGGGAGGAAGTGAAGGTGGTGAGGGCGGAAGTGAAGGTGGTGAGGGAGGAAGTGAAGAAGGTGAGGGAGGAAGTGAAGGAGGTGAGGGAGGAAGTGAAGGTGGTGAGGGAGGAAGTGAAGGTGGTGAGGGAGGAAGTGAAGAAGGTGAGGGAGGAAGTGAAGGAGGTGAGGAAGTGACGGTGGTGAGGCAGTGAAGGAGGTGTGGGAGGAAGTGAAGGTGGTGAGGGAGGAAGTGAAGGTGGTGAGGGAGGAAGTGAAGGTGGTGAGGGAGGAAGTGAAGGAGGTGAGGAAGTGAAGGTGGTGAGGAAGTGAAGGAGGTGAGGGAGGAAGTGAAGGTGGTGAGGGAGGAAGTGAAGGTGGTGAGGGAGGAAGTGAAGAAGGTGAGGGAGGAAGTGAAGGAGGTGAGGGAGGAAGTGAAGGTGGTGAGGGAGGAAGTGAAGGTGGTAAGGGAGGAAGTGAAGGTGGTGAGGGAGGAAGTGAAGGTGGTGAGGGAGGAAGTGAAGGTGGTGAGGGAGGAAGTGAAGGTGGTGAGGGAGGAAGTGAAGGTGGTGAGGGAGGAAGTGAAGGAGGTGAGGGAGGAAGTGAAGGTGGTGAGGGAGGAAGTGAAGGTGGTGAGGGAGGAAGTGAAGGAGGTGAGGAAGTGAAGGTGGTGAGGAAGTGAAGGAGGTGAGGGAGGAAGTGAAGGTGGTGAGGGAGGAAGTGAAGGTGGTGAGGGAGGAAGTGAAGGAGGTGAGGAAGTGAAGGTGGTGAGGGAGGAAGTGAAGGTGGTGAGGGAGGAAGTGAAGGTGGTGAGGGAGGAAGTGAAGGTGGTGAGGGAGGAAGTGAAGGAGGTGAGGAAGTGAAGGTGGTGAGGAAGTGAAGAAGGTGAGGGAGGAAGTGAAGGAGGTGAGGGAGGAAGTGAAGGTGGTAAGGGAGGAAGTGAAGGTGGTAAGGGAGGAAGTGGAGGTGGTGAGGAAGTGAAGGTGGTGAGGGAGGAAGTGAAGGTGAGAGAAGGGGCTTCTAAGTTGGTGGAACCTCCATTCACCTGCTTAAGAAGGTCTATGAATTTCCCTGCTGTATATATATATATATATATATATATATATATATATATATATATATATATATATATATATATATATATATATATATGTCGTGCCGAATAGGCAGAACTTGCGATCTTGGCTTAAATAGCAACGCTCATCTTGTCATATAGGACAAGTGAAAATTTGTGTATGCAATAATTTCGCCAAAATCATTCTGAACCTAACGAAAAAAATATATTTCACTGTGTTTGTTTAGTATTAAATTCTTGTAAACAAATCTAAAATATATTTAGCTGGGTTAGGCTAAAATAAATTGTTCTTGTTATAATAAGGTTAGGTAAGTTTTCTAAGATTGTTTTGGTGCAAAATTATAAATTTTTACATGAACATTAATGAAAAAAATATATCTTTAAACGTATAAGAGAAAATTTTAGAAAGGACTTAATTTTAAATGAGTTCTTGCTAATTGACCAGTTTTACATATTCGGCACGACATATATATATATATATATATATATATATATATATATATATGCATGCTAGGTACGGCTGGGTTAGGTTGGGTTAGGCTTGTTTAAACCAGATTAGATCAGGCTAGATTAGACAAGGCCAAGTTATGTGAGGTTAAACTTAAATGAGGAAAATTTGACAATATTAGATTAAGTTAATTAAGTTATGTTAGAGTAACTTACTCTAATTTAAGTGTAATTATGGTACTGTAGCGTATATTGGGGTACATTAAATTAACTAATAAAAATATTTTAACGATAAATAATCTAAAAAAAAAAACGGTATGAAGACCTTTTGAAGAGCAGTGACTGGACGAGCTCAGGAAAGTGCAGAACCAGCTGGTGACGTCAGGAAGCGTAGCTTGCTGAAGTCTTCCGTCGTTGGGGTAATGAATGATCGTAGCATTAATGTCAGATAGGGATTATGGCAACATTAAGTAACTGAAAAATATTGCATTAGGGAAATTTGAGGTTTTTGGTGCTAGTAGATGATAGGGGACTGTTTCCCCAATGAGATGATGAGGTGACTAAAGTTTGTGACTTTTATAGAGAATAGGGGATTTTGACATCACTCTGTCAAAGTGGATTTTTGACAATAATCTGTGATACAGGAACTGGGAGCACTGAGAAATCAGTTGGTGACAGGGGATTGTGTAATCAGAACGGAAATGAAATGGGTCAATGTAGTCAGTAGAAGATAAAGGATGCCATCAGGAGAAGATAGGAATTATGGTAGCAAGAGAATATAGGGATACTACCCTCGAGAGGACATGAAAAATAGTGCCAACAAGAAGGAAAAGGATATTGTGCCATCAAAGAGACATTAAGATTGTCTCGCCAGGAAACATTATGGTTTGCACCGTCAGGGAACATAATGATCCCTTCATCAGTTAGCAATATATATTTTCATCAATAACAGGTACGTATTATGTTCACTGAATGAACTAGTGGAATTCAAATCATTAGTGATTCAGACCTAGAACTATCATGCCACTGTGATAACAGCTCATCCATAACATTGTACATAGGTGTGAGATCATCTAAAAGATAACTATCTTGTGGTCAGGTAGGGGCCCATGCAAACCTTCCCAGTGTGTATAGAAGTATATCTAATTGGGCTAATCATTTTGGGTCTTCATAGTACAAAGTTCAGCACGGCAGTCTTAGTTTGGCAAGGCAGTCTTAGGACTGCCTTGCCAAGGGATAGAACCAGACCCGTTGCATAAGTTGTATACAAACGCGCCATTACGATTTCGCAAGGTATTGTATTATTTTGGAATGACAGTTTTATCATTTATGAATGTAGAGGAGAGCGGCACCAGGAAGTGGTAAAAGCTTTATGAGGTTATAAAAGAGAGACAGTGCTGTAAAGTCAGTGAAATGAAAGGTTATATGAAGATTTTTGCCCATAAAAGGAAGAGAGAGTGATTAAGGAGAGAGAGAGAATGTATTCACCTATTTGTGGTTACAGAGGTCGAGTCTCAGCTCCTGGCCTTGCCTCCTTGGTAGCAGTCACTAGGTTCGCTCTCCTGGCTACGTGAGCCCTATCATTCCTCTTCTTAAAACTATAAATGGATTCTGCCTCTACCACATCGCTGTCTAGATCGTTTAGCTTCTGACAACTCTTACCTCTGGGACTACTCTGGTAGGAAACCTTTGAACTTTTTCCAGCATCTTCACGTGGTTTGAGATTCACGATCTATACTGATGTTGCTTTCTTCTTTGTGTGTGTGTGTGTGTGTGTGTGTGTCACTTGGCAGATTCGCTGCCCCCTTGCTTCGTAGGACCTGTCGCACCTATTATTAAAACTATGATTGAAGTCTGGTTCCATCACATCTTCAAGATCATTCCAGTTCCTGACCATCCTGGTACTGAAGAAGTAATTTATAACATCTCTATGAACTCATCTGACTCATCTAACTACGCCCTAGTGAATTTATTCCTTTTCTGTCAACCTTACCAATGTTCCTGTTTATTTTGTATGTTATGCCTCCCGTTGCCCATCTTTTCCCTAATGTCATCAGATTCAGTTCTTCACTGCTCACATCCTTTAACTTAAAGTAGTCGAGTTGCGTACCTGTGCGCCTTCTTCGGTTTCTTCTGGTGTGGGTTTTATGCTTGAGCTGCATGCTCCAAGTTGGGCCTGACATATAAGCTGTAAAGGGTCTTGAATGACTATTGATATTCTTGAACGCTACTCTTAGATTTGCCAGATAAGTATTGCCTATATAGGTTATTAGGGTAATGTGTGCCTCCGTGGATTTGCTTTGCATTAAGCTCACCCCTAGTATTTTCTCATTGAGGTCCGCAGTTTCTATCTCCGAGTCTGTATTCTGTCTGGTCGTCTTGTCCTGTCCTTGATCTTCACGTCCGTGAAGAAGTCAATTATCTGATCACACCTGGAGAATTTCCAGATCCATTTGTAGGTTTTTCTTGTTTCATTGTTAGGTTAACAGCATCAGCAAACAGATATGTGTGACTCAATTCCATCTGGTATGTCATTCACATATTTCAGAAACAGTACTGATCCATATACAGAACTTCGCAGAACCATGTTTGTTTGCTTTTCCACCCTATTCTTACATCTCATTCTTACATCTCTTTGTTTCCTTAACCTAAGGAACTCTTGGATCCACCATAGAATATTCCCTCTTATTCCTGCCTGTATCTCAGTTTTTTTTCCAGACTCTTGTCAGAAGCAATATCAATTACCCTTTTGCAATCCAAGAATATGCAATCCACGCATCATTTTCTCTTCTGTCTTACTTCTCTCACCTTATCATTGAACTTTAGTATATTAGTAAGAGAAGATTTGCCATCATTAAATTTGTACTATTTGTGAAATCACTTCCTTCCAAGTGCTATATACTCTCATTCTAATTATCTTCTTCATTACTTTACATGATATGCATATTAATGATACTGGTCTGTGGTTCAACACTTCCTGTCTGTCCCCTTTATTAACTTTAAGAACTGACTACATTCATTGGTTTCCACGAGTCTGGCAATTGTGCAGTGTTCATTAACTTTACTAGTGGTGATACCTTGTTAGGTCCCATTGCCCTCGATGTCTTGAGCTCACTCAATTTTTTGTTTCCTCTTCCTCTGTTGTGTGCACGTATTCCCGTGCCTGTCTTTGTGCCCTTTGCTCTAGACTCTCCGGCATTGCTCCAGTTTCCATTGAGAACATCACTTTAAATCGTTTGTTCAATAATTCACAGACTTCCTTGTCGTTACTCGTCAGCTGTTCTCCATCCTTTTTGAGTCAAATTTCTTTGTCTTCTGATGTAGCTATGACGTAGTTTCGGTTCAGTCATTCGCAAACTGCTGCTCACTCTTTTTGCATCCTCTATATTTGTTTCTGACTTTCTGCTGTATTCTTTGCTCTCGATTATCCTTCGCTTTCTGTAGCCTTTCTGAGCGCTTGTGTTTTCTGTTTTTTTTTTTTCATCTTTGCATCTTTGGTGTCATAAAAGGTTTAATTCATGAGATTTCCCATTCATCTTCTAAGTATGAATTTCTCCTCTTATCCCGACACTTTACAGCTAGGATCTCGCTTGGCCGATTTCAAGGGACTGAAAAATTACCTGGGTGGGCTAAATTGGGATAACCTGACTATGGGTCAGGTAGGTGACGTTTTTCAGAGCATAGTTCTAGCTGCCCAGACAATTTTTGTTCCAAATAGGGAAATTATATCTAACAAAAAAGACCCCAAATGGATGAACAATAGATTAAAACATCTTATTGGTCAAAAGAGAGGCATATACAGGCGTATCAAAAGAGGGGATGGGCAGTTAAGAAAATATATTCAGTTAAAGAGAGAAAGAAAGGAATAAGAAAAGCAAAAAGAAATTATGAGGCTAAGGTCGCAAGGGATTCAAAGACTAACCCAAAAGGGTTCTTTGAGGTATACAGAAGTAAGATTAGGGACAAGATTGGCCCACTTAAGAGTAACTCTGGTCAGATCACTGACAGTGATAAGGATATGTGTGAAATTCTCAATACCTACTTCCTCTCAGTTTTCACCCAGGAAAATACTAGCGATATTCCCGAAATAATAGATTATATATAACAGGACAATAATAAACTATGCACGATTGTGGTAACTAGTGACATGGTCCTCAGACAAATAGAGAAATTAAAACCTAACAAATCCCCAGGCCCTGGTGAACTGTTTGCAATGATGTTAAAGGAATGTAAAGAGAAATTTAGCATACCTTTGGCTAATCTTTTCAACATATCACTACAAACTGGCATAGCGCCTGTTAAGTGGAAAATGGCAAATGTAATACCTTTTTACAAGGCAGGTGACAGGTCCTTGGCTTCGAACTATAGACTAATAAGCCTTACCTCCATAGTGGGAAAATTTATGGAATCAATAATTGCCGAAGCAATTCGTAGCCATCTTGATAGGCATAAATTGATTAATTTATCTCAACACGGTTTTACAAAGGGGCGTTCCTGTCTTATGAATTTACTAACTTTTTTCACTATAGTGTTTGAGGAGGTAGATCATGGTAATGAATATGATATTGTGTATATGGACTTCAGTAAGGCTTTCGATAGAGTTCCACACCAGAGGCTATTGAGGAAACTTAAGGCACATGGAATAGGAGGAGAAATTTTTCCTGGGTAGAGGCATGGCTGACAAATAGGCAGCAGAGAGTTTGCATAAATGGGGAGAAATCAGAATGGGGGCAGGTCAAAAGCGGTGTTCCTCAGGCGTCAGTGTTGGGCCCGTTGTTGTTCGCAATTTACGTAAACGACATAGATGAGGGAATAAATAGCGACATAAATTTGCTGATGACACCAAAATAGGCCGGCCAATTCATTCTAATGAGTACACTAGAGCACTCAAGGATGATTTGAATAGACTGATGCAATGGTCGGAGAAGTGGCAGATACAGTTTAATATAGACAAATGCAAAGTTCTAAATGTTGGACGGGTAAATAACCATGCCACATATAAACTAAATAATGTAGATCTTAATACTACTGATTGCGAAAAGGATTTAGGAGTTCTGGTTAGCAGTAATCTAAAACCAAGACAACAGTGCATTAGTGTTCGCAATAAAGCTAACAGAATCCTTGGTTTCATATCTAGAAGTATAAATAATAGAAGTCCTCAGGTTGTTCTTCAGCTCTATATATCCTTGGTTAGGCCTCACTTAGATTATGCTGCACAGTTCTGGTCACTGTATTACAGAATGGATATAAATGCACTGGAAAACGTACAGAGGAGGATGACAAAGTTGATCCCATGTATCAGAAATCATCCCTATGAGGATGGACTGAGGGCCCTGAATCTGCACTCTCTTGAAAGGCGTAGAATTAGGGGGGGATATGATCGAAGTGTATAAATGGAAAACAGGAATAAATAATGGGGATGTAAATAGCGTGTTGAAAATTTCTGGCCAAGACAGGATTCGCAGCAGTGGTTTCAAGTTGGAAAAATTCAGATTCAGGAAGTATATAGGAAAGCACTGGTTTGGTAATAGAGTTGTGGATGAATGGAACAAACTCCCCAGTACAGTTATAGAGGCTTAAACGTGTAATTTTAAAAATAGGTTAGATAAATACATGAGTGGGTGTGAAATGGACCTGACTAGTTACTAGGTCGGACGCAGTGCTAATAATCCCTTAAGTGATGTGTCTGACCTCACTAGGTCAAGACATTGGCTTAAGCCGGTGTGGAGAATTGGAGCTGCCTTGCATGGACCAGTAGACCTGTTGCAGTGTTCCTTATTTCTTATGTTCTTATGTTCTTATTTCCTTAATTTCCTGGGTCCTTTGCCTTCTATACTTCTTCCATTCTTTAGCTCACCTAGTTTTGACCTCTCTATACCTTTGCGTGAACCAAGGGCTCATGCTGGCCTTCTCATTATTTCTGTTGCCCTTGGGTACGAACCTCTCCTCTGTTTCCATATTATTTACTGATTTTCCTCTCAATTCTCATTCCCACTGAGTCTCGTGTAGGAAGTTCCTCATGCCTGTGTAATCACATCTTATGTAGTTTGGCTTCATTCGTCCTGCCCTTCCTGCTTCCCTCTCCACTTGTAACTCTTATGTATTTGGGACAACATGATCACTAGCTCCGAGGGGCCTTTCATATGTGATGTCCTCAACATCTGAACTACTCAAGGTGAATACAGGGTCCAGTCTTGCTGGATCGTCGTCTCCTCTCTCTCTCTCTCTCTCTCTCTCTCTCTCTCTCTCTCTCTCTGGCAATCTCCCTAATGTGTTAATGCATGAGGTTTTCCATTACCACCACCATCATCTTAGCTCTCCACATTTCTGGCCCCCACATGGCTCCAGGTTTTCCCAGTCAATTTCCTTGTGATTGAAGTCACCCACAATCAGCAGCTTTGCCCTGCCCATTTGGGCCCTTCTTGCCACTTCAGTCAGTGTATCGACCATATCTCTGTTACTCTCATCATATTCTTGTGTTGGCCTCCTGCTATTCCTTGGTGGATTATACATCATTGCGATCGCCAGCTTGGGACCTCTAGTCTGAAGTGTTCCTATTATGTAGTCCCTTGCTTCTCCTCTGTCTTCCCTTACCATCTCCTCAAAATTCCTTTCTCTTCCCTCTGTCTTTCCTCAGGATATGATATCCGGTTGGAAAGATAACGTCTGTTATCATTCCTATGAACTTATGAACTTGGGTTCCATGAGAGCTACGAAGTCCTGAAGCCCTAGTAAAGACTGACCTCTCCTTCTCCTCCTCCCATTTCTTCTCCCTCCGCATCTCTGGGCCCCATTTATACATAGCCATTGCTTCCCTTATTATTTCCTGTATCTCCCGGTGGCTTGTTCGTGCCTCTACTGGGAGTTTGTCACTTTCTATACCTACAACTCCCTCACTGTTGTCCCTGTGCAGAACAGCATGCCACTTTCATTCCTCGACATTTCCTGGTTGCCTGATAGGGCCTCAACATAAGTCTTCTCTCCTTCCTTTCCTTTGGATCCCTCGTTTAATATTGGTGTACCTGCTCCAGATGCCATGTCCCTTCTTGTCATTGGCCCTGTATATTGCTTTAGCACTTTAAGTTCGACTTCTAGTTTTTGCATTCTGGCTTCTACAGCTTCAACTCCCATCTCCCAATTATTTTTCTCTGCTTCCATCCTCTTTTCCATTCTCGTAATAAGCTCACCTAGCTTGCTTTCCCACTAATGTTCCATCCTTTCCCATAGCTCCTCCATCCATTCTTCCTTTCCAGGCCAACCTTCATCTGTTCCCCTGAGTCTTCGACTTCTCCTCTGGGGTCCCATGTGTGTATGTACTCGCCTAGTTGAGGTTACAGGGGTCGAGTCCAAGCTCCTCTGTGTGTGTGTGTGTGTGTGTGTGTGTGTGTGTGTGAATGCATGTGTGTGCGTATGTGAGAGCTTATATGCATTTCTGTGTGAGAGAGAGAAAGGGAGAGAGAGGGAGTGAAAGGGGGGAGAGAGAGAGAGGAAGAGAGGGAAAGAGCGAGAGAGAGGGGAAGAGAGAAGGGGAGAGAGAGAGAGTGTGTGTGTACTCACCTAATTGTGGTTGCAAGGGTCGATACTCAGCTCCTGGCCCCGCCTCTTCACTGAACGCTACTAGGTCCTCTCTCTCCCTGCTCCATGAACTTTATCATACCTCATCTTAAAGCTATGTATGTGTGTGTGTGTGTGTGCATGTACGTTTGTGTGTGTGTGTGTGTGTGTGTGTGTACTCACCTATTTGTAATTGCAGGGGTTGATTCACAGATCCTGGACCCGTCTCTTGTTGTTGTGTCCCATTTCAGAAACATCCTGTCCCTGTCCACCTTTTCAATTTCTCTCAGTAGTTTATGTCGTTATCATGTCCTCCCTATCCTTCCTGTGCTCAGGTGCCGTCAGGTCGGCTTCTTTTAACCTCTCCTCGTAGTCTTGTTCCAAAACTTTTGCACTTTCCCTAATTTCTTGACGTGCTTGACCAGGTACGGGTTCCATACTGGTGCTGCATACTTCAATATGGGCCTGACATACACGGTGTACACTGTCTTGAGCTGCTTCTTTCTAAGGTGTTGAAACGCTATTCTTAGGTTTGCCAGGCACCCATATGCTGCAGCAGTTATTTAGTTGATGTGCGCCTCAGGAGATGGGCTTGGTGTTATACTCACCCTTGAGTGAGGTTTACAGTCTTTGGGGTCCCCCTAGCTTGTACTCTGCTGTCTTCTTTGACCTTTCGCAATCTTCATGACTTTGCACTTGGTGGGGTTAAAATCCAGGAGCCTGCTGCTGGACTAGGCTTACAGCCAGTAAAGATCCCTTTCGTAGTCCTACCTGTCCTCATCCGATTTAATTCGCATTAGCTTCACATTGTCTGCAAATAGGGAAACCTATGAATCTATCCTTTCCATCAAGTCATTCCCATATACCAGAAATAGCACCAGCCCTTGGACTGACCCTTTTGGGACCCCGTTCGTGACAGGTGCCCACTCTGACACCTCGTCAAGTACCATGGGTCGTTGTTTTCTTCCTGTCGGGTATTCTCTGGTCCGTTGCAGTGCCTTTGTTATTACTGCCTGGTCCTCTAGCCTTTGCACTAATCTGTTGTGTGGAACTGGGCTGAAAGCCTTCTTACAGTCCAAGAAAATGCAGTCTACCCCCTCTCTCTCTCTCTCTCTCTCTCTCTCTCTCTCTCTCTTGTCTTTCTTCCGTCACTTCGTAAAACTCCAGTAGGTTTGTACTGGTTATTGTTTATTAGCTCATTCTTTTCTAGGTGCTTCACCACTCCTCTTCTGATAATCTTCATATTGTGTGTGTGTGTGTGTGTGTGTGTGTGCTCACCTAATTGTACTCACCTAATTGTGGTTGCAGGGGTCGATTCACAGCTCCTGATTCCGCCTCTTCACTAGTCGCTACTAGGTCACACTTCCTGCTCCCTGAGCTTTATCATACCTCTTTTTAAAGCTGTGTATGGATCCTGCCTCCACTACATCGCTTCGCAGACTATTCCACTTCCTGACAACTCTGTGACTGAAGAAATACTTCCTAACATCCCTGTGATTCATCTGAGTCTTCAACTTCCAGTTTTGTGTGTGCATGTGTGTGTACTCACTTAGTTGTGGTGTATGTATGTATGTATTAGTCAGTCACCAGTTGTCAAAGGTGCTTGTCATTAGTCACTTGACCTGTTGTGTATGTCTGATTGTGTTCGTGTGTGTGTGTGTGTGTGTGTGTGTGTGTGTGTGTGTGTGTGTGTGTGTGTGTGTGTACTCACCTAGTTGAGGTTGCAGGGGTCGAGTCCAATCTCCTGGCCCCGCCTCTTCACTGGTCGCTACTAGGTCACTCTCCCTGAACCGTGAGCTTTATCATACCTCTGCTTAAAGTTATGTATGGATCCTGCCTCCACTACATCGCTTCCCAAACTATTCCACTTCCTGACTACTCTGTGGCTGAAGAAATACTTCGTAACATCCCTGTGATTCATCTGTGTCTTCAACTTCCAACTGTGTCCCCTTGTTACTGTGTGCAATCTCTGGAACATCCTGTCTTTGTCCACCTTGTCAATTCCTCTCAGTACTTTGTATGTCGTTATCATGCCCCCCCCCCTATCTCTCCTGTCCTCCAGTGTCGTCAGGTTGATTTCCCTTAACCTCTTCTCGTAGGACATACCTCTTAGCTCTGGGACTAGTCTTGTTGCAAACCTTTGCACTTTCTCTAGTTTCTTTACGTGCTTGGCTAGGTGTGGGTTCCAAACTGGTGCCGCATACTCCAATATGGGCCTAACGTACACGGTGTACAGGGTCCTGAAAGATTCCTTATTAAGATGTCGGAATGCTGTTCTGAGGTTTGCTAGGCGCCCATATGCTGCAGCAGTTACTTGGTTGATGTGTGCTTCAGGAGATGTACCTGGTGTTATACTCACCCCAAGATCTTTTTCCTTGAGTGAGGTTTGTAGTCTCTGGCCCCTTAGACTGTACTCCGTCTGTGGCCTTCTTTGCCCTTCCCCAGTCTTCATGACTGCACTTGGTGGGGTTGAACTCCAGGAACCAATTGCTGGACCAGGTCTGCAGCCTGTCCAGATCCCTTTGTAGTTCTGCCTGGTCATCGATCGAATGAATTCTTCTCATCAACTTCGTCATCTGCAAACAGGGACACTTCGGAGTCTATTCCTTCCGTCATGTTGTTCACAAATACCAGAAACAGCACTGGTCCTAGGACTGACCCCTGAGGGACCCTGCTGGTCACAGGTGCCCACTCTGACACCTCGCCACGTACCGTGACTAGCTGCTGTTTTCCTGACAAGTATTCCCTGATCCATTGTAGTGCCTTCCCTGTTATCCCTGCTTGGTCCTCCAGTTTTTGCACTAATCTCTTGTGTGGAACTGTGTCAAACGCCTTCTTGCAGTCCAAGAAAATACAATCCACCCACCCCTCTCTCTCTTCTCTTACTGCTGTGTAGGTGTTCCACCACTCTTCTCCTGATAATCTTCTCGATGACTTTGCATACTATACATGTCAGTGACACTGGTCTGTAGTTTAGTGCTTCATGTCTGTCTCCTTTTTTAATTAAAGATTGGGACTACATTTGCTGTCTTCCATGTCTCAGGCAGTCTCCCTGTTTCGATAGATGTATTGAATATTGTTTTTAGGGGTACATTCAGCGCCTCTGCTCCCTCTCTCAGGACCCATGGAGAGATGTTATCCGGCCCCATTGCCTTTGAGGTATCTTGCTCACTCAGTAGCCTCTTCACTTCTTCCTCGGTTGTGTGTACTGTGTCCAGCACTTGGTGGTGTGCCCCACCTCTCCGTCTTTCCGGAGCCCCTTCTGTCTCCTCTGTGAACACTTCTTTGAATCTCTTGTTGAGTTCCTCACATACTTCACGGTCATTTCTTGTTGTGTCTCCTCCTTCCTTCCTTCCTTAGCCTGATTATCTGGTCCTTGACTGTTGTTTTCCTCCTGATGTTGCTGTATAACAACTTCGGGTCAGATTTGGCTTTCGCTGCTATGTTGTTTTCATATTGTCGTTGGGCCTACCTTCTTATCTGTGCATATTCATTTCTGGCCCTACGACTCCTCTCCTTATTCTCCTGGGTCCTTTGCCTTCTATATTTCTTCCATTCCTTAGCACACTTGGTTTTTGCCTCCCTGCACCTTCGGGTGAACCATGGGCTCATCCTGGCTTTTTCATTATTCCTGTTACCCTTGGGTACAAACCTCTCATCAGCCTCCTTGCACATCGTTGCTACATATTCCATCATCTCATTAACTGGCTTCCCTGCCAGTTCTCTGTCCCACTGAACCCCATTCAGGAAGTTTCTCATTCCCGTGTAGTCCCCTTTCTTGTAGTTTGGTTTCATTCGTTCCGGCCTTCCTGCTTCCCCCTCCACTTGTAGCTCTACTGTGTATTCGAAGCTTAAAACCACATGATCACTGGCACTAGTCAAGGTGAATACTAGGTCCAGTCTTGCTGGTTCATCCTCTCCTCTCTCTCTTGTAGTGTCCCTTACGTGTTGGTACATGAAGTTTTCCAGTACCACCTCGATCATCTTAGCCCTCCGTGTGTGTGTGTGTGTGTGTGTGTGTGTGTGTACTCACCTATTTGTACTCGCCTATTTGTGGTTGCAGGGGTCGAGTCTTAGCTCCTGGCCCCGCCTCTTCACCGGTTGCTACTGGGCCCTCTCTCTCCCCGCTCCATGAGCTTTATCAAACCTCGTCTTAAAACTATGTATGGTTCCTGCCTCCAATACGTCATTTTCTAGGCTATTCCACTGCCTTACAACTCTATAACTGAAGAAATACTTCCTACTATCTCTCTGACTCATTTGTGTCTTCAACTTCCAATTGTGGCCTCTTGTTTCTGTGTCCCCTCCCTGGAACATCCTGTCTTTGTCCACCTTGTCTATTCCACGCAGTATTTTATATGTCGTTATCATGTCTCCCCTGACCCTCCTGTCCTCCAGTGTCGTCAGGCCGATTTCCCTTTATCTTTCTTCATAGGACATTCCCCTTAGCTCTGGAACTAACCTTGTCGCAAACCTTTGTACTTTCTCTAGTTTCTTGACGTGCTTTATCAAGTGCGGGTTCCAAACAGGTGCTGCATACTCCAGTATGGGCCTGACATACACGGTGTACAGTGTCTTGAATGATTCCTTACTAAGGTATCGGAATGCTGTTCTCAGGTTTGCCAGGCGCCCATATGCTGCAGCAGTTATCTGATTGTGTGTGTGTGTGTGTGTGTGTGTGTGTGTGTGTGTGTGTGTGTGTGTGTGTGTGTGTGTGTGTGTGTGAGCGTGTGTGCGCGTGTGTGCACGCGTGCGTGTGTTCTTACTCAACCATTTTCCTTTTTTTTCCATTGGTCGGTCGGTCGGTCGGTCGGTCAGTCGGTCGGTTGGCCTCTCTCTCTCTCTCTCTCTCTCTCTCTCTCTCTCTCTCTCTCTCTCTCTCTCTCTCTCTCTCCACAGGTAACTTATCCCATGGAGGTAAAAACTAACAAAATTTGCCCTAACTTAATAATACAAGCAAGACCTCCGCCGTGAGCGCGAGTCACGTCAAGGAAAGAGAAAGTTAGCAAGGAACCACCACCCTGACTGACATACCTGTGACTGCTTCCAAGGTTTTACTCTCGTAGCCCGGCCAGACCTCCTGCTCAATCAGACTGTTGTTTATAGTGACCCACAGTCATCGCAAACTAGCTGATCAGTTTCCTCCTGAAGACTTCCACCTCTGCTCCAGCAGTATGTGAGGTAAACTTGACCGATAGAGTGGGACTTAAGTCTGTCCATTAGCGAACAGAGGATCGAGCTTCCAGAATTCTTTGTGCTGTATTACCCACACAGGTTTCATCAAAATAAAAGTGAAAGTAATAATAATTCTTCGTAAGTCATGTGTGTTGTAAGAGGCGACTAAAGTGCCTGGATCAAGGAGCTACTGACACCTTCACATGTATTCCTTACTTACAGAAAAAAAGACTTTCGTTTTTCTTTTAAGGTCATCCTGCCTCGGTAGGAGACGGCTGGTATGTTGAAAAAAGAATAATAATAATGATAATAGTCCGACAATATGTGTGTGTGTGTGTGTGTGTGTGTGTGTGTGTGTGTGTGTGTGTGTGTGTGTGTGTGTGTGTGTGTGTGGGTGTGTGTGTGTGTGTGTGTGGGTGTGTGTGTGTGGGTGTGTGTGTGTGGGTGTGTGTACTCACCTTATTGTGGTTGCAAGGGTCGATCCATAGCTCCTGGCCCCGCTTCTTCACTGGTGTGTGCGCGTGCGTTGCTTGCCAGATTCAGTCATTTTCAGTCTCAAATAACTAACACAAAGGCACAATACCGTGACTGGAACGATACACAAATAACCCGCACGTAAAAGAGTGTGACTTTGTCAATGGTCCAAGTCGGACCGAAACGTCGTCGTAAGCTTCTCTCTTTTAAGTGCGGGTTATTTGTGTATTTTCAGTCTCATGGGACCTTTCGTAGCTGGTCTTAAATCTGTGAATGGATCCTGTTTCCACTACCTTTTCATTCAGATCATTCTACTTCCTAATCACTATGAGACTGATGAAAACCTTCCAGACATCCTTGTTGTTCATGTATGTCTTACGCTTCCAACTGTGTTTACCAGTACCAGTCTATCGCTTCTCAACCAGCCTGTCCCAGTCCATTCTACCATTTCTCCGAGTAAGGGCTGCGGTCTCTGTTCCTCGAGGCTACGCTTCGTGAGTTGTTCTTTCACTTTCCATAATCTTCATTATCTTTTCCTGAAGTTTAATTCAATCAAGCAGTTTACACTGGCCAACAATGGTGTCAGCTCACGTTTAAAAACTATGTGGTTCTATGTGTTGAAGAAAATATAACAGAAAAATCAGCTTAATGTCCGACTACTGCAGGACACTGAAACGGGAGAGACATACTGAACACAAGATAGAAAGCCTGAAAACTGTGATATAAATATGTTTTGTGTGATTGTGTGGAAAGTTAAGTTTGTTTTGTTTTGCCACTGCTCGTTGCCTAGAACGGAAATATCAGGTACTGAAGCCTGATGGTAGCCAAAAACATCCTGATGATCACCATGCTGCCCTGGAAGGGTGGTAACCAGATTGCGTAGGACTACACGTATGAATTTACGTTGTCTGGCACCTACTTATACTCTCTAACAAAAGCGGATGGTGCCGCCAGTTGCAGGGAGACCCAGAAGATCAACAAATACACAGGGGTGCCACTATGCTATAACTTCGTCCCAGTAAGGTTGGAAACCCTCGGAGCATGGGGTAAGTGTGCTCTAAGATTCTTCAGAGAGATGAAAAGATCATCACAAAAACCAAGGGCCCCAGAGTGACCAGTGTCCTCTTTCAGAAGATAAATGCCTGCAGCATTCTGGGCACACGGCCCCCCGCGGGGGAGCTGGATGAAGTATTGCAGATGTAGGCTTTGAGATGTAATTTATGTTCTCCTTCCCATTGTATTTGGAAGAAGAAAATACCCAGTCAACTCCAGGAAGAATCATGAGATTTCCACATGAAGAATGTTTATTCTCTTCTCTGAGGATGAGGGTTCTCAGTTCAGTTCAAAAGGTAGTACATCCCCTCTCTCTCTCTCTCTCTCTCTCTCTCTCTTTTGCACAGGGTTTGACAAGGTTAAGGATCCCTAGCTTTATTGACAAGCTATTTACAGGTTAAGGATTCCTAACTTTATTGGCAAGCTAAGAGCTGTTACCTACATCAGCTCATTTGAAAGCATTTTTATTGTTATGAGACATACAAGTAGGGAACAGGATGAAATTGGAGCCATCTGTGGGCCAGCATTTTCATTTAATCAACTGACTTTATCTCGTTGACATCATTATGCTGTACGAATGTGTTCCATACTCGAGTCATCCTGGGTATATATGATCTCAGATGGAGTGATGTTCTGGAGAAGGGTACAGCCAGAGTGAAGTTGCTACTTTCTGCCCGTCTTGTGGCATAAAAGCTTGTTTCACACACTCCTCGAAGTGGATCCAAGTGTGGTACTTTGACAATATTGGCCTTGTACATAACAGTAAGGCCACCCACATCCCTCCTATGTTGAAGGCTCTGCTGAAATGACAGTTCTATCCAGGATGGGTCCAGGCGAGAGATGAGACGTCTTGCTCTGTTCTCTACTCTGTCAAGCAGTCGCAGATGAGAGGGGGGGGGCAAACCAAGAAAGCGGAGCATACTCAAGGTGTGAGCGCACTTGTGCCTCGTACAGAATCTTGCAACCCCTACTGTCAAGTAGATGCGAGATACGGCGAAGTGATGTAAGCTTCCGGGCTGCCTTGTTTGCAAGATTTACAACATGGTTCTTCATGGTTAGTTTGGAGTCAAATTTCACCCCAAGGATATCAACTTCTTCTCCAGGTTCCAACACCCTCCCATTCATCCTTACTACTGCACCAGCATTACCATCATGGTGCCTAGAGACGATCATCATTTGCGTATTCTCAGGTGCAAATGTTACTTGCCATCTATTTCCCCAAGCTGATATAGCTCTCAGCTGGTGATTGATGTAGCTTAGAGCAGCTGGCATTTCTTCTCTTGGATAAGTGAATGTCATTGTGCAGTCGTCTGCATATGCATGTGATTCTGGGATGAGATGAAGAAGGTCGTTGAAGTAGACATTCCATAACAATGGTCCCAGCACACTTCCTTGTGGAACACTTGCCCCAATGGGATGTCTTGCTGATTCCGTTCCATTGAGAACTACACTTAGAGATCTACCATGAAGGTAATCACTGAGGAGACATAGCGTAGAGCCTGTATTCCCAGTGCTTGAAGTTTTGCTAAGAGGCCCTGGTGCCACATCCGGTCGAGAGCGCCAGCAATGTCCAGTGCTAAGACACAGCTGACTTTGGATTCATCCAGTGACTGGTGCCACTTAGTGGAGAGGTTTAACAACAGATCAGCAGCAGAGTAACCTTTCCTGAAGCCATATTGGCGATCACAAAGTAGTGAGTGATAGCCAAAAAACTCTGCCATTTGTCTTGAGATTATTGTCTCAATGATATTACCAGTGGTCTCTCTCTCTCTCTCTCTCTCTCTCTCTCTCTCTCTCTCTCTCTATATATATATATATATATATATATATATATATAAATTATTAACACACTGGCCGATTCCCACCAAGGCAGGGTGGCCCGAAAAAGAAAAACTTTCACCATCATTCACTCCACTGTCTTCCTAGAAGGGTGCTTTACACTACAGTTTTTAAACTGCAACATTAACACCCCTCCTTCAGAGTGCAGGCACTGTACTTCCCATCTCCAGGACTCAAGTCCGGCCTGCCAGTTTCCCTGAATCCCTTCATAAATGTTACTTTGCTCACACTCCAACAGCACGTCATGTATTAAAAACCATTTGTCTCCATTCACTCCTATCAAACACGCTCACGCATGCCTGCTGGAAGTCCAAGCCCCTCGCACACAAAACCTCCTTTACACCCTCCCTCCAACCTTTCCTAGGCCGACCCCTACCCCGCCCACTACAGACTGATACACTCTTGAAGTCATTCTGTTTCGCTCCATTCTCTCTACATGTTTGAATCACCTCAACAACCCTTCCTCAGCCCTCTGGACAACAGTTTTGGTAATCCCGCACCTCCTCCTAACTTCCAAACTACGAATTCTCTGCATTATATTCACACCACACATTGCCCTCAGACATGACATCTCCACTGCCTCCAGCCTTCTCCTCGCTGCAACATTCATCACCCATGCTTCACACCCATATAAGAGCGTTGGTAAAACTATACTCTCATACATTCCCCTCTTTGCCTCCAAGGACAAAGTTCTTTGTCTCCACAGACTCCTAAGTGCACCACTCACCCTTTCCCCCTCATCAGTTCTATGATTCACCTCGTCTTTCATAGACCCATCCGCTGACACGTCCACTCCCAAATATCTGAATACATTCACCTCCTCCATACTCTCTCCCTCCAATCTGATATCCAATCTTTCATCACCTAATCTTTTTGTTATCCTCATAACCTTACTCTTTCCTGTATTCACTTTTAATTTTCTTCTTTTGCATACCCTACCAAATTCATCCACCAATCTCTGCAACTTCTCTTCAGAATCTCCCAAGAGCACAGTGTCATCAGCAAAGAGCAACTGTGGCAACTCCCAGTTTGTGTGATTCTTTATCTTTTAACTCCACGCCTCTTGCCAAGACCCTCGCATTTACTTCTCTTACAACCCCATTTATAAATATATTAAACAACCACGGTGACATCACACATCCCTGTCTAAGGCCTACTTTTACTGGGAAATAATCTCCCCCTTTCCTACATACTCTAACTTGAGCCTCACTATCCTCGTAAAAACTCTTCACTGCTTACAGTAACCTACCTCCTATACCATACACCTGCAACATCTGCCACATTGCCCCCCTATCCATCCTGTCATACGCCTTTTCCAAATCCATAAATGCCACAAAAACCTCTTTAGCCTTATCTAAATACTGTTCACTTATATGTTTCACTGTAAACACCTGGTCTACACACCCCCTACCTTTCCTAAAGCCTCCTTGTTCATCTGCAATACTATTGTCCGTCTTACTCTTAATTCTTTCAATAATAACTCTACCATACACTTTACCAGGTATACTCAACAGACTTATCCTCCTATAATTTTTGCACTCTCTTTTGTCCCCTTTGCCTTTATACAAAGGAACTATGCATGCTCTCTGCCAATCCCTAGGTACCTTACCCTCTTCCATACATTTATTAAATAATTGCACTAACCACTCCAAAACTATATCCCCACCTGCTTTTAACATTTCTATCTTTATCCCATCAATCCCAGCTGTCTTACCCCCTTTCATTTTACCTACTGCCTCACGAACTTCCCCCACACTCACAACTGGCTCTTCCTCACTCCTACAAGATGTTATTCCTCCTTGCCCTATACACGAACTCACAGCTTCCCTATCTTCATCAACATTTAACAATTCCTCAAAATATTCTCTCCATCTTCCCAATACCTCTAACTCTCCATTTAATAACTCTCCTTTCCTATTTTTAACTGACAAATCCATTTGTTCTCTAGGCTTCCTTAACTTGTTAATCTCACTCCAAAACTTTTTCTTATTTTCAACGAAATTTGTTGATAACATCTCACCCACTCTCTGATTTGCTCTCTTTTTACATTGCTTCACCACTCTGTTGTTTTGCATATATATATATATATATATATATATATATATATATATATATATATATATATATATATATATATATATATATATATATATATATATATATATATGTGCAAAACAACCACTATGTAAAAAAACAGAGAGTTTCCAAGAGAGATTTTGATTATCAAATTGATTTTGAAAGCCTGAGAAAGTTGTATGAAGCAAGTCTATGGTTGAGAGAAATACGATTGAATGAAGCTTCATAAATAATAGTTTTAATTTTAATATGAATAATGGTTTAGGATTATACAAATTAGATTTAGTTTAATTAATATCATTAAGCTATGTTTGACTAGTCCTTGACCATCTCACCCACATCATCATAAACGTGCGGGTGAGGTGTGGGAAGCTGACCGTGAGCTTTTATCTCAGCATTTTAAACCTTTTGTTTTTCTTTCATTTTTATAATTCCATGATTATGTGAAAAATCACGAAAGCCCTTGGATGTTCACTATTTTTTCACAGTGTTGTTTTATATATATTGATATCACATGTTTACTGTGAATTTACTATAAGAAATATTAGTTTACCATTGCATGCACAACACTTAAAAAAAATCTATGCATAATATACCTATAACTGTTAGGTAATAAACACCATGTGAGAATTCAAACTTATATAACCAAAATATTGATCATAATATTTTAAACCTTACCTGATAGACACTAAACACCTCAGATTCGTGATCACTGCATTAAAGTTAACAGAAAACATATTTGTTTGTGAACTGGGCAAGAAAGTTAAATTTTCTTGGCTAGCTTATACAAAAATCTGGGACTTTTACCAGTCGTCATCAGATTTATTCTCCTCATTAGTGTTACAGCATCAACAAACAGGAGAAATATCTGATTCAATCCCATCTGTAATCTCATTCACATTAACTAGTAGTACTATTGATCCTAATTTTGAAACCTTCAGAAGGCTACCAATAACTCCCTCCCACTTGAACACCTCTTCCCTGTCAATTACTTTTGCTTCCTTGTCCTTTGATCCAAAAGAATATGTTCCCTGTTTTTCTTGCCTGTGCCGCAAATTTTTTTCCTGCTTGCAATCTTAGAAATAGCACTCCACGCATTCCTTTCTTTCTCCTGTCTCTCATCTCTTACTTTATCATGGAACTCAAATAGGTTGGCGAAACAAGATTTACCATCTGTAAATCCATGCTGGTTATCGTTGACGAAACCACTTTTCTCCACGTGCTCTCCCACTCTCCTGATTATCTTCCCTGTTATCTTGTATGGTATTCACGTCAATTACAATGTTCTGTAATTCAACACATCTTTGTCTATCTCTTTGATTGGTATAAGGACTATTTTCTTATCACAATGACCCGTGACAATTGTCACGGGACATTGTGAGATTCCGTGACTATAATCCGCCAGTGTGAAGACTGTGAGCGTTAAAAGCGTAAGTTTTACCGCGAAGAGCTGGTAATGTGGGTGTGCAGAACAGGGATAATGAGATTCTTCAAGCATATAACACCTGATATAAATTATTCATGAATCAGATAATCTCAATATACATTCAGAGCAGACTGTCTTCTCTCTTGCCCTTAAACTGCAAAGTGAATCACCTCAAACCTTCCTGTTTTAATAATGCTGAAAGCATCAAAGTTTAACCTCTGGTAATGTTTTTACTAATGTTTATCCCTTTAGTGAATAAATACAATTACATTACCCTTGTCATATAAGTTAAGCTTGTTTACTTAACGCTCAACAGATACGTGATTTAAATTTGAGTAAACTTAAGAGGTAATAGGAAATGAGATTAGGTTTGCTGAAGAGCCAGTTACCATGAGGAGTGAGGAGCAGGAGAGGGTGTGACGATGTGATGTTAATCTCAGACAGAAAGGCAACAGGATCGCGAACATCTCTGGATTGGAAACAGTCAATACTGTTTAAATATCATCTTTGAGAAAGCATAAATTTAGCTATTTAATTCATTCACAGTGATGTATGACCCTTGTGGGTTTATCGTTTGGTTTTGATTATAATAATTATTTCATTTAACAGACAGACATTAAACCAAAGTTAAGGTTAAAGAGGATGTTGACAATGAAAGCATTCTGCTGCACGAAGCTGTCGCTGTTACTTAACCTTGTGTTACCAAGGCCGGGCTCGCCACCACTGTGTATACAATATACTACCTCGGTCACGTGTACACACATTATCCTGTTTACATAATGCGAAACCTCGCTCTCCTAGCCTTAATGACATCCCAAAAATATCTTTTCCTGGCTTGTCCCATTCCCCTCCCTTATTAGAGATCATTCTTCCCCCCTTGGACCGTCTTTCTGTCTACCTCTCTCTCAATCCCTGACTGCACTGATTTTTTTTTTTTTACACAGGGTTTGACAAGGTTAAGGATCCCTAACTTTATTGGCAAGCTATTTACAGGTTAAGGATTCCTAACTTTATTGGCAAGCTAAGAGCTGTTACCTACATCAGCTCATTTGAAAGCATTTTTATTGTTATGAGACATACAAGTAGGGAACAGGATGAAGTTGGAGCCATCTGTGGGCCTGCATTTTCATTTGATCAACTGACGTTATCTCGTTGACATCATTATGCTGTACGAATGTGTTCCATACTCGAGTCATCCTGGGTATGTATGATCTCAAATGGAGTGATGTTCTGGAGAAGGGTACAGCCAGAGTGAAGTTGCTGCTTTCTGCCCGTCTTGTGGCATAAAAGCTTGTTTCACGCTGTCCTCGAAGTGGATCCAAGTGTGGTATTTTGACAATATTGGCCTTGTACATAACAGTAAGGCCACCCACATCTCTCTCTCTTTCTCTTTCTCTCTCTTTTTTTTTTTTTTTTTTTTTTTTTTTTTTACACAGGGTTTGACAAGGTTAAGGATCCCTAGCTTTATTGACAGCTATTTACAGGTTAAGGATTCCTAACTTTATTGACAAGCTAAGAGCTGTTACCTACATCAGCTCATTTGAAAGCATTTTTATTGTTATGAGACATACAAGTAGGGAACAGGATGAAGTTGGAGCCATCTGTGGGCCAGCATTTTCATTTGATCAACTGACGTTATCTCGTTGACATCATTATGCTGTACGAATGTGTTCCATACTCGAGTCATCCTGGGTATGTAAGATCTCAGATGGAGTGATGTTCTGGAGAAGGGTACAGCCAGAGTGAAGTTGCTGCTTTC
Organism: Cherax quadricarinatus; assembly: GCF_038502225.1. NCBI lineage: Eukaryota > Metazoa > Arthropoda > Malacostraca > Decapoda > Parastacidae > Cherax > Cherax quadricarinatus. The sequence continues at coordinate 17,196,129 of NC_091365.1, read as the reverse complement.
TGCCCGTCTTGTGGCATAAAAGCTTGTTTCACGCTGTCCTCGAAGTGGATCCAAGTGTGGTATTTTGACAATATTGGCCTTGTACATAACAGTAAGGCCACCCACATCCCTCCTATGTTGAAGGCTCTGCTGAAATGACAGATCTATCCAAGATGGGTCCAGGCGAGAGATGAGACGTCTTGCTCTGTTCTCTACTCTGTCAAGCAGTCGCAGATGAGAGGGGGGGCAGGCAAACCAAGAAAGTGGAGCATACTCAAGGTGTGAGCGTACTTGTGCCTCGTACAGGATCTTGCAACCCCTACTGTCAAGCAGATGCGAGATACGGCGAAGTGCTGTAAGCTTCCTGGCTGCCTTGTTTGCAAGATTTACAACATGGTTCTTCATGGTTAGTTTGGAGTCAAATTTCACCCCAAGGATATCAACTTCTTCTCCAGGTGCCAACATCGTCCCATTCATCCTTACTACTGCACCAGCATTACCATCATGGTGCCTAGAGACGATCATCATTTGCGTTTTCTCAGGTGCAAATGTTACTTGCCATCTATTTCCCCAAGCTGATATAGCTCTCAGCTGGTGATTGATGTAGCTTAGAGCAGCTGGCATTTCTTCTCTTGGATAAGTGAATGTCAGTGTACAGTCGTCTGCATATGCATGTGATTCTGGGATGAGATGAAGAAGGTCGTTGAAGTAGACATTCCATAACAGTGGACCCAGCACACTTCCTTGTGGAACGCTTGCCCCAATAGGATGCCTTGCTGATTCTGTTCCATTGAGGACTACACTTAGAGATCTACCATGAAGGTAATCACTGAGGAGACATAGCGTAGAGCCTGCAATTCCCAGTGCTTGAAGTTTTGCTAAGAGGCCCTGGTGCCACACCCGGTCGAAAGCGCCAGCAATGTCCAGTGCTACCACACAGCTGACTTTGGATTCATCCAGTGACTGGTGCCACTTAGTGGAGAGGTTTAACAACAGATCAGCAGCAGAGTAACCTTTCCTGAAGCCATATTGACGATCACAAAGTAGTGAGTGGTAGTTAAAAAAATCTGTCATTTGTCTTGAGATTATTGTCTCAAGGATCTTACCAGTGATTGACAGGAGTGACACTGGTCTGTAGTTGCTGATTTCTGCTCTGCTCTTCTTTTTGTGAACAGGGACTACATTTGCCTCTTTCCATGGAGAGGGCCATTTGCACTGTACTAGGCAGTGCTGAAAGATGCGAGTTAGAGGTGCTGCTAGCTGGTCTGCACATCTTCTCAACAATCTTGGGCTCAACTTGTCTGGGCCCACAGCCTTTTCCTGGTCAAGTGATTTAAGAAGGAAATGCACCTCCTCCTGCCTTATTGTCACCACTGACAGTTTTGACACAGTTCTTGCAGCTAGCCAAGGAGGGTCCCTTGTTGGATCAGGAACTTGCATTTTGGTAGCAAAGTGTTCAGCAAAGAGGTCCGCCTTCTCTTGACTACTAGTAGAGGTGGTCCCATCCTGTCGATTTAGAGGTGGAATAAGTTCATCAGGCAGATAACCTTGTCTGTCCTTGACCAGGGACCACCAGGTTTTGGAGCCTACCCTACCTGATGCTAACTTTCTTTTAGTGTCCACCTCCCATTTAGCAATGGCCCACTTTTGAACATCACCCATATGCCTACAGGCTTGCATGTGCAAGTTCCTGTTATAGGTGGTAGGATGTCTCTTATACCTTCGCCATGCTTTGTACTTAGCAGTAGCAGCCTCTCTACAACGAAAGCCAAACCAAGGCTGATCTGTAGGCTTTGTCACATATTGCCGGTGAGGAATGTGTTCTTGTTGCAGATTAAGGATGTGTCCAGTGAAGGCTTTCACTTGGTTGTCAACATCCCCCTGGAGAAGAGCATTCCAGTCGGTGGTGGCGAGCTCAGAGCAAAGGGCTGGCCAATTACCTCTTTCCCATAGCCAGGTTGTGCGTGTGGACTCCTCACCTCGTTCTGTTGGGATCTTAAGTGTGGTAAAAACAGCCTTGTGGTCAGACGATCCAACGTAGCCGAGGGGTTGACAAGTGACTATGCCTTCTGCCAGATCACTCACTACTGGGTCAAGGGAGGAGCCAGAGATATGAGTAGGGAAATCAACAAAGTTTCTCATGTCAAACACTGCAAGAAGGTCATCAAAGTCCCTCTGTATAAGGTGCTGGTTGAGGTCACCAACAATTATAATATGTTGACAGTTGTGTTGTAGCAGAAGGGAGTCAATATTTTCCATTAGGAAGTTGATAGGGTCTGCATGTTGCCACTGAGGTCTGTACATTGCACATGCTAGTACAGAGGTACTAGTGTTTATACAGAGCTTGAAGAACATCATTTCAAGATGTGTAGGGGTGGCAACATCTATGTGCTGGGCATGAACACTTTTAGAGAAGCACACAGCAACACCACCTCCTTGCCCTTGCCTGTCTCTTCTCATCCATGAGGTGTAGCCAGCAATTCTTGCAAAATTTTCTGGAGTCCTGTCATCCAAAAATGTTTCAACAACAGCTATCATGTCTGGACGTCGAGTGTTCACAAAGCTATGTGTGAGCTCTCCAACATTAGTAATGAAACCTCTAATGTTGGCCGACAGGATGCTGATAGACTGGCTCCTCATGATGAAGTGGTCAGCTTGAGGTGGTGGGTGTGTAGGGAATGTAAGGTGCCTGCCCTTGAGAGAGGTAGGGTACTGAGGCAGCTGCAGGGATGTAGGTCTGTAGTCTTGTATAAGGCCCAATCCCACCTGCTGGGCTGGGATAGGAGTAGCTAAGTGGGTGACGTGTGAGAGTGTTTACCAATTCAGAGATCCTGCTGGTTTGTTCTGAGAACAGGTCTCTAAACAGGTGGCCCTGTCTGTCAAGTTCCTTTTTCTTCCGACACTGGTCCTCCTTATGTCCTTTCTTGTAGCAGTAGTTACACCTGGTATCTCGCAGGCAGTTGTTGGCAGAGTGCCCCTTCCGGTGACAGCGAGAGCACAGCTTAGGTGCCTGGGAGGGTGGACTAGGATTTGTTGCACCTCCTGTGTTTCGCAGATTTGTCCTCAGATTCTGCCGCTGGAACTGTGTTAGTGGAGGGTGAGACGGCTGTAGATGTCTTCCTCCACCACGTCCTCCTCCACATCCTCTACCCCGCCCTCTACCAGTTCTGACAGATGTGTCCCTGCTGTTCGTACTTCGGCACAGTAGGTGATCAGGTGCAGTGATAGTTCCCTGATCACTAACTGCACCGTTCTCTGGTGGAGAAACTCCTGGCTCAGAACTTGCTGTCGAAGCACTACTACCAGATTCTAGAATAGTATCGGCAGGTGTGCTGACAGGTGTAGGATCAGAGATGGTATGTGCACTGTCAAGTAGACTGGCAGTGGCTGAAGCAGAGATGTCAGGTGTAGGAGAATTAACAGATCCAAGGCTTCCCACGTTGCTGGGAAGAGGATTTGTTCCCTCTGTGGTGGTCAGAGGAATTGTGTTAGAATTCCCAAAGGTAGTGTTTTGAACTCTGTCAGTCTGTGGGACCTTAGCGATGACAGAATTCCACCAGATGTTTACCCCTGAGTTAAGCTCAGTGTGGGACTTCCAGTCTTTGTCAATAGTGTCACCATCAGCTGAGCAGCTTACGTCACTTGATGCAGGCTTGCACTGGCCTTCTACAATAGCTTGTAGGTTATCTAATGATTTGAGGAGCTCATGAAGTGCTTCCCTGTGATGGATTATCTTAGCTGCAACTTTACAACACAGCCCAAGAGGGCAGTCTTGATCTTTGGACAGGAGTCCCTGAGGTAGGACTTCTGAACCTTCCTCCTGTAGCTCCAGGCTTGTATCCACATATACCACAGGATTATGGATATCCTTAAATTTTCTGAAATTTTCAACCTGGCTGCAACAAAATTCTCCTTCTGGAATGCAATCTGTGTGGCAGTAGTTGGAACAAGTAGGCTCCTTGCATCCAAGAAGATCTTTGTCCCTTGTGGTATACCCACAAACACTGCAGTATCTACTGGGACAATAGCCAGATAGCGTAGATAATCTTGCTATTTTGCGGTGTGAAGTCATCCCAGAGGAGGTTTGTAGGTTTGAAGTTCACAGGAGAGAGAGAGGGTGGGTGGTGATGTCGTGGGGTGAGTGTGGGTGGGTGGGGGTGTTTATAGCCGGTGGGTAGTGAGGGCGGGCGGCAGTGGGCCACTACCTGGAAGTGTTGCCTTCTCACTATCACTTAATAAACACTGTTTATGCTATCCACTTTTCCACTAAAGGAAGATGTTACACAAATCACTGTGTTGCATTGTACCAGCCACGTTGTTATAAAGCACCTGATGCTAGTACATAGCACAAAACACATGTAATATTATAATATTAGATGCTCACTCTGAAGGCAATAGTGAAGTCACTCCTAAGGCCTGCTGCTGTCCCCTCACACCATGTCTTCATTCACCATACCACACTTAATATCACTGATATTGCTTATATTCACTTCACTGGAGGAGTTGGCTTACTTGTACTAATGTGTTGTAAGTAGTACTTCGTCACTGAACAGTTTTTATCCTCACCAACCCTCGTATTTAAGTAATATTAAGAAAGTTTGTGGAGCACACTGTGACACGTCTTCACCTCTCGTTCTCTCTCTCTCTCTCTCTCTCTCTCTCTCTCTCTCTCTCTCTCTCTCTCTCTCTCTCTCAAATGTTATGTATCATTTTCTGGCAACTCAGATACACGTGAAACCCCTCACAAGGTCGGCTCTTTTCCTCTCGTATTATCTTGACTCACCTATAACATTGTTCCCTGGTGAACTCTTTGTTTTCTTGTCTAGTGATTTTTTTCCTGAGTTTCTTTAATCTTGAATGTGATCCTTGGGCGTATATTCTAAATAACTTATTCATCATCTTATCTACAACCAAACCTGTAATTCAATATGCCTTCAAAAGAATCCATCGAGTCAGTTCGTTTGTAACTACATCTGGTGAATCATTTTGTTTATAGCTAAATCTGTCAGTCTATAACTAAACATTAATAATCAGTTTGACCCTAACAAAAATTGTTGAATAAATTGTCTACCACTAGGTAAATCTTTTCACAAGAGTTAACTAATATTCAGGAAATTTCACGACTTGGTGAACCACTTAAAGTATTTTCTTACACATATTTTTGTTGGGATCTTGTTGACATACCTGTAATGTATACACTGGAAACTGTGTGTTGATCACGTCGACAAAACTTGCAGTAATGCCAGTAATGCCAGAGCTCAAGGTTCTTAACAAGTCACCTGAACTGCCAGCACTAAAACAACAGTGCTGTTCGTGTCAGTATACCTGGAATATATACACTGAAACATTACTCACTGTGAAAACAACATTCACTGCACAAACAAAAGTCGCCACACAAAAGCAATCATCCCAGAGATTCAACTCGCCACACGCACTCAATATTTACCACATTGACCACTCAAAGAATTTCAACAACACTCGCCACACAAATACCACTCACCACACAACACTCACCAAACACCATTCACCACACAAATACCACTCACCACACGAACACCATTCACCACACAAATACCACTCACCACACGAACACCATTCACCACACAAATACCACTCACCACACGAACGCCACTCACCACACAAATACCACTCACCACACAAATGCCACTCACCACACAAACAACACTCGCCACACAACACTGATCACACAAACAACACTCGCCACACAACACTGATCACACAAACAACACTCGCCACACAACACTGATAACACAAACACCACTCGACACACACTCATCACACAAACATCACTCAGCACACAAACAGCACTCACCACACAGCACTCACCAAACACCATTCACCACACAAATACCACTCACCACACAACACTCATCACAAACACGACTCACCACACAATCACACAAACACCACTCACCACACAAATACTACTCACAACACAACACTCGCCACACAATAACCACACAACACTCATCATAGAAACACCACTCACCACACAAGCAACACTCACCACACACACTCATGACACGAACACTCACCACACACCACACAAACAACACTCACAAAAACAACACTCACCACACACCACACACTCACCACACAAACACTCACCACACAAACACCACTCACCACACAAACAACGCTCATCACACAAACACCACTCACCACACAACACTCACCAAACACCATTCACCACACAAACACCACTCACCACACAAACACCACTCACCACACAAACGCTCATCACACAAACTCCACTCATCACACAAACACGACTCACCACACAAATACCATTCAACACACAAACAACACTCACCACACAACACTGATCACACAAACACCACTCGACACGCACTCATCTCACATCACTCAGCACACAAACACCACTCACCACACAAACACTCATTACACAAACACCACTCACCACACAACACTCACCAAACATTCACCACACAAATACCACTCACCACACAAATACCACTCACCACACAAGCACCATTCACCACATAACACTCACCAAACACCATTCACCACACAAATACCACTCACCACACAGGCAACCACACAACACTCATCACAGACATGACTTATCACACAAACACCACTCACCACACAAATACCACTCACCATACAAACAACCACACAACACTCATCACAGAAACACCACTCACCACACAACACTCACCAAACACCACCACACAAATACCAATCGCTACACAAACCCCACTCGCCACACAACTCACCACACAAGCAACACTCACCACACAAACACCACTCACTACACAAACACTCATGACACGATCTCCACACACTCACCACACACTCACCACAAAACGCTCACCACACAAACAACACTCACAAAAACAACACTCAAAACACAAACACCACTCACCACACAAACACCACTCACCACACAAACACCACTCACCACACAAACACCACTCACCACACAAACACTCATGACAAAAACACCACACAAACACTCACCACACAACGCTCACCACACAAACACCACACAAACACTCACCACCCACTCACCATATACCACACAAACCACTCACCAAACATTCATCACACAAACACCACTCACCACTCACCACACAAGCAACACTCATCACACAAGCAACACTCATCACACAAACACCACTCACCACACAACACTCACCAAACACCATTCACCACACACATACCATTCACCACACACTCACCACACAACATTCATCACAGAAACACCACTCCCCACACAACACTCACCACACACTCACCACACACCACACAAACACCACTCACCACACTCACGACACAAACACCACACAAACAACACTCACCACACAACACACAATCATCACATAACGCTCACCACACAACACTCACCACACAAACACTCACCAGACAATGCTCACCACACACCACGCAAACACTCACAAAAACAACTCACCACACAAACACCACACAAACACCACTCACCACACAACACTCATCACACAAACAACACTCACCATACACCACACACCACACAAACACCACTCACCGCATAAACACCACTCACCACACAAACACCACTCACCACACACGCCACACCACCACACAAACACCACTCACCACACACACACCATTCATCACACAAACACTCGTCACACAAACACCACTCACCACACAAACAACACTCCCACTAAAACACAGCTCATCACACAAACAGCACTCAGCCCACAAGCAACATTCACTGCGCAGAAAACACTCAACACAACCACCACAAGCCACAAAACAACAACCACACAAACACTCTCTGCATAAACACCACTCACAACACACATTTACTACACATTCACAACTCCCAACAAACTACACAACCACCATGCAGTGATTTGTCGTCGTGGTGATGTGTTCAACAAGAGGCGGCAGGTGTGACACCAGGATTGACTTGGTTCTCTGTGATGAATGGCTATCTAGAGTGTAATGAACTGTGATGTAATTTGTGGATTCATCTCATCACACACACACACACACACACATACACACACACAAACACACACCAGTGAAGAGGCGGGGCCAGGAGCTTGGACTCGACCCCTGCAACCTCAATTAGGTGAGTACACACACACACACACACACACACACACACACACACGTTAGAGACACTACCAGAGAGAGAGGTGAGGATGATCCAACAAGACTGTACCTTGTATTCACCTTGAGTAGCTCAGACATCGAGGATATTATGTATGAAAGGCCCCTAGGAGCTAGTGATCATGTGGTTCTGTGCTTTGACTACATAGTTGAGCATCAAGTGGAGAGAGTAGCAGGAATAGGATGGGAAAACCAAAGTACAAAAGGGGGAACTACTCAGCCATGAGGAACTTCCTGCAAGACATTCAGTGGGAGAGGGAACTGACAGGAAAACCAGTACAAGAAATGATGGACTATGTGGCAACAAAATGCAAGGAGGCAGAGGAGAGGTTTGTTCCCAAGGGAAACAGAAATAATGGGAAGAACAGAACGAGTCCTTGGTTCACCCAAAGGTGTAGGGAGGCAAAAACTAGGTGTACCAGAGAATGGAAAAGGTACAGAAAACAGAGAACTCAGGAAAATAAAGAGATTAGCCGAAGAGCCAGAAACGAATATGCACAGATAAGAAGGGAGGCTCAGAGACAATATGAAAATGACATAGCATCGAAAGTCAAGTCTGACTCGAAGCTGTTGTATAGCCACATCAGGAGGAAAACAAGAGTCAAGGACCAGGTAATGAGACTGAGGAAGGGTGATGGGGAGTTCACAAGAAACGACCGAGAGGTATGTCAGGAGCTCAACACAAGATTTAAGGGGTATTTACAGTGGAAACCAGTAGGACTCCAGGAAATCAGAACAGGGGGGTACATCAGCAAGTGCTGGATGAGGTACACATAACCAAGGAGGAGGTGAAGAAGCTGCTATGTGAACTTGACTCCTCAAAGGCGGTGGGACCAGACAACATCTCTCCGTGGGTCCTTAGAGAGGAAGCAGATCTTCAACACATCCATTGAAACTGGGCAACTCCGTGAGGTATGGAAGATGGCAAATGTAGTCCCAATTTTTAAAAAAGGGGACAGACATGAGGCACTAAACTACAGACCTGTATCACTAACGTGTATAGTATGCAAAGTCATGGAGAAGATCATCAGGAGGAGAGTGGTGGAGCACCTGGAAAGAAACAAGTGTATAATTGACAACCAGCACGGATTCAGGGAAGGAAAATCCTGTGTCACAAACCTACTGGAGTTTTATGACAAGGTGACAGAAGTAAGACAAGAGAGAGAGAGGTGGATCGACTGCATTTTTTTTGGCCTGCAAGAAGGCCTTCGACACAGTTCCTCACAAGAG
>NC_091365.1:16986775-17176775 GCF_038502225.1 Cherax quadricarinatus | reverse complement strand
CACACCACACACACCACACACAACACTCCTACCTGAACTTCTCTCAAGCAAGCAAGAAAAAGGGTAAATTGGAGAAACACTAAAAAATAAGTGGAGGAGGGTTATGAAGACTCTGGGTGGCACCATTTGTAAGCAAACAGCTGATCTGAAGAACTGAAGGAAGAGTTTAAAAGGAAGATGAATTCTCTTAAAAGGGTAACTGAGCCAGTATGCACCGCAGCAAATGAAGAAGTTGGAGAACAGGTAAGTTAGGTTAAAATGGCAGAAGAAAGAGTACTATAGCTGGATTAGGAAATGAGAATGGAGACCATGTAGGAAGGCGTTTGAAGCCAAATTCGATATCTTTCGAAAAGAAACTGTAATAAAATGTGAGAAAGCAAGAGAAGTTACATAAGAGATTAAGAGGATTAATATGGTGGAAGACAAAGCCCTAATGCAGGGAAGAAAAAAAAAGAGAGATAAAGGGAACTATAGACGAAATGAGGTGGAGAATATTAGAAGTAGGAACGATAAAGGAAGAGGGAACAGAGGAGCCGAGAGAGAGCAAAGAAATAAGTCACTAGTTCTATGAAGATAGAGAAGTGAGGGAGGTGATAAGGGAGACAACAAGGAAGATGGTTAAAACAAAGGATTCTGGAGGGGAGAGGTAATGAGAGAAAGAAAGAGGGAGGACATTGATGATCTAAGGACTCAAGGAGGCAAAGGGAAACCCCGGAATTAGGAGATGGGATGATGAGGAACATGACGTTGTATCGATTATTAGTACATAGAAGGATATGAAGAGACTGGGCAGATGACAAATTTTCAGATAATCGGGAAATTCTACCAAGAAAACAACATATAATCAAACTAACCTTTCAGCCCCATAGCTTAGAATAGGATCTTATAAAAAAAAAAACAGAACATCATACGATTCTAGTCATATATGCCTAAATATGGGCGGGACAGCGATGGAAAGAGAACAGATGAGAAAGAACGTAAAAACCCATCAGGCACAAAGAAGAGTAGTAGATGAGGGGCCAGGAGGAGGGAACGCCCATACTCATGAAACTACTCCAGACACGACCACAACCTCTTTCCCAGCTGGCTCAACCACCTCACTTCCTCAGCAATAACACTAACACCAACCCCCACCGCTCCTCTTCTCCAGATTCCCTCTGCTTCCCCCCTCCCCTGCCTTCTACTTATTCCCTAACTACACCCCTCATTACTGATGCACACACTAACTCCAGCCCTACCTTCCCCACTTATATCAGATGTGCAGCATATAGAGGGAGAAGACAAACACAGACCAGTGTATAATAAGGAAGAGTAGGTTAAGAGTGCGATAAACAAACTCAGATGGATTGTCAAACAATACTGAGGACATGAAAGAATGAAAACTGAAATACTGTAGATATAACAGAGACATAACTAGTAGACGTAATATCAGATGCCATTTTTCCAGCAGCATATCAAAGTGATATGGAAAGACAGAAGAAACAGAGTGGGTAGATATGAGAAATATATGCAGACAACATACACACGACTTCATAGAGGGCTCAGTTAAGATCAGTGACGCTAAGTCCTAGTTATAGTGATATGCAACGCACCACCTATCAATGGGAGAATAAGGAAAGAGTGTGAAGACAACAAAAAGTAATATATGTCATCATAGCTGAAACAGATAAGAATGTACATAGGACACATCTACGTATCATGTGTGATTTCAACTATAAGGGAACAGGTTGGAAAGCCTGGGACCCACATCAGGGACAAGAAACATAGCAAAGTTGAAGGCAGTTATGGAAAATTTTGTGTCATCATTTTAAGGATACGAAAAAAGGAAGAGGGGGAGAGGAGCCAGCAAGACTGGATCTAGTATTTATCGCAAGTACGTTTGACATAGGAGAAATAGAATATGAGAGCCCCGGAGCGCCAGGGTCTATGTAGTGCATTGAATACCTTGTGGAACTAAATGTGGAAGGCTCAAATAGCCAGAGTTTAGAAGTGGAAACTTCGAAGTGATGAGGAAATTCCTGAAAGTACTGCAGTATGAAAGAAAACTGGAGGGAATCAGTGGACGAGATGGAGTGACCAGCTGGAAAGGGAAAGGAGGACTTAAAACCAATAAGATGCAAAGGTAATAGTAAAGGCAAAAAGAGCCCTTGGTTCAGCCAGAGATGCAGGAGAAAAAACGAGAAGCATAAGCATTTGGAAAAACTAAAGAAAGCAAAAAAAACACATGAGAACAGTGAAGTGAGCAGATTAGCCAGAAATGAATATGAAAGGATAAGGAGAGCAGCTGATGGACACTTTGAGAATGACATAGCAACCAAGGTCAAGTTTGAACCAAAACTGATTCAAAGCCACAAAGAAGAAAGTCGACAGAAAAAGGAAGAAAGTAAGTTCAAGGAAAATAACAAGGAAGTCAGCAAACTGCTGAATACAAAATTTAAAGACGCCTTCTCGGTGGAAACAAAGGCAGTTCCAGAAGGCCTGAGGGAAATTGTTTACCAGCAGTTACTGAACACCATGCACACGACAGGGGAGAAAGAAAAAAAGTTTTGACATGCAGGAAATGGGGAAGGGTCTGAAGTAGTGGTAGAGCACCTGGAGAGTACCAGTGTCATAAACAGTAACCTCGCGGGTTCACAGATGGTAAATCTTGTCTTACTAAAATGTTGGAATTCAATGATGAAGTATCGGAAGCGAGACAAGGGAGGAGAGAGAGAGAGAGAGAGAGAGAGAGAGAGAGAGAGAGAGACAGAGACAGAGACAGACAGACAGACACAGACAGACATGGTTAGGTGAATTGAATTTTCTTATATTGCAATAAATTTTTGAAAAGCTGTATGCCTCTTATATGACATTACTTAATTCTTATGTATTTTCATGTCCTGAATCCAAATATCACCTTGTACAATGCTTATTGGTTATAGGTTTAAAGATACGAGACATGTAATATCTGATTATTTTATTATAACGTTCAATATGTGTCAGTATGTTATAAACTCTAATCCATGCCAACTCTGCCTTTTTTGCTTGACGCTTATAGTGGGCTGAAGAATCATCTCTTGCCACTGTCCAGCAATAGTCTGCAAGCATTCTTGTTCCTCATTTCCCCTGGTTCCATTTTTCCATGGTTGAAATATCTTGGTGAAACCTTTCACCATGTTCGTCACTAACTGCCCAACAATTCGCTGGAAAAAAGTCTAAATGTGAGTCCAAAAGTGGATGTTAAGTTACATGTTACATGCCATGTTCTTGTAAGCCTTGATGAGGTTTTCCACCAATTCTTCATAGTTGCCTTCCCTTCTGTTTCCAAGAAATCTCTTCGCCACTAACTTGAATACTTCCCAAGCAGCTTTCTCCTTACCATGAAGGTCTGATTCAAAGTCACCATCTTTAAGAAGCTCTCGAATCTGAGGACCATTGAAGACTCCCTCTCTATCTTAGCGTCGTTCAGTGAGGGGAATTTTGATGTTAAATACTTGAATGTTGGACCGGACTTGTCCAAAGCTTTTGCAAAGTTTTTCATGAGCCCCAGTTTTGTGTGTAGTGGTAGTAGCAAAATTTTGTTGGTTCGTTGAGAGGTGGATGTTGAACATTTTTCATCCCAGGCTCCAATGATTGACGAGGTGGCCAGTCTTTCCTGATGTAGTGGGAACCTCTTGCACAGCTGTCCCATTCACATAGAAAGGAGCAGTACTTGGTGTATCCGTTCCGTTTGGCTAAGAAAATCACCTACCTTTTACCTCAGTATATAAACTTGCATATCTCAACCACTTTCTACGACTGCTGGAACAATAATGAAGGTCAGTGAGACTGTGGTAAAAAAAACATACTGCCACAAGCCTGTTGGAACCTGTTGTGACACGTAGGGGTATATTGAAAAGTAGAGCTAACAAGCAATTATAACTAAGATATTCAACATCAGTGACCTAAAATTAGTTCGAAATTGCTACTGTGGTCTCGGAAGCATTTTGGTTGTTGACCAGTGACGTACACCACATAAGACAGAGACAAAAGCTTGAAATGCAGACAGAGTAATTATTGGGAAGAAATGTGAGTATGGGAAAAAGTAACAAGCGGGATACCACAGAAGATTCAGTTGGAAAGAAAATTAGTAGGAAAATAAATAAACGAAATGATGGACTACAAAATGCAAGGAGGCAGAAGAAAGGTTTGCTCCCAAGGGTAATAGAAATAATGGGAAGACTATAACGAGCCCTTGGTTTACTCAAAGATGTAGGAAGGCAAAAGGACCCAGAAAAATAAATATATTAGTCGAAGAGCCAGAAACGAGCATGCACAGATAAGGAGTTAGGCCCATCGACAGTACGAAAACGACATAGCATAGAAAGTCAAGTCTGACCCGAAGCTGTTGTATAGCCACATAATGAGGGAGACAACGGTCAAGAACCAGGTAATCAGGCTGAGGAAGGAAGGTGGGAAGCTCACAAGAAATGACCAAGATGTGAGGCCCCCATGAGATTTAGGGAAGTATTTGCAGTGGAGACTGAAAGGACACCAGGAAGTCAGAATAGGGGGGTGCACCAACATGGGATACACCAACAAGTGTTAGATGCAATACACAAAACCGAGGAGGAGGTGAAGAAGCTCCTAAGTGAACCTGATACCTCAAAGGTGATGGGACCGGAAAACATCTCTCTGTGGGCCCTTAGAGATGGAGCAGAGATTGTGTGTGTGCCACTAACAACAATTTTCAACACATCCATTGAAACTAGGCAACTACCTGAGGTATGGGAGACATTAAATGTAGTCCCCATTTTTAAGAAAGACAGACATGAGGCACTAAACTACAGACCAGTGTCACTGACGTGTATAGTATGTAAAGCCATGGAGAAGACCTGACCTGACTAGGTTGGGTGCATTGGCTTAAGCCGGTAGGAGACTTGGACCTGCCTCGCATGGGCCAGTAGGCCTTCTGCAGTGTTCCTTCGTTCTTATGTTCTTAGGACACCTGGAATGGAACAAGCTTATAAATGACAACAAGCACGGATTCAGGGAAGGAAAATCCTGTGTCACAAATCTATTGGAATTTTATGACAAGGTAACAGAAGTAAGACACGAGAGAGAGGGTTGGGTAGATTACATTTTCTTGGATTGCAAGGTCTTCGACACAGTTCCTGACAAGAGATTAGTGCAAATACTAGAGGAGCAGTCACGCATAGCTTGAAGGACACTGCAATGCATCAGAGAATACCTGACAGGGAGGCAACAATAAGTCATGGTACATAACGAGGTGTCAGAGTGGGCGCCTGTGAGGAGCGGGGTTCCTCATGGGTCAGTCCTAGGACCAGTGTTATTTTTGGTATATATGAATGACATGACTGAAGGGATAGACTCAGAAGTGTCCCTGTTTACAGATGATGTGAAGTTAATGAGAATTAAATGGGACGAGGATCAGGCAGGACTACAAAGAGACCTGGACAGGCTGCAAGCCTGGTCCAGCAATGGCTACTCGAATTTAACCCCGCCAAATGCAAAGTCATGAAGATCGGGGAAGGGCAAAGATAGAGTATAGTCTAGGTGGCCTCACTTAAGGAAAAGGATTTTGGGGTGAGTATAATATCGAGCACATCTCCTGAGGCACACAACGAGATAACTGCTGCAACATATGGGCGCCTGGCAAACCTGAGAATAGCATTCCAGTGCTTCAGTAAGGAATCGTTCAAGACTCTGTACACCGTGTACGTCAGGCCCATACTGGAGTATACAGTAGTAGTTTGGAATTCGAACCTGGTCAAGCACTTCAAGAAATTAGAGAAAGTGCAAAGGTTTGCAACAATACTAGTTCCAGAGCTAAGGGGAATGTTCTACGAAGAAAGGTTAAGGGAAATCGGCCTGACGACACTGGAAGACAGGAGGATTAGGGGAGACATGATAACGACATACAAAATACAGAAAGAAATAGATAAGATGGACAGAGACAGGATGTTCCGGAGATGGGGCACAGGAACAAGGGGCCACTAAGATGAGTCAAAGGGATGTTAGGAAATATTTCTTCAGTCACAGAGTTGTCAGGAAGTGGAACAGTCTGGAAAATGACATAGTGGAGGCAGGATCCATACATAGTTTTAAGACGAGGTATGATAAAGCTCATGGACTTAGCGATCAGTGAAGAGGCTGGGCCAGGAGCTATGACTCGCCCCCTGCAACCACAAATAGATGAGTACAAATAGTTGAGTACACACATACAGTAGGGACACCGAGCGCGCGAGTCACGCCTTCCGTGCTCCCCGAATATAAGTGTTTTTGAGGGCTACCCAAGTGTTTCTGCAATTGTTGCAAAGTGTGTTAGGGTAGTGAACAATCCTAGAAGCGATTTACAATCTGCCTGGGCCACACAAGTGTGGGGAGAGCCACAATTTTGTAAGTGATCTAGAAAGTAAACCGTGGTGGCGCAGTCAGAGCAGGCAGGCTAGTGTGGGTGGTAAGGCGACGTTGTCATGCGTCACCCAAGAAAGCTAATAAAGTGAAACAATCGTGTGTCCAGTGAGAGAAATACAGTGAATAGGGTACATTATTAACGAGAAGAAATTGAGGTGGATCTATGCCAGGATGTCACATCGAGCTGGACGATATACAGGCTGCTACAGCTGCATTGCAAGTACTGTACTCACCTATGAGTGGTTGTGTGGGTGTTCCAGGTTTACAGGTTCCAATTAACCGCCAAGCTGATTGTGAATGGTCTCTCATAGCACAAAGAATAGGCACTCAAGTATTCAATAAGGAATAGCAATTGGTAATTCAGTGAACAAGGCGAGTAACTTACTATAAGCTAGGTGGCAGGACAAGCTTTTAAGGGCAACATTGTAAGCAGGTGCAGGTTAAGTCCCAGGAGGGTGGGGGTCAGGTCACAAGAAGTTGTGGTCAGTCAAGGACCACTGAGACTCACATTACACCACACAAGTCACCTACCTCACACACACACATATCCAGACTCACACATACACTCCCCCCTCCCCACCAACATCTCACTCCTTCCCCTGATCCCTCCCCTCCCTCTTTCACCCTCCCCCTCCCCACCTCTCCCTCCTTCCCCCTCTCCCTCTCCCACTCACCCACTTGCTTCTCCCTCCTTCCTACTCTCCATATTCCCCCCTAAATCCCCCTCTCCACTCCTCTCCCACATAGCCACAGTTCCTCCTCTACCTCCCCCCCCACACTCTGACATACACACTACTAACGTAGCACACAGAATTACATAGGTTTCCCACTCTGAGGCAATCAGGATAAAAAAAATGGGTTGCCAGAGAGCAACAAGAAAATACAGCCTCCCTCACAACTTCCTATAGAAGCTTCCCAACCAGGTCAACCCCAGTGCAACCACTCTAAACCAAAACACCCATGCCACATCCACTGCCCCCACCCACTGCATTACAAACTCCACCCCCACAGCAACCAACCATAGTTCCTTATCAGGTCTCCCACTTCCCCAATACACCTCCCAGATCACAGTTTTAGAAAAGAAGTTGAAGGTGTGGTATACAAATGCAGATGGAATAACAAATAAGTATGAGGAGTGGCATGAAAGAATCAAGGAGACATCCCCAGACATAATAGCACTCACAGAAACAAAACTCACCAGAATAATAACAGATTCAATCTTTCCATCCAGATATCAAATCATCAGGAAAGACAGAGGGAGGAGAGGGGGAGGAGGAATTGCACTTCTCATTAAAAACCAGTGGGGTTTTGAGAAAATGGAAGGAATGGATGGCACGGACGAAAGGGACTACTTAGTAGGAACAATCCAGTCTGAGGGACATAAGGTGATAATTGCAGTAATGTACAACCCACCACAGAACTGCAGGAGGCCAAGAGAAGAATACGATGAGAGCAACAGAGCAATGGTCGACTCACTAGCCGAGGTGGCCAGGAGAGCACACATGGGGGAAGCAAAGTTACTAGTTATGGGTGATTTCAATCACAAGGAGATTGACTGGGAAAACCTGGAGCCCCATGGGGGTCCCGAAACATGGAGAGCCAAGATGATGGATGTGGTACTGGAAAACCTCATGCATCAACATGTTAGAGACACTACCAGAGAGAGAGGAGAGGATGAACCAGCAAGACTGGACCTTGTATTCACCTTGAGTAGTTCAGACATCCAGGATATGTATGAAAGGGCTCTGGGAGCTATTGATCGTGTGGTTCTGTGCTTCGACTACATAGTTGAGCTCCAAGTGGAGAGAGTAGCAGGAATAGGCTTGGGAAAAACCAAACTACAAAAGGGGGAACTACTCAAGGATGAGGAACTTCCTTCAAGACATTCAGTGGGAGAGGGAACTGACAGGAAAACCAGTACAAGAAATGGACTATGTGGCAACAAAATGAAAGGAGGCATAGGAGAGGTTTGTTCCCAAGGGAAACAGAAATAATGGGAAGAACAGAACGAGTCCTTGGTTCACCCAAAGTTGTAGGGAGGCAAAAACAAGGTGTACTACAGAATGGAAAAGGTACAGAAGACAGAGAACTCAGGAAAATAAAGAGATTAGCTGAAGAGCCAGAAACGAATATGCACAGATAAGAAGGGAGGCTCAGCGACAATATGAAAATGGCATAGCATCGAAAGTCAAGACTGACCCGAAGCTGTTGTACAGCCACATCAGGAGGAAAACAAGAGTCAAGGACCAGGTAATCAGACTGGGGAAGGGTGATGGGGAACTCACAAGAAACGACCGAGAGGTATGTCAGGAGCTCAACACGAGATTTATAGAAGTATTTACAGTGGAAACCAGTAGTACTCCAGGAAATCAGAACAGGGGGGTACACTAACAAGTGCTGGATGAGGTACATATAATCAAGGAGGAGTTGAAGAAGCTGCTATGCGAACTTGGCACCTCAAAGGCGGTGGGACCAGACAACATCTCTCTGTGGGTCCTTAAAGAGTGAGCAGAGATATTGTGTGTGCCATTAACAAAGATCTTCAACACATCATTTGAAACTGGGCAACTCCCCGAGGTATGGAAGATGTCAAATGTAGTCCCAATTTTTAAAAAGGGAGACAGACATGAGGCACTAAACTACAGACCTGTGTCACTAACGTGTATAGTATGCAAAGTCATGGAGAAGATCATCAGGAGGAGAGTGGTGGAGCACCTGGAAAGAAACAAGTGTATAATTGACAACCAGCACGGTTTCAGGGATGGAAAATCCTGTGTCACAAACCTACTAGAGTTTTATGACAACGTGACAGAAGTAAGACAAGAGAGAGAGAGGGGTGGATCGACTGCATTTTTTTGGACTGCAAGAAGGCCTTCGACACAGTTCCTCACAAGAGGTTACTGCAAAAGCTAGAGGATCAGGCACACATAACAGAAAAGGCACTGCAATGGATCAGAGAATACCTGACAGGGAGGCAACAACGAGTCATGGTACGTGACGAGGTGTCAGAGTGGGCGCCTGTGACAAGCGGGGTTCCACAGGGGTCAGTCCTAGGACCTGTGCTGTTCTTGGCATATGTGAACGACATAACGGAAGGGATAGACTCAGAAGTGTCCTTTTTTGCAGATGATGTGAAGTTAATGAGAAGAATCAAATCGGATGAGGATCAGGCAGGACTACAAAGAGACCTGGACAGGCTACAAGCCTGGTCCAGCAACTGGCTCCTTGAGTTTAACCCTGCCAAATGCAAAGTCATGAAGATTGGGGAAGGGCAAAGAAGACTGCAGACGCAATATAGTTTAGATGGCCAAAGACTGCAAACCTCACTCAAGGAAAAAGATCTGGGGGTGAGTATAACACCGAGCATATCTCCTGAGGCACACATCAATCAGATAACTGCTGCAGCATACGGGCGCCTGGCAAACCTACGGATAGCGTTCCGATACCTCAGTAAGGATTCGTTCAAGACTCTGTATACCATTTACGTCAGGTTCATACTGGAGTATGAAGCACAAGTTTGGAATCCACACCTAGTCAAGCACGTCAAGAAATTAGAGAAAGTGTAAAGGTTTGCAACAAGACTAGTCCCAGAGCTACGGGGATTGTCCTACGAAGAAAGGTTGATGGAAATCGGCCTGACGACACTGGAGGACAGGAGGGTCAGGGGAGACATGATAACGACATATAAAATACTGCGCAGAATAGACAAGGTGGACAAAGACGGGATGTTCCAGAGATGGGACACAGACACAAGAGGTCACAATTGGAAGTTGAAGACTCAGATGAATCAAAGGGATGTTAGGAAGTATTTCTTCAGTCATAGAGTAGTCAGGCCGTGGAATAGCCTAGAAAGTGACGTAGTGGAGGCGGGAACCATACATAGTTTTAAGGCGAGGTATGATAAAGCTCATGGGGCAGGGAGAGAGAGGACCTAGTAGCAATCAGCAAAGAGGCGGGGCCAGGAGCTATGAATCGACCCCTGCAACCACAAATAGGTGAGTACAAATAGGTGAGTACACACACACACACAGGTAATCAGGTAATCAGGCTGAGGAAAGAAGGTGGGGAGCTCACAAGAAACGACCAAGAGATATGCGAGGAGCTCAACATGAAATTTCAGGAAGTATTTACAGTGGAGGCTGAAGGGACAACAGGAAGACAAAACAGTGGGGTACAGCAACAAGGGATATACCAACAAGTGTTGGATGAATTACACACAACTGAGGAGGAGGTGAAGAAGCTCCTAAGTGACCTTGATACCTCAAAGGCGGTGGGACTGGACATCTCTAAGTGAGTCCTTAGAGAGGGAGCAGGGACACTACGTGTGCCACTAACCAAAATCTTCAACACTTCCCTTGAAACTGGGCAACTACCTGAAGTATGGAAGAAGGCAAATGTAGTCCCCATCTTTAAGAAGGGAGACAGAAATGAAGCATTAAATTATAGACCAGTGTCACTGACATGTATAGTATTCAAAGTCTTGGAAAAGATTATCAGGAGGAGAGTGGTGGAGCGCCTGGAGCGGAGCAAGATTATAAACGACAGCCAGCACAGATTCATGGAAGGCAAATCCTGTGTCACAAGCTTACTAGAGTTTTATGACAAGGTAACTGAAGTAAGAAATGAGAGGGAGGGGTGGGTTGATTGCATTTTCTTGGACTGCAAGAAGGCCTTCGACACAGTTCCTCACAAGAGATTAGTACAGAAGCTAGAGGAACAGGCACGTATAACAGTAAGGGCACTGCAATGGATCAGAGAATACCTAACAGGGAGGCAACAGCGAGTCATGGTCCGTGATGAGGTATCACAGTGGGCGCCAGTGACGAGCGGGGTCCCACAGGGGTCAGTCCTGGGACCAGTGCTATTCTTGGTATATGTGAACGACATGACGGAAGGGATAGACTCAGAAGTGTCCCTGTTTGCAGATGACGTGAAGTTAATGAGGAGAATTAAATTAGACGCGGACCAGACAGGTCTACAAAGAGACCTGGACAGGCTGGATGTGTGATCCAGAAACTGGCTCCTAGAATTTAACCCAGCCAAATGCAAAATCGTGAAGATCGGAGGAGAGCAAAGAAGACCGCAGACAGAGTATAGGCTAGGAGGCCAAAGGCTTCAAACCTTACTCAAGGAGAAAGACCTAGGAGTGAGTATTATACCGAGTACATCGCCAGAAGCACACATTAACCAGATAACTGATGCGGCATATGGGCGCTTGTCAAACCTGAGAATAGCGTTCCGGTACCTCAGTAAGGAATCGTTCAAGACTTTATACACTGTGTACGTCAGGCCCATACTGGAGTACGCAGCACCAGTTTGGGACCCACACCTGGTCAAACACGTCAAGAAATTAGAGAAAGTGCAAAAGTTTGCAACAAGGCTAGTTCCAGAGCTAAGGGAAATGTCCTATGAAGAAAGGTTAAGGAAAATCGGTCTGACAACACTGGAGGACAGGAGGGTCAGGGAAGACATGATAACGACATACAAAATACTGCGTGGAATAGACAAGGTAGACAGAGACAGGATGTTCCAGAGATGGGATACATAAGCAAGGGGTCACAATTGGAAGCTGAAGACTCAGATAAGTCAAAGTGATGTTAGGAAGTATTTCTTCAGTCATAGAGTAGTTAGGAAGTGGAATAGTCTGGCAAGCGATGTAGTGGAGGCAGGAACTATACATAGTTTTAAGACGAGGTATGATAAAGCTCATGGAGCAGGAGGATAGAGGACCTAGTAGCGGTCGATGAAGAGGCGGGGCCAGGAGCTGAGTCTCGACCCCTGCAACCACAATTAGGTGAGTGTACACACACACACACACACACACACACACACACACAACGTCATGACAGAGTCGCTTTAACTGATCAAACTTTTTTTCTGAAAGTGAAACATTTTGTGTCAGTACGCAGCTTCATGCTTCAGCACGAGTCATCCCTCGAGTTTCCTTTATTTAATTTTCTCTCCATTCACTTGAAATTAATCTAGCCAACTCATCTGGCTAAGCATAGCTTCAGACATGTAGTGAATTGCTGCTCATGTAACCTCATTCAACAAATTTGTTTTGGCAAACAGCTGCTTATACTCCGTCTCAGCAGCTGAAGGAAGATCTAGAGAGGATTCAAGGTAGTTATTGAACTTAGATTTCTGTCTGATGGAGACCCTAAGTTATAACACAGTATAAGGAGCGGTAATATTGTCTGGAATCATCATTAACCTGTCCTCTCTTGCAGCTGAAGTACCAGTAACTTCAGTAGAGCACCCGCTAAGTCCTCCAAATTAGCATATGAAAAGACGCTTCATTTTGGGAACAGCCCAATTTGCCTGTTGGGATCTTCACGTATTAAGTGAGAGTTGGGGATGTGTGGTGTTCGCTGAAATTAAAGATATCTAAGATATATACTTATTATCTGTTGCACATTGCACCTGCGTGAAATGCCACAGATGTCACACAGTTGAAGCTTCTTGGAGAGGAAAAAAATATTCTCAGTGCAAACACGTGTAGTGCAAAGGATTGCATTGTTGCACCAAGAAGATTCTGCATTCTATACCTGACATTAATTGTAACGTATGTTCTGGAAATAAAGATACTGTTGCAGAGAATCCTGTTTCGCCCAGGTCTACGATTTGTAATGTAATTGATAAAGACCAACGTTGAGCGAAACGTTTTTATTAAAAGGATTCTCTACTGCCACTGCATTTCTACTCTTCAGCTTTTGCCATTATCTCCATGTAAGTTTTTTCCAACTGTGGACGTGTCGAGAAAGGATTCACGAATAGCCTTTTTTTTCAACGTACATCCAGAATATATGTTACTCAAGTATTTATATCATCCATTACTGGCCAGTGGTGCCATTTATCTTTGTAATTGCCACATTAAATATCGTGAAGACAGGAATCCAGAGTACATCATCCAGTATAAATGTAAGGTGCTTAGAATCAATGGTTTGTGATAAAAAATATTGCAAACTAACATGCTGGTCAGCCAATTAGGGTATTATGGAGTGTTCTGTGTTATATCTCAAGGGATATTAACATGTCCAGTCAATTTAACTCAATTTAAAATTCTTTGCTATTATTACGTTATCGTGACAAGAAGCCCAAACAATTTCGTCTGTAAGAAATCACCCCCCCCCCTCCTCCCTCTTTCACTGTGTATTTCGGGGGTCGGTATATTACACCTAAAATATTTTTTCTTGCCCTTCAAGAAAGTCTACTCAAACAAATTTTGTGTCTAATCCATTTATTTTTATATCCGTTTTTTTATGCAGGAATTCATGATACCTCGCACATGTAGCGCTGCTCTACCCCCATCCCGTTATTTCTATCAACATGGAACAACTTAAACCCTTCAATGTGGTACTCGGATATTAAACCTCGACTTTTCAACTTAAATAAGCCTCGGTTTTTTTTTTTTTAATAGGATTACTGTTTCCCGCACATGTAATCAGACGTAACTCATTTATCTTATTCCTGGCACGTCGACTATTAACATAAAATATATTAAAATGATAATTAGCATAATATTTGTTAATATCTTAATACTCAGCAGTTACGAACTACCCATCTGTGCACCTACATTCAACCCACCTATACATCAACTGGCTACTCATCCATGCACTTACACGTACCAAGCCCACCTATGTATTTATCCACTACCCAACTACACAAATGCCCAATTAAGGGCCTACCTACTCAACACCTATTCACTCACCCATTCACGACCTACCAACCATCACCCTCCTGACCACCTTCCCACCGCCTGATACATCAATCCACTCCCACCAACGTCTCTATCGATCACTCACCCACGTACCTACCCACCACCCACCTATGCACCTACCTACCGCCCACCGTCTCCCCTACGTACAAAGTGCCTCAGGCTAAGG
Source organism: Cherax quadricarinatus (assembly GCF_038502225.1). NCBI lineage: Eukaryota > Metazoa > Arthropoda > Malacostraca > Decapoda > Parastacidae > Cherax > Cherax quadricarinatus. The sequence continues at coordinate 17,162,493 of NC_091365.1, read as the reverse complement.
TATAGAAAATGTTTTAAAAGCGAGTTTACATAAGTTCGTTAAAACTCTGGGTAACATAACCACTCCATTACCCCATAATACCTCTCCACCAAACTCAATATATATTTCATCTTCCATTAGGCTCTGCTTCCTCGCTAATGGCGATAGTGTTGGTGTTAGTGTAGGGTTGTGGTGGTGATGGTGCTGATTGTTTTAACTCTGAGGTGGTGGATGCGGTTTTGGTGAGGGTTTAAGTTTTAGTAATGGTCTGTAGTACTTGTGGTGGTGTATTGAGTGGGAATTGTAGTGTAGGGAATACCGGTGCTTGGGCTGGTTGTTGTGTGGGTTTAGGTGGTAGTAATGTTCATAATGGTGGTGGTTGTGGTAATAGAGTACAGAGTTGTGGTGAGAATGTGGTGGCTGTTGTGGTGATACTGGTGATGTGTGTCTGGGTGGTGTTGGGAGGTAAAAGTTGTGTTGCAGGTATTGGAGAATTGTGGTGGCAGTGAGGACAGGTGGCAGTAACAGTGACGAGAATGGTGGTTGTGATGGTGAAGATATTCGTCGTCAAAGTAGTTGTGGGGCAGAGGATAGTGACGGTGATGGCGGTAGGATAGTGTAAATAAATAGGCAGTTTTTTAAAAAAGTCATTCCATCGAACGAACTATTTATACCCACAATTAACATTAACCCTAATGTTTCCCATCTACGTATCCAAGGTACGAACGTCCTTTATAAGAGACGTATCAAATAATGGTATCATTAATTTAAATAAAACGCCAAATAAAACACCTTAACTAACCCCTGCCATAAAATAATTGAGGAGTTTTCCTCTTTAACCTCAGTATGTTGCATTTTCAAATTAATTAACATTGCAACATACGTATAATAGGAGACTCATCTCCAGTAATACTTGCCGTGGAAAAAATATTAACCTTCCCAAATGTTTTAGATAATTTAATAAGGGAAGAAATAATAATAAAATGCGTATGTGCAAATATTTCCTGTTTTCACTGTCGTATTTTTACATAGTTTAATAAATTTGATAATACCTGACTCCTTTCATTAAGAGTATTCAAACATTACATCTTTTAAAGCAAAACAAAAATTTGTTATAAATAATCACAATAAAACCCAATCAGTTTCTTAATTTGAAAAAAATTCTTGATGAAATGTCCAGCATATGAGTAATTATAAACTCCATTAAATATTAAGAATTCACAAACGCATCCCCAATGAAGAATTATATGGCATAGCTTTGAATGGGATGTCAAGGATATTTATAAAATTCGTGAATGCCGGCTTCTACAACAAGATTGTGGAAACTTTTCAAGAAAGGAGAATGGTAGTGAATTCGGCTGTGGAAGTGTGTCTACATGACCCAGGTGACGTGACGTGTCACCTGGGTCAAGGTGAGAAATGTGCCTTTCGAGGCGGAGGAGTATGATCTGTGGGATGTTTTCGGCAGATACGGAACGGTGCATGCAGCGACCAAGGGAGTGTGGAGAGGGGGCCCATACGAGGGGTTCCCGGAGGGCTCCTTCACCATCAAGATGACGCTCCACCAGTCGATTCCCTCTTATGTACGTCTGGAGAAATATAGGACCCAGGTGTTTATTCATTATGCGGGCCAAAGGAAGACTTGCAGACTATGCAACTCTTTTGAGCATATGGCTGCTCAGTGCCCCCATCGACTGGTTGGCCACTCCCGGGACCAGTCACCTGTGGGCCTACGGGCTGAGGCTTTCGTGACTGAGCCTGGTACCTCAGCTAGGCAAGTTCCCAAGCTTTGGAGTGATGAGATGCAAAAGGAGGACACGCAGTCTACGATGTGTGCCACCCTGTCTGTGGATGCATCGACCATGCCCACGCTTACAGTGGATCCTGTGGGACCTGAGGTTTTGCCACAGGATAAGTTGCTGGAAGACGTGTTGCAGGACCTTCTAGATGGAACAGATCATGGTCCTGTTGTTTCGACGGCGTGTCGTGAGTTAACGACTGTGGAATCCCCTAACATGGAAATGCAGGACAAACCCATGTTCATACGGACGCATGAGGTGGTGGTGGTGGAGGTTCACCAGGAGGCTTCGTCCAGCGAGGAGATGCATGTGGATGGCAGCTCCCGCAAACGTTCGGTCCTGCCGTCGGATATGGACGACGTTTTGACACCAGGACAGCGCCCAGGGAGGAAATCGTGGGCGAAAGTGGCTGAGCCGCCTGTCACAGAAGGGATAGTTTCAAGGTCCCAGCATAAGGGTAGAGTGCGGGGGGAGGGGGGTCTCGAGAAGCAGAATGACAAAGACGGGCAGTCTAATGTGCGAGTGGGAACAGGAAAGACCCAAAAACATAGAGGTAAACCACCTTTTTTGTAAATTCGTGTGTTACTATCAATGCCAATGGCTTAAGGACTGAAGTTAAAAAATGGTGGATGGAGTGGTTTTTGTGTCGTTACGATGTGGATGTATGTTTTATGCAAGAACATAATTATAAATTTGGTAGAGAGTTACGGTTGAAAGGCTACCGATTGTATGTGAGTAATTCTTTAAAATTAAAGGGAGGGGTGGCTATAGCGGTGAAGGAGTCCAGCCCTTGGAGCATCTTGGGATGGAAGGAGGGGGGAGATGGAAGGGTGGTAAGGGTGGATGGGTATTGGGGTGGGGTTAGAGTTTGTTTTATCGGAGTTTATATGCCAGCGGACAGTAACTCTAAAGTTAAAATAGACTTTGTGAGGGAGGCTTTAACATTTCACATCCAGGGTTTACCTTTAATTTCGATCTTAGGTGGGGATTGGAATTGCATTATCCGCCATGGGGATGTTGAGCCAAGGGGGGCGGGGTGTGTTCTACCTGTCCTAAGAAATCTGCTGGGGGATGTAGGGGTTTATGATGTAGTGGGGAGGGGTGGGTAGGGGGTGGAACATGCGTTTGTGCACAGAGGTTACGTGGCCCGACTGGATAGGATTTATGCTACACAAGGAATTCGAGTTGGGCGCGTGCAGACCCTTAATCTGGGGTTTTCCGATCACCGTGCAGTGCTAGCGGACTTGGACTGGGATGGAATGATCAAGGTTTATTCAGGGTATTGGAAACTGAATGGGCGGCTCTTGGAGGGGGAAGGGGATTGGTCCGCTTTTCAGGATTGGTGGAAAAATATCTGGGAAACGCGGAGGGCAAATGAATGTTTGTTGGAATGGTGGGAAACACGTGCCAAACCCAGAATAGCACGTTATTATAAAAGCGGGGAAAGGAGGAAGCAAGGTGGAGGTTTGGGCTACAAAACTATTTGGAGGGGCAGCTTAATGATTACTATGTGGAGGGTGGAAGTAGTAGGTATGACGACATTGAACATCTTCGTAGTCAACTTGCAGAAATTCACAATGAACGTTTTAATGCGGTTCGAGTCAGAGCAGGTATGGAAGAATTGCTCTGGGGCAACAAACCTTCCGGTTGTGTCTTGCGCAAATTCAGGGTCAGACAACAGGCGACGTCCCTCTTGCAATTGGAAGTATGCACGGGTTTGGGTGGTTACCTGCCGGGTCAAGTGCTCCTCACCACGGACAGCATGAGTTTTTATGCTGATCTATGGTTTGGGGAAAAGCTACGGCGGGGAGTAGGGGGGGGTCCAGGCGGGTGGCCTGGTGGGGAGGGATTTCAGAAAAGTTGTAAGTGACATGGATAGAACGGTACTAGAAGGTAGAATTCGAGTGGAGGAGGTAGAGGAGGCGATTTTTACTATGAGCAAAGGAAAGGTACCAGGTATAGATGGTATTTCGAATGATTTTTATAGGGCGCATTGAGGAAGTATAAAGCATTGTTTGGTTGATGTATTGAATTGCATGCTCACAGAGGGGAGGTTAGGTATGTCGCAAAGTATGGGGGTAGTGGTGTTGGTGCCCAAAAAGGGAGGGGGGAGGGGTCTGAGTGCATATAGAGCTATATCTCTTATGTGCTCAGACTATAAAATCTTTGCAAAAGTTTTAGGAAATAGAATGAGGAAGGTTATGGGGTCGGTTATTCACGAGGGACAGCTAGGCATACCAGGTAGGAGCATGAGGGATGGGCATGTATGTATTAGGGAATTTTTGGAGGAATGTCAAGGGGGGGGGGGTGTCCTCGGGCTTGCCTGGCAAAATGCTTATGACTGTGTTGATAGAGATTTATTGAGGCTTATTTTATTGAAGCAGGGTTTTGGAGAGGAGATTGTAAGATGGGTTGATACCTTGTATGTCTCGGCTATGATACGCGTACAGGTAAATGGTAAATTGGGGCAGCCGGTCCGTATGGAACGGGGTTTGAGGCAAGGGTGCCCCCTCTCCCAGCTGCTTTTTGCTTGTATGCAAAACCCCTTTTATGAGCTGGTGGATGGTGGTTTGAGGCGTGGGACGCGGAGCAGTGACCATGCAGCGCGTGTGGTCGGGTACGTAGATGATACCACGATTTTGTAAAAAGGGGAGGAGGATTTGCGGATCGTGGGATGGATGGTTGAGTTTTTTGGGACAGAGTCTGGCATGTGCATCAATAAAGCAAAATCGAAATTATTGGAGGTGGGTACATGGGTGAGGGAGGGGGCGAAAGGTATGGGTGGTCAGTCGTGGTGCAACTTAGAATATGTGGTATCGTGTACATGGCAGATGAGAGGGAGGGCCAAAGGGTGAACTCAGAATTGGTTGTTAATAAGGCTTTAGATAGACATCGGGGGCTAAGAGCTGGGGATGTATCTTTGCAGCAGAGGACAGTAGTGGTTAATACACTTGTTTATAGTAAAGTATGGGGTGTGGCTGAGGTGTACCCTTTAAGAGATGTGGATATTCAGGAACTGCAGAGAAGGGTCTTACGTTATGTTTGGGGTTTCGGGAGGGCTTGGTTAAGCCGGGAGGTTGTCATGACCCATGTTCGCCGTGGGGGTTTAGGTCTCCTGGCTTTGGGGCCACGGGTGAAGGCCTTCTATGTTAAGCAGCGGTTCCTCAGGGCGGGCGGTGAGAAGGGCATCCGGGTGGGTCGGGTAATGATCGACATGCGTAAATGGTGGAGTGGTAGGGGATTAATCGAGTGTGAGGACATTCTTCGTTTGTTATTAAAGTTGAGAAATGCGCAACGGATTCGGGTGGGGCAAATGGTCAGCATATGTTGTCGTAGGGAAATTGTACAGGGATTGTCTGTTTTTCCGCTGTATAATTGGGGGGAAATATGGGACGGATTTTGTAAACTTAAGTTGGCACCAAGGGTTCGTGAATTGGTGTACAGGTTTGTCATGGGGATTTTAGCATCAAAATCGGTCTTAAATAGGATGGGTTTGGTAAGGGAGGCGGATTGCTTACGCTGCGGTCTCGAAGAAATAGCTTTTCATGCTGTCTACTTTTGTGATACCTTGGACAAAGTTCGTTCGTGGTTGGGGCGGGTTTTCGATTTTCTTAAGAACATAAGAACATAAGAACATAAGAACGAAGGAACACTGCAGAAGGCCTACTGGCCCATGCGAGGCAGGTCCAAGTCTCCTACCGGCTTAAGCCAATGCACCCAACCTAGTCAGGTCAGGTCACATTGACTTAAGGAAGAAACACGGCAACCGACCTGGTAGCACAAGCTATCAGGTCTAACTCACACCCACCCACATCTACTCCTGTATTTATCCAACCTATTTTTAAAGCTACACAACGTTCTGGCCTCTATAACGGTACTTGGGAGTTTGTTCCACTCATCCACAACTCTATTACCAAACCAGTACTTTCCTATATCCTTCCTGAATCTGAATTTTTCCAACTTAAAACCATTGCTGCGAGTCCTGTCTAGGCTAGATATTTTCAGCACACTATTTACATCCCCTTTATTTATTCCTGTCTTCCATTTATACACCTCAATCATATCCCCCCTAATTCTACGTCTTTCTAGAGAGTGCAGATTCAGGGCCCTTAGTCTATCCTCATAGGGAAGGTTTCTGATACATGGGATCAACTTTGTCATCCTCCTTTGTACATTTTCCAGAGAATTTATATCCATTCTGTAATAAGGTGACCAAAACTGTGCAGCATAATCTAAATGAGGCCTAACCAAGGATGTATAGAGTTGAAGAACAACCTGAGGACTCCTATTATTTATGCTTCTTGATATGAAGCCAAGGATTCTATTAGCTTTATTGCGAACACTTATGCACTGTTGTCTTGGTTTCAGATTACTGCTAACCAGAACTCCTAAATCTTTTTCGCAATCCGTAATATTAAGATCTACATTATTTAGTTTATATGTGGCATGGTTATTGTCCTGTCCAACATTTAGAACTTTGCATTTGTCTATATTAAACTGCATCTGCCACTTCTCCGACCACTGCATCAGTCTATTCAAATCTTCCTGGAGTGCTCGAATGTCCTCGTCAGAATGAATTCGACGGCCTATTTTGGTGTCATCGGCAAACTTGCCGATGTCGCTCTTTATGCCCTCATCTATGTCGTTTATGTAGATTGTGAACAGCAGGGGGCCCAACACTGACCCCTGTGGAACACCGCTCGTGACACTTCCCCACTCTGATTTCTCCCCATTTATGCAGACCCTCTGCTGCCTATTTGTCAACCATGCCTCTATCCAGGAAAAAATTTCTCCTCCTATTCCATGTGCTTTAATTTTCCTCAATAGTCTCTGATGTGGGACCCTGTCAAAAGCCTTACTGAAGTCCATATACACAATATCATATTCATTACCATGATCTACCTCCTCAAATACCTTAGTGAAAAAAGTTAATAAATTCGTAAGGCAGGAACGCCCCTTTGTAAAACCATGCTGAGATTCGTTGATTAATTTATGCTTTTCAAGGTGGCTACGAACTGCCTCGGCAATTATTGATTCCATAAATTTTCCCACTATGGAGGTTAGGCTTATTGGTCTATAGTTCGAAGCTAAGGACCTGTCACCTGTTTTGAAAATAGGTATCACATTTGCCATTTTCCACTTATCTGGCACCATGCCAGTTTGTAGTGATATGTTGAAAAGATTAGCCAAAGGTGTGCTAAGCTCCTCTTTACATTCCTTTAGAACCCTTGCATACAGTTCATCAGGGCCTGGGGATTTGTTAGGTTTTAATTTATCTATTTGCCTAAGGACCATGTCACTTGTGACCCTAATAGTGCACAGTTTATTATCGTCCTGTTCTACATAATTTATCATTACTGGAATATCGCTGGTATCCTCCTGTGTAAAAACTGAGAGGAAGTATGTGTTAAAAATTCTACACATTTCCTTATCACTGTCAGTGAGCTGACCCGAGGAACTTTTGAGTGGGCCTATCTTGTCCCTGATCTTACTTCTGTATACCTGAAAGAATCCTTTTGGGTTAGTCTTCGATTCTCTTGCAACTTTAACCTCATAATCTCTTTTTGCTTTTCTAATTCCCTTTTTTATTTCTCTCTTTAACTGAATATATCGATTTCTCAATTGCCCCTCTCCTCTTTTGATTTGCCTATATATGCCTCTCTTTTGACCAATCAAATATTTTAATCTATTGTTCATCCATTTAGGATCATTTTTGTTTGATCTGATTTCCCTATTTGGAACATAATTTGACTGAGCAGCTAGAACTATGCCCTGGAAAGCATCATATCGGCAACCATCACCACCTACCTGACCCTTAGTCAGGTCATTCCAGTTCAGCCCACCTAAGTAATTTTTCAGTCCTATGAAATCAGCCAAGCGAAAGTCAGGGACGGAGACTTGATTGCCATTATTAGGGGAATTCCATGATATATTAAAACTGAGTGATTTGTGATCACTTTCCCCAAGCTCGTCATTAACCTCAAGATTATTAATTAGTGTTTCCCTACTGGCAAGAACCAAGTCAAGGAGGTTATTTCCCCTAGTTGGCTCTGTCACAAACTGTTTTAAAAAACAATCCTGGATCGTATCAAGAAAGTCACCTGACTCTAAATTTCCTGTCAAATTGCTCCAGTCAATCTGTCTATAGTTGAAATCTCCCATTAGCACAACATTTTCGTATGTAGATGCCTTACGAATTTCGTCCCATAGAAGTTTACTGCACTCCCTATCAAGATTTGGGGCCCTGTAAATCACACCCAAAATTAGTTTTTCTCGGCCCTCGAGAAGCTGTAACCAAACAGATTCAGTGGCTGACGCTTCTAATTTAATATCTTGTCTAACACAACAATTTAAATTGTCTCTGACATACATCGCTACTCCACCACCTTTCCTGTTGACCCTGTCAGTGTGGAATAATTTATAGCCTTGTATGTGACATTCAGAGGGCATCTCTCTATCTTTCAGATTGAGCCAGGTCTCTGTTATAGCAATAATATCTATGTTTCCTGCACTTGCAATTAATCTTAGCTCATCTATCTTATTTCTTACACTCCTGCTATTAGTATAGTAAACCTTAAGGGAGCTAGTCCCTTGCTGCCCTTTGCTGTCCCCCTTTGTTTGCTGACCTGATCTATTGTCTTTATATATAACTTCATGCTGAATGCCTTTTATACATTTACTGTTTCCAACCCAAGTGTTGCAACCTGCTTGTTTCCCACACACACCCATACCTCTATCTTCCATCAGTTTAAAATCATAGGCATTTCACCAATGGCCTTCTCAATCGAGTCTGCAAGTGCTACCACCCCAGCCCCAGAGAGATGTACCCCATCCCTTGCATACATATCATGTTTGCCATAAAAGTTGTTCCAGTTGTCAATGAATGGGATTGCAAGTTCCTTGCAGTATCTGTCTAGCCAGCAATTTACACCAATTGCCCTAGACAACCATTCATTTCCTACTCCCCTTCTAGGCAAGATGCTACATATGATTGGGATCCCTCCCTTAGACTTAATGAAATCTATAGCTGACCTGTACTTATCTAGCAGCTCTTCTCTCCTACCCTTCCCAATATCATTTCCACCAGCACTGAGACAGATAATGGGCTTGCTCCCATTACCTGACATGATATTATCCAGCCTGTTGACAATGTCCCCAACACCAGCTCCAGGGAAGCACACTCTATCTCTCATCTTCTTATTCCTATTACAAAAAGCACGGTCAATGTATCTTACCTGAGAGTCACCAACCACAAGAATGCGCTTACCTCCATTAGCAGGGGCAGTAGTACCCTTACCTTCACTGGCCACTGAAGTACATTCATCCTGAAGAACAGAGAAGCGATTTCCTACCTTCATATCTTCACTCTTAACTTTCCTTACTCTGATGCGCCTTCCATTACTGTGAACTACTCGCCACTTGTAGCAGGTGCTGGGCTGCACCTCACTGCTGGTAGCCGTTGCTGCCTCCCCAACTACAGCCCCCTCAGTGGGGGAACTATCTCAACCTTACGAGCCCTAACATTAGACGTTAGCGGAGTATCAAGTGAGGTACGAAGAGCAATAATGTACGTGGTGGCTGATTTTCTTTATAGATCGTGGGGTATGCGGGAAACCGGGGGAACAGTTAGGATCAGGGCAATTGCGGCAGGTATCTACAGAACGTATTGCAGAAATAAACTCATGGTAGAAGTTGGGATAATAGTTTTCCTGCAAACTATCGAAGTCTTACTGTTCAAAGGTTGCTGCAACTGGGGATGGGGTAAGGCAACGGGGGGCTGGACTCCCCCCGTGGTAGCACCAAACGGTGGGTTCGGGACTTCAGGGTAGAGGGCGGGTTTTGGGGAGTGACGTGTAGGTATTATGAATGGTTCCGTGCGTCTGTGTGTGTATGGTTGTGGCGTTGTGTGGAACTGAGATCTTGGATTAATCCTAATATGGTCATGCATCTTGATAATACTGATAAAAAGCAATATTTCAGTATATGTTCCAGCCTCTGCAAGGCTGAACCGGTTCCCGACTATGGCCGGGGCTTGGTGAAGTATGTTGGGTCTTTCCTGGGATTCCCGTTAGGTTTTGTTTAGTCATTTGTAAGCGGATGTCATGCTGATATCACCGCTAAAAGTACACGTTATACTGGCCTTTAAGGGGAATGTTCATAAGCAGACCTTTGGTGATGGTTGTAAACTTTTGATGAAGGGCAAAAGGCTTCATTTGTCTAAGATTGTTTTTGTATATGTAGTAGCGGTCACCGCTGTGATGGGGGGGGGGGGTGATGAAATGTATAATGTCCTATATTGTAATCTTTGGACATTCAAGTTCCTTGGGCAGCAGCTTTTGTGGGATATGTTGTTCTGTCACCCAGTGATATCACATGTATTTTTTTTTATCATTTATGGTGCATATAGTCAGTTGATGTTCAATTAAGCACCTTTACTAATATCACTGTATACAAGTAAGGTATATTTTTTGTGGGTTTATAATTAGTTTGAGAAACTAAATATGGGGTTGGTCGAGGTATTACCTGGAGTTTACCTGGAGAGAGTTTCGGGGGTCAACGCCCCCGCGGCCCGGTCTGTGACCAGGCCTCCTGGTGGATCAGCGCCTGATCAACCAGGCTGTTGCTGCTGGCTGCACGCAAACCAACGTACGAGCCACAGCCCGGCTGATCAGGAACTGACTTTAGGTGCTTGTCCAGTGCCAGCTTGAAGACTGCCAGGGGTCTGTTGGTAATCCCCCTTATGTGTGCTGGGAGGCAGTTGAACAGTCTCGGGCCCCTGACACTTATTGTATGGTCTCTTAACGTGCTAGTGACACCCCTGCTTTTCATTGGGGGGATGTTGCATCGTCTGCCAAGTCTTTTGCTTTCGTAGTGAGTGATTTTCGTGTGCAAGTTCGGTACTAGTCCCTCTAGGATTTTCCAGGTGTATATAATCATGTATCTCTCCCTCCTGCGTTCCAGGGAATACAGGTTTAGAAACCTCAAGCGCTCCCAGTAATTGAGGTGTTTTATCTCCGTTATGCGCGCCGTGAAAGTTCTCTGTACATTTTCTAGTGTTTCCTCATATGTAATCATACATGTTAGATCTGTAAAAGTCTTATGTTAATTATAAAAGGATTTTTGTATATTTTGATTCCTTTTTCAATATATGCAAAACCAAAAATAAAGAACACCAGATTTCGATTTCAAGAGTCAGGTGGGTTTCTGATAGTTATTTAATATAACCATAGTACTAGTGAGTGTGTAATGTATTTGTTTCTATGATATTGTTTTTGTATATAAATTTTTATATATCCATAGTACCATTGAATGCGCAATGCATTAGTTTATATGACATTCATTTGTATATAAAATTTCATACATAATATGAATAAGACTGTCAAGTTTGGTTATATATTTATTTGGTGTTTAAGGTATGTTCCGGTAGTTCTCTGTTAGTTACATTAATTGTTGTTGTCTTACATAAAGATTTCACGATTCTTGTTTTAAAATCAATTTTGTATACCACACATGTATACTGTGTTGTAAGTCAATTATGTATAACGTACATGTATACTGTGTTTTTTAAATAAAAATATAAAAAAAATATTCCTAAACTGAAACACGTCCGCAAAAAATCTTTCTAAGAGTGAGTAACATTTTAGTATATAAGACAATTTATTCATTTGGACATCTATGAACGTTGTTGCAGCAGCAATGCATATTTCCCATTTTATTGTCATCACAGATATAATCTAAGCAATATTATGCAAGTATTGGTTTTATTTATATTAAGTTTCATTTTTTCATATTCTTAAAGCCGGTTAAAATTAATGAAAAACACTTCAGCGCTTGGCCGCCCCTCAACACCCATATATATAGTTAATTTTTTTCTATTTAGGATAACACGTTACATTAAAAAATAAATAACTTATTTTTTTATTATTCAATTAATTTTACCATAGTTTTATGTATTTTTTATGAAAATTGTGCAAATTTGGCCTACTGGGATGTTTTAAAAATTAATACAAATATTACAGCCAAATGGATTCCGTATCTCAATTTTTTTGTTGAGATTCGTCAAATTTTCATCACACATAATTTATACCATTATAAACATGTATACAAATACGTATTAGAATACCTGATGATGGAAATATAAACACAAATGCAGTATAATGTGATCCCTTATTGACAACGTTTCACCCACACAGTGGGTGAAACGTTGTCAATAAAGGATCACATTATACTGCATTTGTGTTTATATTTCCATTGTGTCGGTATTTTATACCATTTATTTCCAATACCTGATGATATTAGAAATTATGGTTTAAAAAATTGTGCCTTTCATGTACACTTTTTGGGGGCATCATAATTTGTTTATAATTATATTTAAATTATAATAATACCAGTAATAATAATAATAATAATTTTAATAATAGGCTAGTGGTAAATTTTACTCGGGCACAAACAATTAGTGCTGTAATAATTCTCATCGAATTACCTGTTGTTGGTATTATTCACAATGAGTATTATTCATATATCATAGTTATCAAAAGGCAAAAATTATCAAACAGTCGAGGAAAATTTATATATAGACACTGGGTTATTTTCACGAGACTGACCAGTAGTTCATATGCCACTGATTAATGATATTTTTTGTGTATTATAATTCGTAATATTTAATGTATTATTTCTGTGCTAACATCTATAATTGATGAATTATTAATTTGTTCAACGAATGCACGCATTAAGTTGATAATTGTAAGAGTATAACAAGAGTAGCACAACACACCCGGGGTGACTTATTTTGGTTCCCGTTGAAAGAACGAAATTTTGGGAGTATTCTGGGTAAACAAGTGGAAATATAAAAAAATGCAACTTTTTTTTTAATTTTGGTAAGTAATGAGAGAAGTGAAGGCATTACGTAGTTGAAAATGAATATTTTGAGAGGTCAGAAGGAAGGTGGAGAGTGAAGGGGAGTGGGGGGGGTATTTTGAGAGGTCAGAAGGAAGGTGGAGAGGGAAGGGGAGGGGGGGGGGGTATTTTGAGAGGTCAGAAGGAAGGTGGAGAGGGAAGGGGAGGAGGGGGGGTATTTTGAGAGGTCAGAAGGAAGGTGGAGAGGGAAGGGGAGGAGGGGAAGGGTATTTTGAGAGGTCAGAAGGAAGGTGGAGAGGGAAGGGGAGGGGGGGGTATTTTGAGAGGTCAGAAGGAAGGTGGAGAGGGAAGGGGAGGGGGGGTATTTTGAGAGGTCAGAAGGAAGGTGGAGAGGGAAGGGGAGGGGGGGGGTATTTTGAGAGGTCAGAAGGAAGGTGGAGAGGGAATGGGAGGAGGGGAAGGGTATTTTGAGAGGTCAGAAGGAAGGTGGAGAGGGAAGGGGAGGGGGGGTATTTTGAGAGGTCAGAAGGAAGGTGGAGAGGGAAGGGGAGTGGGGGTATTTTGAGAAGTCAGAAGGAAGGTGGAGAGGGAAGGGGAGGGGGGGGTATTTTGAGAGGTCAGTAGGAAGGTGGAGAGTGAAGGGGAGGGGGGGTATTTTGAGAGGTCAGAAGGAAGGTGGAGAGGGAAGGGGAGGGGGGGTATTTTGAGAGGTCAGAAGGAAGGTGGAGAGGTGGAGAGGGAAGGGGAGGGGGGGGTATTTTGAGAGGTCAGAAGGAAGGTGGAGAGGGAAGGGGAGGAGGGGAAGGGTATTTTGAGAGGTCAGAAGGAAGGTGGAGAGGGAAGGGGAGGAGAGGAAGGGTATTTTGAGAGGTCAGAAGGAAGGTGGAGAGGGAAGGGGGAGGGAGGGGGGTATTTTGAGAAGTCAGAAGGAAGGTGGAGAGGGAAGGGGAGGGAGGAAGGGTATTTTGAGAGGTCAGAAGGAAGGTGGAGAGGGAAGGGGGAGGGGGGGGTAGAGACCAGCAAGATAGACCATGATGTTAGTTACTAAAGAGGAAGAATTTATTGGACTGGCGTGATTTTTTTAGCATCCCGTCCTAGAACGATAGTTTGGGGGCAGTTGGGGTAAACGAATTTAGATAAATGGTTCAGGGAACCGACAAGTTGATAAATTAGACACATGTGCAACACTTGGGTATCTTTATTGATACCCAAGTTTTGCACATGTCTAATTTATCGAGTTTAGATATAGATAAATGTGACTTTTTTTAAATATTCTTGTAAATAATGACCTTAGGGATGGGATGATACCCAAATATTTGGCGATACCAAGACTCGTTTATCGGCTGATACAGATACTTTTTCTGTTTTTTTTTTTTTTCATTTTTTGAATTATAATGTCTATCTTCTCTAAGGGAATGGTTTTGTGCCGTTATTGCTCTTATTTAAAGAGCAAAGTTAAATATTAAATAATTTAATTTCTCCGCGATGATAATGTCATTATTCATGACCTGGTCTCTTGTGTTAGTTTCTGCTTGTCAAAGACACTTGTCGTCGATACTGTGTGTGTGTATGTGTGTGTACTTCCCTCTGTGCGTGTATGAGTAACCCTCACAATCGGTTGAGTTTTCACCAATACCCTTAATGGCCGATATCGGCCGACACCGATATCGATATTTTGGCACATCACAAGTAATGAAAGAAGTGGTGGAATTTAGTTGAAAATAAATCTTTGGACAGTTCAGACGGCGAGTGTGTACAGTGTGGGAAGATGTAAGACAGTGTTAGAGACTTACAAGGTAAAACGAGATAACAAAAAAGGCACAATACCGTGACTGGAACGATACACAGTGTGACTTTGTCAATGGTCCAAGTCGGACCGAAACGTCTTCGTAAGCTTCTCTCTTTTATGTGCGGGTTATTTGTGTAAAACGAGATAGGAGTTACTAAAAGCAAAAAATTATTTGGCTGGCTTTTAATATGTAAAGAATATTATTTTAAACTCGTATAATATATATAATTTATAGTGTATATACTTACCCTGTGAAGGGTTGGGAATGACTGGAAACCTTCACAACTTCTTAAAAGAAAATTATTTAAAAGTAAATTATTTAAAAAGGCACACAGTCTAAAATTGCAAATGAAAAATAGTTTGAATGTGGAAAGGGTTTATTGTAGATGTCGTCCTGAGACTTTTAAAAATAGAGATATGATAAAATAACAGTGGATAAAAAGAAAAGTAAGAATTCTTAATTTATCTTTATCTACAAGATTTACGTGATATTATATTATATGGGTGAAGAATAAGAAAAACACTTTATAAAGATGATTCACTGGTAGTGAAAATAATTTTGGGAAAGTATTAAGCTGGGTGATACAGGAAGCAATGGATGGTGACATGGACAAATACTTAAAAGGGTGGAAGGTCTGTAATATGTAAACTCGAGTATGGAACACATTCGTACAGCATAATGATGTCAACGAGATAAAGTCAGTTGATCAAATGAAAATGCTGGCCCACAGATGGCTCCAACTTGTGGCTAGCTGGTCTAGTGGCTAACGCGACGGGCTGGAGTTTTGAGACTCTATGACCGCGGGTTCAATCCCGGCCGAGGGTATGGTTTATGGCTCCAACTTCATCCTGTTCCCTACTTGTATGTCTCATAACAATAAAAATGCTTTCAAATGAGCTGATGTAGGTAACAGCTCTTAGCTTGTCAATAAAATTAGGAATTCTTAACCTGTAATATAGCTGTCAATAAAGCTAGGGATCCTTAACCTTGGCAAACCCTGTGTAAAAAAAAAAAAAAATATATATATATGTAGTATAAAGTAATATGCATAACAAAACATTCTTAATTTAATGATTGATATTCTCTTCGTCCATAGCTGTAATCACATGTACCTGTTATACCAGATTTTTTGTAATAATACATTAACATTATAAAGGGTTACAATATTACATGGCGGTAAATTGCCTTATATTTGTGTAAGAAGCATAAGTACCCTGACGGAACTTCTCCAGTGCTTAGATACACATCTCAATAGAAATAACAACACTCATTTTCCAAGAAGTACTATTTTATTATTTTGTATATTCATTGTCATGGCAAATCTACCCATCACACGTATATTCCCTGGCACTTCATCCACCTAGCACACACATCAACTGACACACCAGATACCTAACACATGTGGAAAATCAAATGTTTTCCGAGTTTAACTTGAGGGAGTGACATTCCGTCAGGGAAGATCTGTAACAGGAGTAACACTGGACGTGTTTCCTTACACTGGTTGTCTGTTCACCCATCAGTAAACGTGGGTACCTGGGTGTTAGTCGACTGGTGTGGGTCACATCCTGGGACAAAACTGACCTATTTTGTCTGAAATGCTCTGCATAATAAGCGGCTTTTTGTATAGTAGTATGTCATTGATGTCAGCTATGACTGTATACCTTGTACATGTACTTGTAGAAATAAAGATATTATTATTACTATTACTACTAAGGTCCTAATTGCTGATTAATTTAGTTGTAAAAGCTCTAAGCTTAATATCCCCTCTACAGTATAAGTATATAAGTTAAGCTAGACTAAGATGTAAGTTAAGCAGTCTAGCATGTAAGCTATAACTACTAGACCTACACAATTACACCACAATGCCATTTCTTTGAGAGCGAGAGCCAGCCTACGGTGGAGAGCTTATATGGGGTAGACACATGTCTCGGTCACTACACACTGCCTGACCTACCACATCCACACAGACTAATAGAGCAAGCTCTCATTATAAGTACTAGTATACTCATATAGTTACGGTAATGTTAACAGATCACACGTGAGAGGTCGAACATTATGAGTCTTGAGGAAGAACTGAGGATACCAACTACACCCGCTAAGCAAAACTGCCTTTGTCTATACAGAGGAAATCCTAGTTTACATAGGGATTGATTGACAGGGTTCCTAGATAATGAATTATTTGATTGGGGTATTAGTTAATCAGGTCACCTGCCATGATACTACACCTCTGTTCTAGACACCATGCATCAATCCCATGACATATGCACCTATCACATAGGCTTCCCATAATTCATTATCTACCTTTCACGAATTTAACGACACAACTACGTCTTATACAGTTTACCCATGACACATCTACATGATAGCTCTTATATCCCCATGATAAATCACTTATATTTATTTCTCGCATCATATCATATACATATTATTCATATATCCTTTGACACATGTACATGGCCCACATATATACCACGCCACACATAATGTCCATTCCTGCTGGAAGGAAACCTAAGAAAGGTGAGTCATGCAAAAAGAAAATCGATGTTGACAGTTATATAAAAATTTCTTATGTTACTTCTGAAATTTAGCCACACATCCCGAATTACCGAATTTTATGCAAAGTATACAAAATATTCAGAAATTTCGACAAATCCCATGCCGAATATATTTTGAGAATTTCATGTACAACTGAAATGACTTCCCAGTGATGACTTAATGTCATTTTCTAGACTGTCCGTATGTATTCTAGGTGTATTAATCATATACACCAGGAATATATATATATATATATATATATATATATATATATAATGTCGTGCAGAATAGGTAACACTTGCGATTTTGGCTTAAATAGCAACGCTCCTCGTGCCAAATAAGGCAAGCGAAAATTTGTGTATGTAATAATTTCGCATAAATAATTCTGAACCTAACGAAAAAATATATTTAATTGTGTTTGTTTATTAAATTATTGTAAACTTAACTAAAACACATTTAGATGGATTAGGATAAATTTAATTGGGGTTGTTAGAATAAGGTTAGGTAACTCTTCTAAGATTCTTTTGGTACAAAATTATTAATTTTTACATTAACATAATTGGAAAAAATATATCTTTAAACCTATAAGAGAAAAATTTAGAAAGGACTTAATTTGGTCAATTAGCAAGAACTCAATTAAAATTAATTCCTTTCTGAAATTTTCTCTTATATGTTTAAAGATATATTTTTTCATTAATATTAATTAATGTAAAAATTTATAATTTTGCACCAAAAGAATCTTAGAAAACTTACCTAACCTTATAACAAGAACAATTTATTTTAGCCTAACCCAACTAAATATATTTTAGATTTTTTTACAATAATTTAATGTTAAACAAACAGTGAAATATATTTTTTTTCGTTAGGTTCAGAATGATTTTGACGAAATTATTGCATACACAAATTTTCACTTGTCCTATATGGCAAGATGAGCGTTGCTATTTAAGCCAAGATCACAAGTTCTGCCTATTCGGCACGACATATATATATATATATGTATGTATGTATGTATGTATATGTGTGTGTGTGTGTGTGTGTTAGCCATGGTGATATCACGTATTCAGATCTAAGACGTATTTTAACTGAGAAATGATCTACCTCATCTGCTGATATCCTAACCTGAGCCTAACTAACTACACAGGAACACTCTACTGCTTTTAGTAACGTACTGTCTACGACATTCATTGGCAACATCTTTCATTGGCAACATCTCCTACATTGAACTCCTTATCCGTTCTCATAATGCATTTGTAAATCCATAAACAACAACAAAAATTCCCCACCTTTAAGTATTGGTCACTTGTTAACTTTAGTGTAAACACTTTGTTTAAACATCATCTACTCTTCCTTATTCCTCCTCGTTCCTCTGCGATCAAACTTTCTAGAGTCTTACCCATAATTTTTTAAGTAACAGCTGTACCACGCATTTTACCCGGTTTATTCAATAAATATATTTGCCTATGATTTTTGCATTCTCTTTTGTCTTCTTTTCTCTTATACAAAGAAAGTATGCATGCTGTCTAATAATGTCTCGACATCCTCCATCTTCCTTAGTTGACTTTCTTGTCCTTTTCTGCTGTCCAGTGCGCTCTTCTCCCTCCTTGTTATCATTTTCTTGCATGGTGTCCCGTGCATTCAGCTCACACACTGAGGTCCGTGGTTCGATCTCTTATACGGGTGGAAATATTGGACCTGATGTCCCTCATGTTCACCTAGCAGGATATAGGTACCTGTGTGTTAGCCGATTGATGTGGGTCGCATCCTGGGGACAAAATTGACCTAAGTTGCCCGAAATGCTTTGCATAACAAGGAGCTTTCTATAAAGTATGTCACTGATGTCAACTATGTCTGTACCTGGAGGTTACCTGGAGGTTATTCCGGGGATCAACGCCCCCGCGGCCCGGTCCACGACCAGGCCTCCCGATGGATCAGGGCCTGATCAACTAGGCTGTTACTGCTGGCCGCACGCAGTCCAACGTACGAGCCACAGCCCGGCTGATCCGGCACTGACTTTAGGTATCTGTCCAGCTCTCTCTTGAAGGCAGCCAGGGGTTTATTGGTAATTCCCCTAATGCTTGATGGGAGGCTGTTGAACAGTCTTGGGCCCCGGACACTTATGGTGTTTTCCCTTAGTGTACCAATGGCGCCCCTACTTTTAATTGGGGGCATTTTGCATCGCCTGCCCAGTCTTTTACTTTCGTATGGAGTGATTTCTGTGTGCAGATTTGGGACCATTCCTTCCAAGATTTTCCAAGTGTAGATTATGATTTATATCTCCCTCCTGCGTTCCAACGAGTACAAGTCAAGTGGTATAAACCTTGGTAATAAATACCGACAAGTTGGTTTAGAAAGACACGTAGGCAAACACTATAACATATTTATTAGAAAACGTTTCGGTCCTGGGACCTTGATCACTTCTAACATACAGAGGTAGAAAGACATTATATATATAGGCGGAGAGTGAGATGTGACGCACGTGACCTGAGGAATGTCATAAGAACATAAGAATGGAGGAACACTGCAGAAGGCCCACTGGCCCATGCGAGGCGAGGGTAGACGATGAAATCACGTGACTCCTGTGTTGTTGGGTTGGTGCTGCTTAAGTATCATGTATGCCAATGTTTTTGAAATTTTGTAGTTTCCAGTGTTGCGTTCTATAGTGTCGGTGACGGTGATTAGTGAGGCTTCTAGGCACCGTCGGCGTCTGAGGTCTGGTTCGGTGAGAACGAGTTGTGCCTCGTTCCAGTTCATCAAATGCCCCGTGGAGTCTCTGTGGAGGACACAGGCGTACCTTACATCGTCTCTGTTAGAGGCATTTCGATGCTCATTCAGGCGGACTGCAAGATCTCTGCCTGTCTCGCCTACATATTTCTTGGGACAGAACCCACAGGGGATAGTGTAGACGCCTGCTGTTGAAGTTAGAGGTGTGGGGCTGCGTTTAGTAGTGAGGTCTTTGATAGAGGATGTGTTTATGGTGGAAACGTTGATGTTACTCATACCAAGTGCCCGGCGAGTATTCGTGGCAACATCGCCACATGGGAGTACTATGAACTGTTTAGGGGACTGTTCCATGGGCGGTTTGTTGAGGATAGCTTGTGCCTTGAGTCTGCAATCTCGGATGAAGAAAGATGGGAACTGAAGACGTGTAAAGGCTTGTGTTATGTAAGTGCATTCTTCTTCTAGAAAACAAGGGCTGGAGATGCGAAGAGCTCTCAAGAAGAAGCCAATGAGGACTCCTCTCTTAGTGCGGGTATCTTGGTGTGAATAAAAGTGTATAAGATCGTCCTTGTTGGTAGGTTTTCTATACACTTTGAAGAGAAGTTTGTCACTGTCGGGAGATCTGCACAGTAGAACGTCGAGGAAAGGAAGTTTGCCATCATTTTCGAGTTCAAGTGTAAACTTTATTGATGGTTCAACTGCATTGATCTTGTTGAGAAGGGCCTGGATATTGAGACGTCTCGGATAGAAAACCAATATATCATCAACGTATCTTAGCCAGGTAACGGTGTTGGGAATGAGGGTGCTGAATTTCTCTGTCTCCAAGTTTTCCATGAAGAGGTTGGCAAGCACAGCACTGAGCGGGCTGCCCATTGCCATCCCAAAGCATTGTTTGTAACAGTTGTCCTGATACTTGAAGAAGTTGAAATTAACACACAGTTCCACTAGATTGATGAAATCTAGAAGAGGTAAAGGGAGGTCGTGGTTTTCAGTGAGCCTCTGTCAACAACAGAGGCAATCAACATTCTGAGACAGAGGCTCACTGAAAACCACGACCTCCCTTTACCTCTTCTAGATTTCATCAATCTAGTGGAACTGTGTGTTAATTTCAACTTCTTCAAGTATCAGGACAACTGTTACAAACAATGCTTTGGGATGGCAATGGGCAGCCCGCTTAGTGCTGTGCTTGCCAACCTCTTCATGGAAAACTTGGAGACAGAGAAATTCAGCACCCTCATTCCCAACACCGTTACCTGGCTAAGATACATTGACGTTATATTGGTTTTCTATCCGAGACGTTTCAATATCCAGGTCCACCTGAACAAGATCAATGCCGTCGAGTTCATCAATAAAGTTTACACTTGAACTCGAAAAAGATGGCAAACTTCCTTTCCTCGACGCCCTCCTGTGCAGGTCTTCCGACAGTGGCAAACTTCTCTTCAAAGTGTATAGAAAACCTACCAACAAGGACGATCTTATACACTTTTATTCACACCAAGATACCCGCACTAAGAGAGGAGTCCTCATTGGCTTCTTCTTGAGAGCTCTTCGCATCTCCAGCCCTTGTTTTCTAGAAGAAGAATGCACTTACATAACACAAGCCTTTACACGTCTTCAGTTCCCATCTTTCTTCATCCGAGATTGCAGACTCAAGGCACAAGCTATCCTCAACAAACCGCCCATGGAACAGTCCCCTAAACAGTTCATAGTACTCCCATGTGGCGATGTTGCCACGAATACTCGCCGGGCACTTGGTATGAGTAACATCAACGTTTCCACCATAAACACATCCTCTATCAAAGACCTCACTACTAAACGCAGCCCCACACCTCTAACTTCAACAGCAGGCGTCTACACTATCCCCTGTGGGTTCTGTCCCAAGAAATATGTAGGCGAGACAGGCAGAGATCTTGCAGTCCGCCTGAATGAGCATCGAAATGCCTCTAACAGAGACGATGTAAGGTACGCCTGTGTCCTCCACAGAGACTCCACGGGGCATTTGATGAACTGGAACGAGGCACAACTCGTTCTCACCGAACCAGACCTCAGACGCCGACGGTGCCTAGAAGCCTCACTAATCACCGTCACCGACACTATAGAACGCAACACTGGAAACTACAAAATTTCAAAAACATTGGCATACATGATACTTAAGCAGCACCAACCCAACAACACAGGAGTCACGTGATTTCATCGTCTACCCTCGCCTCGCATGGGCCAGTGGGCCTTCTGCAGTGTTCCTCCATTCTTATGTTCTTATGACATTCCTCAGGTCACGTGCGTCACATCTCACTCTCCGCCTATATATATAATGTCTTTCTACCTCTGTATGTTAGAAGTGATCAAGGTTCCAGGACCGAAACGTTTTCTAATAAATATGTTATAGTGTTTGCTTACGTGTCTTTCTAAACCAACAAGTCAAGTGCTTCCAAGCGTTCCCAGTAGTTAATGTGCTTGACAGAACTTATACGTGCAGTAAAGGATCTCAGTACACTAAATCTGGGATTTCACCTGCTTTGAATGGAGATGCTAATGTACAGCAGTATTCCAGCCTAGAGAGAACAAGTGATTTGAAAAGGATCATCATTGGCTTGGCATCTCTCGTTTTGAACGTTCTCATTATCCATCCTATCATTTTCTTTGCACGTGCGATCGTGGCACTGTTGTGATCCTTGAAAGTGAGATCCTCAGACATTACTACTCCCAGGTCCCTTACATTATTTTTCTGCTCTATTGTATGGCTAGAGTGTGTAGTATGCTCTGTTCTAGTTATTATCTCCTCTAGTTTTCCATAACGGAGTAGTTGGAATTTGTCCTCATTGAACATCATATTGTTTACCGTTGCCCATGTATTTGTAGAAATGGAGATTATTATTATTGTTATTATTATTATTCTATGTCACGCTGCCTGCCCTTTCCTCCTGTTGTACTGCCTATCCTCTTCTTACCCTGCTGTCCTGCTTGTTCTCTTCTGTTGCCCAGACTACCCTATTCTCATCTGTCGGTCAGGCTCTTCTTTCCCTCCTTCTCTGTGTACCCTTCTCTTTCCCTTCTGTTCCGCCTGCCCTCCTCTCTCTCTCTCTCTGTCCGTCCTCTTCTTACCTTCCATCATTGGTTATGCAGGACGCGGAGCCTAATCCCTTCAAGACGTTGTAAATCACGTTTTGGAACTCTGGTAATCTAATCCCAACGCGACCCTTCCCTGACCCTTCCACGCTTAATGTGGGGAGAGGGGTGAGTAGGGTGAAGAGAATTATGGTGGTGGGGTGAGAGGATGGAGGAGTGAGAGAAGGAAGGGCTGAAGAATAATGGTAGTTTATATATGGTGGTTAGGTGGGGGAAGGCTGAATGACGGATCGAAGGAGGATGGAAATGGCAGGGAGAAGAGAGATTGTAGGGTGAAAAAGTGGAGTAAACTAGAGCGTGGGTAATCGGATGGATTGGCTTGTAGGTAGTGTGTGGGCTGAGTCAAGATATAGGTTCGGAGGTAAGGTGAAGATAGGAGAGGAGGGAGTGTGGAAACGATTTAGAAGTGCAAGAATTGGGCCTAGATTGATATTAGAGCAATAAGAATCGGAATAACTTGAGAGCAAAGGAAGCATGAAAGTGAAAGGTTGGAGGAAGGAATGACAATATGGTGGAGTGTTGGTGGGAGGTACAGTTTGTTTGCACGGAGCGTCACAGGGCGAGATGTTCATCAATGCTTGCTAGGCGTGTGCCAGTGATACTATAGTTTCCTTTTGTGAGTAGCAACAAAACAGTTAAGCTGAAGGATTTCAAGATTCCTGAGACTTCCTGGTCTGTGTTGATAGGATGGATATGGGGTGCACAATAAACTAACCACTTCGGTGGCAAAATCTAAACCCTGTTCTGTGGGCCATTCAGCAGAAAAGACAGAATAAGGGAGTGCATTTTATCATAAGAACATAAGAAAGAAGGAACACTGCAACAGATCTACTGACCCATGCGGTGCAGGTCAATGTGTCCCCCCCCCCCGGATTAGCCCAATGACCCACCCAGTCTGGTCACCTCCACTCAAGGAAGGAGCACGGCACCAGACCCAGCAGCACACGCTAGTCAGGTCCAACTCACACCCACTCATGTATTTATCTAACCTATTTTTGAAACTACACAACGTTTTAGCCTGAATAACTGTACTCGGGAGTTTGTTCCACTCATCCACAACTCTATTACTAAACCAGTGCTTTCCTATATCCTTCCTGAATCTGAATTTTTCCAACTTGAAACCATTGCTGCGAGTCCTGTCTTGGCTGGAAATTTTCAGCACGCTATTTACATCCCCTTTATTTATTCCTGTTTTCCATTTATACAACTCGATCATATCCCGCCTAATTCTAAGCCTTTCGAGAGAGTGCAGATTCACGGCCCTCAGTCTATCCTCATAGGGAAGATTTCTGATACATGGGATCATTTTTGTCATCCTCCTCTGTACGTTTTCCAGAGCATTTATATCCATTCTGTAATATGGTGACCAGAACTGAGCAACATAGTCTAAATGAGGCCTAACCAAGGATATATAGAGTTGAAGAACAACCTGAGGACTTCTATTATTTATACTTCTAGATATGAAGCCAAGAATTCTGTTCGCTTTATTGCGAACACTAATGCACTGAACATTAAAATGGTATAAAATACCGACAGGTTGTTAGGTAAGACACATATGCAACAGTTAGGTATCTTTATTATTGTTTCATACTATGGAACAATGCTCTTCTCCAGACTGAGGGACTGACCACCTCAAAACTTTAAGGGTGATGGACTGATTACATCGTCTTTAAGTATCTTCTGCTTCTATCAACTTTTCTGTACTCGACTGAAGAAGCCTACTGTGTAGGCGAAACGTTTCATAATAAAGATACCTAACTGTTGCATATGTGTCTTACCTAACTAATGCACTGTTGTCTTGGTTTTAGATTACTGCTAACCAGAACTCCTAAATCCTTTTCCCAGTCAGTAGTATTAAGATCTACATTATTTAATTATTTATCGTAGTCCTTCGAGAAAGATCGTCGTGAAAAGTGGGCAGTGGTGACTGGTGGGCTCTGGAAGTTGCAGGTCGAACTGTGTCTTGAGTAAATGTTGGTTCCCTTGTTTTCTGTTAAAATTTAAATTTATTGTTTAAGTATATTACTCCCTTCTGGCTAATCCTTCGCTTTGTTCATTCCATAAACATGGCATTTCAATTCAGACCATCACAAATTTATATTTCAGCATAATTTCTGCTGCAGTGTTGTCCCGTCCAGCGAACATGTCTTCTCTTGTGTACGAATGGTATATAATACCGACAAGATGAGATTAAGACACATGTGCAACATCTGGGTATCTTTATTGTAGACGTTTCGCCATCCAGTGGATTTATCAATACAAATTCAAGTTATGTCCTAGAATTTGTATTGATAAAGCCACTGGATGGCGAAACGTCTACAATAAAGATACCCAGATGTTGCACATGTGTCTTAATCTCATGTCTTCTCTTGTCCAGCGGTGCGTGTGAAGGGAGCCATTAAATTTGTCACCATAATTCTGGATCACCGTCCATGAATGTGCAGTGTCACTCAGGTTCAGAGGTTAGGTTAGGTTAGGTAAGCTTCGTCAGGAAACAGGGCAAGTGTTTCCTGATGCGGGTCTTAGTCAGATGATGACCCACTGTTGGAGCTTTTGGTCATCTGACCGAAGCCTTTCGCTGGCTTACCGGTCCATCCCTTTAAAAATTATAGTCATATTTATAACAATTTCTTTTCATGTCATCAAGACAACAATCAGGGTTAGTCGTGCTGAATAGGTAAAATTGGTCATTTAGCTAGAACTCGTTTAAAAATTTTTCTAAAATTTTCTCTTGGAAGTTTAAAGATATATTTTATCATTTATGTTATTGTAAAAATTAACAATTTTGTACCAAAAGAACCTTAGAAAACTTTCCTAACCTTATTTTAACAAGCGCAATTTAATTTAGCCTAATCCAACTAAATATATTTTAGATAAGTTTACAATAATTTAATAAACAAACACAATGAAATATATTTCTTTCATTAGGTTCAGAATGATTCAGAATTATTTTTGCGAAACTATTGCATACACAAATTTTAGCAATGGTTTTAAGTTGGAAAAATTCAGATTCAGGAAGGATATAGGAAAGCACTGGTTTGGTAATAGAGTTGTGGATGAGTGGAACAAACTCCCGAGTACCGTTGTGCATTTTTAAAAATAGGCTAGATAAATACATGAGTGGATGTGGGTGAGTGTGAGTTGGACCTGACTAGGTTAAGGCATTAACTTAAGCCGGTGGGAGAATTGGACCTGCCTCGCAAGGGCCAGTAGGCCTGTTCTTAAGAGCGTTGCTATTTAAGCCAAAATTGAAAGTTATACCTGTTCATCATGACATATATTCATGAACGAAGATATATTTGGAAACAAAAACACATATGCAGTTTAATGTGATCCTTTATTGACAACGTTTCGCCCACACAGTGGGCTTTTTCAAGTCACAAACAGATCTACCTGGGGTGGAAGGTACGGGAGTATTTATAATCAGGTTCAGAATGTTGAGGTCAGGTGGAGAATGCTGCATCTGAAAATCTACCGGGTGGGGTTATAGAGTCTTGGGTAGCTAGGCAGGGGTATTGGACAAGTTGTGAGTAGACCTTCTGCAGTGTTCTATGTTCTTATGTGGGATAGCGATGAAGAAGTTTCTTGGCAAGTGGTTCAGCTATGTTGTAGAAGCCATTGTTCTGGTTGAAATTGTTGGTTATAGAGATAAGCGATGATTCCAGGATATTTAGGTATTGAGTGTTGTCTTCTGTGGCGATAAGTCTTGAGTTTCTGTAGTTAATTAAATGGTCGTGTGAATTGCGATGTTGTACACAGGCATTCCTTGTATCGTCAGTCCTGCTTGCATATTGGTGTTCTGAAATACGTGTTTGGAGGTCTCTTGATGTTTCGCCCACGTATAATTTGTTGCAGTCATTACAAGGGATTATGTATACCCCTGCAGAGGATGGAGGCTTGTCCTGTCTACTACTGGTGCTGTCCTTGATAGTCGTGGTTGTGGAGGTAGATACTTGGAATGATGTATTGGAAAAGATGTTGGAAACATGTTTGGCAATGGAGTTGGTGGGGAGGACTATGTATCTCTTCTCGGCAGTGTCTTCTAATCTCCACTATCCTCGTCACTTCATCAGAGACTGCAGACGGCGGGCATTAAACATCTTCAACACACCCAGAGAAGACACTGCCGAGAAGAGATACATAGTCCTCCCCACCAACTCCATTACCAAACATGTTTCCAACATCTTTTCCAATACATCATTCCAAGTATCTACCTCCACAACCACGACCATCAAGGACATTACCAGTAGTAAACAGGACAAGCTTCCGTTCTCTGTTTATGACTTGAAAAAGCCCACTGTGTGGGCGAAACGTTGTCAATAAAGGATCACATTAAACTGCATGTGTTTGTTTCCATTTATTTTCAAAGAAGATATATTTAAAATAATGCGATGTTACTTGGCAAATTCGTGACTCTGAAATACTTAAAGCTCTCAGTGCTTTTGTAGGCCTCGAGTTTTCTCGTCTGTGTATGGTGGTTTGAGCGCCTGACAGACATACAGTATATCACCAAACTCTAGACTTATAATCACTCTGTCAGTTTGAAGGTTGTAAGCAAAACCTGAGATGCTGTGAAGAGATGACATGCTCCTAAATTCTTGTTCTGTCAGTTGACTTGTGTAATCGGTGACCAAAATACGACTTTGTGACACATTCCTCTCACACTTTATAGCTTCATCACACCTGACTTGACTGATAACGGCGTGTTTGACCGGCAACACTGGGGACCAGCTGACCGACACAGGTCGTTGCTACCTCTGTATAGTGGGTGATGCTAACTGAAGGTATAGGGAGGGAGGTGATGGTGGGAAACGTAGATGGTGGTAATGGGAGGCGAGGAGGGGGTGGTAATGGGAGGCGAGGAGGGAGTGGTAATGGGAGGCGAGGAGGGGGTGGTAATGGGAGGCGAGGAGGGGGTGTTATGGGAGGCGAGGTGTGGGTGGTAATGGGGGGTGAGGAGGGGGTGGTAATGGGAGGCGAGGTGGGGGTGGTAATGGGAGGCGAGGAGGGGGTGGTAATGGGAGGCGAGGAAGGGGTGTTAGGCGAGGTGGGGGTGGTAATGGGGGGCGAGGAGGGGGTGGTAATGGGAGGCAAGGTGGGGGTGGTAATGGGAGGCGAGGAGGGGGTGGTAATGGGAGACGAGGAGGGAGTGGTAATGGGAGGCGAGGAGGGGGCGGTAATGGGAGGCGAGGAGGGGGTGGTAATGGGAGGCGAAGATGGGGTGGTAATGGGAGGCGAAGATGGGGTGGTAATGGGAGGCGAAGATGGGGTGGTAATGGGAGGCGAAGATGGGGTGGTAATGGGAGGCGAAGATGGGGTGGTAATGGGAGGCGAAGATGGGGTGGTAATAGGAGGCGAGGAGATGGTGGCAAGTTGTATTTTCCAATTTTTTACCAAAATTGGCTACATTAGCAATGTGCTGCTTCTCTATTCCATATATAATAGCAATATTTTCTATCAAACAGGATGAATTACATATATGGTATCAAAATCTGTCAGTCACAGCTGATACATTGGTAGGACACTGATAATGTAATCAAGTATTCCATTAAAGGATTAAAGGATTATCAACTAATGACACCCGAATTTGCATGACGGTGTCATCCATCGAAGACACTGAAAGGCTCCAGGCGGACATCAGCCAAATCTTTAAATGGGCCGCGGAAAACAACATGAAGCTCAATGAAGAGAAATTAAAAATACTTCGATTTGGAAAACTCGAGGAAATTAGAATCGTATCGGAGTATAAAATAAATTCCAACCACACAGTAAAGTGAAAAACTAATGTGAAAGACCTAAGGGAGTGATGATGTCAGAGGATCGCACTTTCAAAGATCACAGGAATGTTTCTTTCACATATGCTAAGAAAATGATAGGATGGATAATGAGAACCTTCAAAACTAGGGATGCCAAGCCCATGATGACACTCTTCAGGTCGCTTGTTCTCTCTAGGCTGGAATATTGCTGTACACTAAATTCCCCTTTCAAGGCAGGCGAAACTGCGGACCTGGAGAATATACAGAGAACTTTTACGGCACACACAAATACGACAAAGCACCTAAACTACTGAGAACGGTTAAAGTCCCCGCGAGAAAAATGCATGATAATATACACTTGGAAAATCTTAGGGGGACTAGTTCCAAATTTACACACGAAAATCACTCCCAACGAAAGCAAAAGACTGGGCAGGAGATGCAACATCCCCCAGTGAAAAGCAGGGGCGCCATGAGTACGCTGAGAGACAACGCAATAAGTGTCAGGGGCTCAAGACTGCTCAACTGCCTCCCAGCATACATAAGGGGGATTATCAAGAGGCCATTGACTGTCTTCAAAAAGCGCTGGACAGGCACCTAAAGTCAGTACCTAATCAGCTGGACTGTGGTTCGTATGTTGGTTTGTGTGTGGCCAGCAGTAACAGCCTGGTTGATCAGGCCCTGTTCCACCAGAGTCCCCAGGACAGTTCTAGAGGTGGTACCTCCCTATATATATAATATATATATATATATATATATATATATATATATATATATATATATATATATATATATATATATATATATATATATATATATATATATATATATATATATATATAAACGTACATGTGGACATGGGAAAATAAAACTTCCTACAGGGAGAGAAGAAAAAAAAGTGGGGCATGCTTAAAAAAACATCGTGGTCCAAGGCAGTGAGCGTCAGTGGGCTTCACTGAATGCCTTCCTGCATCTGGACAGATACTGCAACACAGGAGACATCGCTGTGGCTGAGCTGTGACGTAACAGGTTACAGTCTCCTCTGGAATGCTGAAGCAGTCATCGTAGTAGTCACTGCAGGGTTCACTCATCCTGGGGCACAACCTACTAGTGCCCTCAAGTGAGGCACCATCAGAACTCGGCAACTGAGCAGGACTTCTGGCAAGCAACTCAGAACATTTCTCGACTGGTACTGTCGCTGGGGCTGTTGTTGTCGAGAAGATTGAGAGAAGATATATGTCATGTGTTAGTTAATTTCCTCTCAGTGTTCTCACATGTTTGTGTATGGCTTAGTGTCGATTTTTGCACAGAAAAGCATCATTGGCTAGTGCAAGCCATGTTGTAACCGCATGTGCAGTAGGTGTGTACAGTTTTCCATGTGTCCTGTGTGGTCTGAGAACAGCTGTGAGTGTGGACCACAGTATGTTTTGAGCCCAGACCACTATGTAGCACCTCGTAATACTTGTCACCTGTTGTGACCGTTGACATCTGACATTACTCAGTCCAGGCATCAGTTTATGAGCATTTGAGCTCCTTGTACAGAAAGCTCTTATGCCTGCCAAGTCGCACCTTCTACTACTACCTCTCGAGACTCGTTTCACTCCACCTCCTGACCATCAGAGTTCAGTTATGTGTAGAAACCAGTCTGAGGACGCTTAGACTAACCTATGACTACTCTGTCAAGAAATGACATAGTCAAGCCGCAGTAGCCCTGTTGCCAGGTGACTGACTTGTGTCATAGCCTGCACAAAGATAATGTCACTTTGATTGCTAGCTCGCTCACTGCAGATATTTTGCCCGAGTCGTCTCTGCCACAACTCACTCAACACTCGCCGACAGTGACAGCCCCAGCGACAGTACCAGTTGAGAAATGTCCTCCTGAGTCACTTGCTAGAAGAAGTCCTGCCCAGTTGCCGAGTACTGACAATGCCTCACTTGAAGGCACCAGCAGGTTGTGCCCCAGGATGAGTGAACCCTGCAGTGACTACTACGATGACTGCTTCACCTTTCCAGAGGAGACCATACTCTATTACGTCACAGCTCAGCCGCAACGATGTCTCCTGTGTTGCAGTATCTGTCCAGACACAGGAAGACATACAGTGATGCCACTGACGCTCACTGCCTTGGACCTTTTTTTTCTTCCCTGTAGGAAGATTTTTTTCCATGTCCACATATATGATGACACTCTTCAGGTCACTTGTTCTATCTAGGCTGGAATATTGCTGCACTCTAACAGCACCTTTCAAGGCAGGTGAAATTGCCGACCTAGAAAATGTACAGAGAACTTTCACGGCGCGCATAACGGAGATAAAACACCTCAATTACTGGGAGCGCTTGAGGTTTCTAAACCTGTATTCCCTGGAACGCAGGAGGGAGAGATACATGATTATATACACCTGGAAAATCCTAGAGGGACTAGTACCGAACTTGCACACGAAAATCACTCACTACGAAAGCAAAAGACTTGGCAGACGATGCACCATCCCCCCAATGAAAAGCAGGGGTGTCACTAGCACGTTAAGAGACCATACAATAAGTGTCAGGGGCCCGAGACTGTTCAACTGCCTCCCAGCACACATAAGGGGGATTACCAACAGACCCCTGGCAGTCTTCAAGCTGGCACTGGACAAGCACCTAAAGTCAGTTCCTGATCAGCCGGGCTGTGGCTCGTACGTTGGTTTGCGTGCAGCCAGCAGCAACAGCCTGGTTGATCAGGCGCTGATCCACCAGGAGGCCTGGTCACAGACCGGGCCGCAGGGGCGTTGACCCCCGAAACTCTCTCC
This sequence comes from Cherax quadricarinatus, assembly GCF_038502225.1. Taxonomy (NCBI): domain Eukaryota; kingdom Metazoa; phylum Arthropoda; class Malacostraca; order Decapoda; family Parastacidae; genus Cherax; species Cherax quadricarinatus. The sequence goes on along the minus strand of NC_091365.1, from coordinate 17,131,153 downwards.
AGGTAAACTCCAGGTATATGCATATATATGTTTTTACACACATGTGTATATATATGTTTTTATGTTGTGTTCTGTGTCCTGTTCCTGATGCAAGAGAGAGACTGAGGTTTTTTTTTTTTTCAGCCATTCATGGTCGAGGACAACCAATGGGTGGTGGCCGAGCAAAATGTAGACCGTAGGCCTACATGGCTAGTTATCATAGTTTCCACCAGAGGGCAAGCCTGGTGGGCAAACCCACTTCAACCCATACCACGCCTGCCTCTCACTTGGCCCCAAAGTAACTTAGAGGCAGCACCTGCCACTCCTCACTCCCTCGTAGCATGGCCCTCCTGGGCCAGGGCATCTTCAACACACTGCCTGTGAACTCACGAAGAGTATCATTGCTTCCCGCTTGCACAACGACATAATTACTCGTTGATAGACTTAATTATTTACAGATAATATAATTAGTACAGTATGCGCTCACAATTGGGGCATCACTGCGCTGCTAAAAAGTGCGAGCAAATTCAGGGTGGACAGTGAAAATATCTTAAGCAACCTAGAATATATAAAATATTAACACAGTTCCTAAAACCCCATCCTACCCAGCCTACAGTCACTGACAACGTGCGCCTCTTCTTTTTTGCAGAACTTACATATAGAATAGACAGAATCAGGAGGTTCACCTGTGGTGTTAGCCGGACCTGACTTTGACTTGACTTATGTTTTAGGTCCTTACAATTTCTTTTAAAGGCCTTCTGCTTACCGGTTGAGTGACTGCTTGTCTGGTTTTTAACTTGTATATTCTTTTAATTTTTTTAGCCATACGATTGGGTTTAAGTTATTCTACACAAGAGAGAGAAGGGCTGCTAGAGCTAAGACAATAGCTCAGTTACATTATACTCTCTCATAAACCTTTGGATACCATACGCAGGTACCCCAGACATCACAAGACATATTGGAATATATGACCATAATGCTGTCCAAACCATACCACTGGTATGGTTTGGTGCCTATGCTAACCTTCCTATGGTATACAGTGGCCACAAAAAATGTATACATTAAAAATTTTTGGACAATTGTGAAGGCTTACTCAGCCCTGTAATAACTTCAGACAGTATTACCAAGGCTGGCTCCTCCTCAGGAAAATTAATGAATAGAAAAAGAAATAATAACAGACAAACATAAACACTTTATTATATATAAAATATAAAACACTTAAATATGAAATATTAATCCTACATTAAAGAAAATGAAAAATGAAAAATATAAATGATAACTGAATTCAACGCTAATATATATAGGGGTGTTTGGTGTTGGTGACACTGTGTTGTTGAAATCGTAGCCGTTGCTGATGATGGGAGGGGGGGTCGCAGGTGTTGGTTACGACCCACTGGCTAGTTCTTCACAGTATAGCCTTGAGTATTATATCCCAATGACAGGAAAGCAGGTTGTTTACTGCTGCAATGATAAGGGGTTACGTCCTGCAATTTCATACAGGTGCACAGGTAATTAAATCCAAAAAGGGGAAGTCTCAGGACGTTAGTCCATCTCCACCAGTTCTTCTCGTTGATTGACAGGTGACCCTCTCTGTCATCCAAGCTGAAAAGATAGACAGGTTACCCACTGCTTAAATAATCACTCTCCATGATAAGTACAATACCTAAAAGATGTGATTATTACAACAGTCACCATAGAGCAAGGCTGAAAAGACTAAGTTTATTATTGGTCAAAAGTGAAGCTTTCAACCCATAAATCCACTAGAATACAAGGAAGGCATGTACTTACAGTAGTGCAGGGAGCTGTGAGTCTAGTGATTACTGTTTGGACCAGAGCCCCACACGTCACCTTTCGGGGGGGGGGGAGGAGGAGGGGAAGGGATAGTGGGAGCTAGACTGACCCTACCTTAACAAGCAGCCGGCAGTCAAACTATCACTTTCGGGGTGGGGGAAAAAAGGCTGGAATAGCGGGAGCTTGACTTACCCTACCTTAACAAGTAGCCGGCAATGAAGCTATTGTTACTATATCCTCCCTCGCTACCCCTATCTATTGAACTTTTCCCTCACACTCCCCCTTACCAAGACTTATAGTCAAGGAGTATAAGAAGAATAGGCGAGGAAAAAGTTCTAACATGTGGAAGTCGCGTAAGGCAACAAATCTTCTACTGACTGTCACGACTTAACCAGTCAGAGAAATAATTGGATGAACCATTGATATACACAATATGGAACTTAAAAGCCTGGAGTGCCAATGTCCACCTCAAGAGGCGACTGTTGGTTCCCTTAAAAGTTTCTAGGTATATCAAAGGTTTGTGGTCCGTTTCTAAAATGAATTCTTTTCCCAGCAAATAAAATTTAAGTTTGGAGATACCCCACACAAGGGCTAAACATTCCTTTTCTATTGTGGAGTATCTTGTTTCTGCGGGAACGAGTTTCCGGCTTAGGAAGCATACAGGGAAGGGAGTACCATCATGGTATTGTAGTAACACCGCACCTAAGCCAGTATTGGAGGCATCAGTTCTTAAGCAAAATGTTTTATTAATATCTGGAATCTTAAGTATAGGGTCTTTCGAAAAGATACTTTTAATCTCATTAAACTTTTCCTGAGCTATGTCGGAAAGTTCAAGAGGTTCCTTCACAGACTTTTTAAGGAAGTCGGATAAGATGCCTGTAAGATCAGTAAGGTTCAGGATAAACCATGCATAAAAATTTACAGAACCAAGAAAGCTATGCATGAGCTTCTTGGTTTTGGGGAATTTAAATTCTAATAAAGCTTTGATCTTACTGGGGAGAGGCTGCAGAGAGTTATTAGAAAGTATCAGTCCAAGATATCTAATCTTGTTATACCCAAGGAAGCATTTCTTTGGCTTGGCAGTGAGGCCATGTGAGCGTAACCTACGCAAAACTGATGTTAATGTTTGGATATGTTCGCCCCACGTGGATGTCATTACGTAAATGTTATTAAAATAAACTGAAACATTTGGCATATTACCCAACACCTTTCTCATCAGTCTCATGTAGGTAGCACAGGCAGTTACCAAACCGAAGGGCATAGTTCTATATTGCATCAGTCCTTGGTGTGTAGGAAAAGCGGTGTACTGCTTAGAAGAAGGATCTAACATTACTTGATGATATGCCTGTGCAATATCAATCTCTGAAAAGAAGGAAGAGTCATAAAATTTGTGTAGATCGCTATCTATTAAGGGCATAGGCTCAGTATCCCACCGAGTTATAGCATTAAGTCCTCTGAAGTCAATAACAAGTCTATATGAATTATCCTCCTTCTTAACCATGACTACTGGTGAACAATATGAAGATACTGAAGGTTCAGTGATCTTTAGTTTTAATAATTTGTCTACCTGTCGGTCAAATGCATCCCTAAGGTGAACTGGAACTGGGTATAATTTCGTTTGATAGGATTGTCCGTCACTAAGTCAATCTTATGGACTACCGTGGAGGTAACACCTGGAATATCAGTAAAGACGTCTCAAAAAATTACTCACACATTGAAGTAGTTCATGTCTCTTATGGTCATCCAAGGTTTCATTAATATTAATGTTGGTTGCGTCCGAGTGGTCAAGAGTCACCAAGTCATGTAGTTCTTCATCATAGTCTGAGTTAGAGGTGTCAATTACGCACACTTTACATTCTTCAGTTGTCTTATCAAGTTCGTGTGGAAAAATTAAGTCAAAGTTATTAAGGCAGTTAACCGAATTTCTTCGGTAATATTTCTTAAGGATGTTGATATGATAAAGCTTAGGTTTCCCCTTGACTTCTATGAGGTAATCAACTTTCCCACAAATTTTTAATACTTTATATGGACCTTTGCATGCTACTAATAATTTATTTGACTTGATCGGCAAAACTACAAGAACTTCATCCCCTACTTTAAAACTTCTCCTCCGACTTTTGGAATCAAAATGCGTTTTGTACTGGTCCATTGACAAGCTTAAATTTTTCGAAACTATGTCAGAGGTCTCCTCAAGTTTGGATCTAAGGTCAAGGAGAAACTGGTAAGAAGACTGAACCTCATCATTTACCTCCTCATTAGTCCATAAGTCATGAAGGATGGACAATGGGCCTCTGGCCTGTCTACCATAGAGAAGTTCAAAAGGTGAAAACCCCAAAGAGTCACTGGGAACTTCCCTCATGGCAAACAAAGCACAGGGTAGGTAACGATGCCACTCCTTAGGTTTAAGGGAGCAAAGTTTCCTTAAAATGGACTTGAGAATCGAATGCTGGCGCTCAATCCTCCCATTACAGCTGGGATGATAGGGTGTGGTGAAGAGAGGCTTCACTCCCAGAAGTTGGTATAGATGTTGCATTAAGTCAGATGTGAATTGTGTCCCACGGTCAGACAAAATTTCTCTAGGGATGCCCACTCTGGAGAAGATGGACAAAAGGGCTTCAGCCACCTCTGTAGTAGTTATGATCTTTAAGGGAACGGCTTCAGGGAAACTCGAAGCATAATCAACTAATGTTAATATATATCTATGTCCCCCAGATGAAAGTGGAGATAAAGGACCAACGATTTCAATAGCTCCTCTTTCAAACGGTACCGTAAAGACTGGCATTTTGACCATAGGTACTCGCCTGGTACCTCGGGAGGATGACAGTTGGCAAACTTTACACGATCTACAATAGGTAGTGACATCTGAGGACATTTTTGGCCAAAAATAGGTTTCCCTAATTTTATTTAAGGTTTTACGATGCGAGAAATGTCCGGCCACTGGCAGGTCATGAGCCATTTTAAGAACAGTCTCTCTGCATTGACTTGGAACAACTAAGATGGAATAGTCTATCTCATCTGAATTTAATTTGAATACTGACTTGTACAAGATACCTTTTATATATTCAAATTTATATGAAAAGTTTTTCCTTTGGATCACTTGATTTTGTTTAGCGGCATTATGGCAATTCTGAAGAGAAGGGTAATTACGTTGTAAATTGACAAAAGAGTCCTTTGATATATCTAAAGGCTTGAAGTCAGGGAAAATCAAAGGATGGACAGTAGGAGAAGCCTGGGCTTTGGTCTGAGCCCTAGTCAAGACATTTACAGTATCGGAGGTGATATCTTCACTTTCATCTAACAAGTGAACTGGTGATCCTACTTCCTCGCTTTCGAGAGTAGCATCACTGGTTTTTAATCCCACATGAATATCGCGAGACATTGTCTCATCTGAACTTTCGAGGGGCTTCTCTGACTCTACAGGAAGAGGATCTGAAAAGCTTATGTCCACCTTTGGCGATGAAAGATCAACCTCAGAAGGAAGAATGGCACCTTTTACATTACCTATTAGTACAGAGCGAGAAGTGATGGGAGCTAGTACGGCTTCAGACCAACCTGTGAACCATTTAGACCTAATGTAACAACGGATGGTAGGAAAAGTGTCCGTACGGCCCAAGTAGTCTGAAAGTATAGTAGAGGAATGAATTTCTTTAAGGTTAGGGAACAGCTTATCAGAAATGACTATACATGTGCATCCAGTGTCTCGTAAAATGGTAGATACATTAAGTCCATTAACTGTTCCTGAACAGAAGGGTGCTTGGTCATTACAGTCTTTAAAACATCTTCCAACTTTTTAGACCTTCTTAGGACAATCTGGACATTTATGTCCCTTAACACCACACAAATGACAAACAGGAATAAAAGAAGTCATTTTACTTTCCATTAGAGGCTTTGATTTCTTAAGGTCTGATGAACCCTTGCCCTTAGGGTTTGATCCCTTTAGGCCTTTATAGGAATTGTGAGCCTCAGCATACAGGTCAGCAGACTCAGCAACTTCCTCAGCTTTAATCAAGTTACGTTCTCTGATGAATGTTCGTATCTGATGGGGAAGAGCTGTCAGGAACTGGTCAGCAACCATGAAGTCTCTAAGAGATTCATAACTGTGATCAATTCCTGAACTCTCTATCCAAAAGTCGAACAAACGAAAGAGTGTTACCTGTAACTGCTGAAAGCTCTGGCCAGGCTGTAAGGTGGCATACCTGAAATCTTTCCTGTAAGAATTAGTGGTTTTTTGATATGCTTTAAGGATTGCCTTCTTCAGTAGGTTATAATTACATATGATATCCTGCGACAAAGTTGCATAGATATTCAAGGCTGTACCAGAAAATAACATTCCTAACCTGGTAGCCCAGGTGTCAGCAGGCCATTCACAGAGGGTAGCGGTATTTTCAAACCTGATAATGTATGAAGTTATGTCTTCCCCCTCTGTGAAGGGAGGCAAATTAGGTGTTGGAATATGTGCACTGACTGCACGTTGTTCCATTACTCCTTCCTCTAATTGTTGTTGTGTAAGAGTTAACTTTTTATTCTCTAATTCAAGGCGAGATTTTTCGAGCTCGCGATCCTTTTCTCTCTCTATTAACTCAAGTTCTCTAGCTTTTTCCTCACGTTCTCTAGCTTTTTCCTCAACTTCTCTATCCTTTGCTCTTTCCTCAAGTTCTCTTATTTTAGCCTGTTCCTCATGTATTTTAGCCTGTTCCTCATGTTCTCTAGCTCTTTCTTCACGATCATGTCTATCACGCTCCTTTTTGTCTTCTCTTTCTCTTTCTAACTGTCTTTCATGGATTTCTCTCTCAATTCTCTCTCTCTCCTTTTTCTCCTGTCTTTCAAGGTTCTCTTTCTCCTTTTTCTCTTCTCTTTCGATTCTCTCTCTCTCCTTTTTCTCTTCTCTTTCGATTCTCTCTCTCTCCTTTTCTTCTTCTCTTTCCCTTTCTGTCTCTCTTCTCTCTCAATTCTCTCTCTTTCAAATCTTTCCTGGATCTTAGCACTAATGAAAGATTCTAAATTTTTCCCTGTTATTCCTAACTTACTTCCAGCGTTCATCCAAAACTTGTATTCCTCCATGCTTGCAAGAATAACTTAAACTATATGGGGAAATGAAACGGGTATTAAAGAAAACGGAGGGTTCAATTCCTGCTCCGTTCAAACTGTAAATAAACCAGAGGGCTCGATCCCTGCTTCAATTAAACAATATGTATTAATTAAAATGAAGGGTTCTATGCCGGCTCCGAGCAAACAGTAAGTAGAATGGGGTCCCTTGACCATCCAATCTTCTCACCAACAAATCAAGAGTGTCCAACGACAGTTCCCTTGATAAAATAAAGAGCTCAATGAAACAAATTGTCACTGGAAAATCTCGGGTCCCTAGAGTCTAATCCTCCAAAGTGTTTCAAGCTCACAAGAAAGGTGGCAGAATTAACTATTATATCCTGCCTGACTTGACTTACTATAAATTGAGACTATAACAATCACCAAATCTTTTAAATACCTGTACCGTAGTCCTACCATAGAGAATGATTACTCATGGCTGGTGGTAACCATCTGTGGTATGCAGCATTGAAGTTCCAATGGTAGATTCGAGATGGAATTGAATCTTGATTCTGTTGAGTTGTATCCTGGCAAGGTCACCACTTGAGAAGGCTTACTCAGCCCTGTAATAACTTCAGACAGTATTACTAAGGCTGGCTCCTCCTCAGGAAAATTAATGAATAGAATAAGAAATAACAGACAAATATAAACACTTTATTATATAGAAAATATAAAATATAAAACACTTAAATATGAAATATTAATCCTACATTAAAGAAAATGAAAAATGAAAAATATAAATGATAACTGAATTCAACGCTAATATATATATAGGGGTGTTTGGTGTTGGTGACACTGTGTTGTTGAAATCGTAGCCGTTGCTGATGATGGGGGGGGGGGTCGCAGGTGTTGGTTACGACCCACTGGCTAGTTCTTCACAGTACAGCCTTGAGTATTATATCCCGATGACAGGAAAGCAGGTTGTTTGCTGCTGCAATGATGAGGGGTTACATCCTGCAATTTCATACAGGTGCACAGGTAATTAAATCCAAAAAGGGGAAGTCTCAGGACGTTAGTTCATCTCCACCAGTTCTTGTCATTGATTGACAGGTGACCCTCTCTGTCATCCAAGCTGAAAAGATAGACAGGTTACTCACTGCTTAAATAATCACTCTCCATGATAAGTACAATACCTAAAAGATGTGGTGATTATTACAACAGTCAACATAGAGCAAAGCTGAAAAGACTAAGTTTATTATTGGTCAAAAGTGAAGCTTTCAACCCATAAATCCACTAGAATACAAGGCAGGCATGTACTTACAGTAGTGCTGGGAGCTGTGAGTCTAGTGATTACTGTTTGGACCAGAGCCCCACACGTCACCTTTCGGGGGGGGGGGGAAGGAGGAGGGGAAGGGATAGCAGGAGCTAGACTGACCCTACCTTAACAAGCAGCCAGCAGTCAAACTATCACTTTCGGGGTGGGGGAAAAAGGCGGGAATAGCGGGAGCTTGACTTACCCTACCTTAACAAGTAGCCGGCAATGAAACTATTGTTACTATATACTCCCTCGCTACACCTATCTATTGAACTTTTCCCTCACAACAATAAAAGGAAACAATACAACATAATGTATGTACATGTATTTTATTTTCACTTTATAGCTTCCAACTAGTACTTGGTCATGTTACTATTGTTCTTTATCACCATCTGAAGTCGCCTGGGCATCGAAGTGGCGAGGGTGGAGAAGGAGGCGTCCATGTTCATCCAAAGCTTCTTCAGTGCCTCCTTCATGTCCCTGATATTGGTGGGTCGAGCTTTTGCAATCTCATTTTTCATCAAATACCAGGCATTCTCGATATGATTTAGGTCAGGGGAATTGCCTGGGCACTCCAAAACACTGATATTATTGCCCTCGAAAAACTTTTTTACTCCTTTTGACTTATGGGCAGGGGCACCATCATTAATAAAAAAAATCACACTCCTGAGTTTTCCAAAATGTTAGCATGTGCTCCCTTAACACCTTGATATAATTATTTCCCTTTGTTGTAATGTTTTAGGAAGGAAGTATAGTCCACCCCTGCCCATATAACCACTAAAAGCTCCTCAGAATATAACACTGTCAGGGTTCTTCACTGTTTTCACTACATACCGTGGGTCATAACGGGAGACACCACTGGGACGACTGACGACGGACAGTCTCGGAGCCGCTCCTGACAAGACTGAAGGGCCAGAGGCCCTTTGTCTTTAGAGATTTTAAAATTGAAGTTGAATAAATATGGAAATTAAAGTTTTCTTACCAAAAAATAGTGCAAAATTCTGGCAACATGTTGATGCAATCAGCTTGTGTCTATCATATTTCTAAATGTTTTTTTTTTTTTTTTTTTCAAAAATGTAATTTTTATGTTTTTGCTGTCATCAAGAGGACATGTTGGCAATTAGTGTTTTTATTGTTTGTTCTTTTTTTTTGCTCCAAAAATTACTATTGTTATGATTGTTTCATTCTAAATACTCAACATGGCAAGTTCTGTGAGGGCTAAAGTGAAGAGCACAGAGTTGTTACTGCTCAGTTGCCTCTGGGTCATCAACAATGATAGGGGTTAGTTACTGCTCAGTTGCCTCTGGGTCATCAACAATGATAGGGGTTAGTTACTGCTCAGTTGCCTCTGGGTCATCAACAATGATAGGGGTTAGTTACTGCTCAGTTGCCTCTGGGTCATCAACAATGATAGGGGTTAGTTACTGCTCAGTTGCCTCTGGGCTGTCAATGATAGGGGTTTGCAACATGCTCGGATTTGGCGCGCCATGTTCATAGAGTTTTATAGAAACAAAAATATGAATAACTCAGGAATAAGTTATTGGCATTTGTCAATAACTTAGAAGTGTCATGATTTTTTCACACAGTATTGATGAATGATGGTTCTATTAATCTTCAGAGGGGATTTGCAATATGTTTTACCATTTTGTTTTTATTTAATCTTATTCTCCCCCAAAAAAACTCTGAAAAAAAAACACATTTCAGTTTTTTTTATAATGCAATTTATTGACATTTCTTGCAAAAAAAAATTGAAATTTAGATAATCTAACTCTTTATCTTTCATCTGATGTTGACTAGAACATTGTACAACTTACCAATTTTGTAGGCCAGTGAGGATATTATGAACAAGTAAAATTTTGCAATATCTTGCAATTTTGCAACAAGAAGTCAATACAAACAAGTGTGTAGGATGCAGACTGCTTTTTTTAAATCACAGGACAAACTTTCATGGAAATTGGACCAAAAAAAAAAATGCAGCTAGGGCCTCCATACCTGAAGGTCCTCTCGTCGCTGAACATCACCTTCTGCCACTGGTCTGAGGTCCAGTCCTTGTACTTCTTGCAGAACTGAAGCCGTTTCTTCTTCATGGCTTAAATTAGCATGGGCTTCTTGGCGGCACGTCGAGCAGGCATTTTCAGATCCTGTTGCAGTCGGTGCTGAATGGTTCATACTGCGACATCTTTCAGGAGTGCAGGATGCTTTTTCTTGAGGTATGAGGCTGTTATGGCAGGATCTGATCACTTCCCTCTTCAGGATCTTGTCTGTACGAAGAGAAGTCTTTTGGGTGGCCCCAGACCCCATCTACCTAGGTAGTACGGTGCCGGGTGGGAGTGAGGCAGCTGCTTTCTTGAGGTTATAAATTGCCATCCTAGTCACCTTCAGGTCTGCGGCTACGCATATCATAGACATGCCTTGCTCTAATAGGGTGAGTGCACAGGTCTTCTCTGCAATTGAAGGTTTAGTTCGACCCAGTCTGACCACTTGGAGCAGAGATATAGGGTGGCAAACTTCATGGTCGAGTGACAAAAATGGACAATGACGAACAATGTAGCTAGCTTCATTCCTCACCGAGCTCTGGAAGAGCACTGAACATATTTGCGACCACTGTATGAATATACCTAGTTGGATGAATCCCATTGCAGCCAGCTGGCCCAGTGTCGGTCTGGAGTTTTATGACTCTGATCGCGGGTTCTAATCCCGCCCGTGGTATGGTTTGTTTGCAATCCTGTCATTATGATTTCGTAAGTCATAAGGCTACTTATAAGGCTACTTACAAGCTACTTTCAGCACCGAGACAACTTAAAGCCTAAGTTTGAATTGCCCGAGTTGTCAACTACATGTACATCACTATATTATACAACACAGTGACCGTTCTCTCTGACTATCCAGTGATCTTCTAGTGGATTGCGGCCATTTTTCTTCGTGGTATAAGAGCCGTGTCCGCCTCCGACTCCATCGTTTTTTACTTCTGCTTCGATTATACCATCGTGAATCCTGCTGACTACGTACTACGTCCCACCTGTACCCAGGAATGTCATATGTCCTGGTTTTGTGTGTATATATATATAATACACATATATTAGTTTAACGTAATTATTTTTTTGTTTTTCTTTTTTGTTTTTCAGATAGGTAATATTCATTAAATTATTTTTGCATACTTTTTCTAATATTGATTATTTCTTTCCTGTTATCATTAATTTTTCAATTTTCCATTCATAAGGAGAAGGTGTCCTTTCTAACACCATCTGAGGATCTAAAAAGGCAAACTAACCTTCAAACATACATTCACATGTGATGATTACATTTCTCTCCCACAAATTTCTGCTGGACTGATTCAGGCAGTCACTGTGGCACACAGTCTAGTGGACCATTTATGCTGCCCATAATCATACCTTCTGATCGGAACAGCTCATAGCGTATAATGCTAATGTTGCCGGGCCTCTTGGTAACTGTTGTCTTGTCACAGTTGATATTCTCGAGCAGGATGGCTTTAGTATCGGAGAGAGGGATGCCAAGTTCTAATTCATCCTCCAACCCATCACAGGGAGATCCAGCTTCCTTAATAGCGTCTTCATATAGCTGATTCCTATGTGTAAAGATATTCAGACATATAAGACATATTCAGACATAAAAGGCTTTGTTCTGAGATAGGAGGAGTGGTGGTGAGATTCATTAGACTGGGAATGTATAAGGGAGTGAGGTAGTGGAACTTCTAGCAGTTTTATGAGTGTGAGCTTATCAAAAAGTATCTGTGGAAATTCCTCATACTGAACATCCGAGAAGAAGAGAGAAGGACGATAGCACTCGGTACATAGTGACGATAATCCTACAGTTTCTTCCTGATATGAGTTAAAGGCTTTCTCCTGGTATCAGTATTGCGAGAAGTATTTGAAAAATCTGCTAAATTTTGGATTATATTTTTCATCTAGTGTTTTACACCAAGTCACTTCACCCACGTCATATTTCAGTTACTGTATATTGCACACTGTCAGTCTAAACTGTATTTTTTCCTGAAGTTCAAAGAGTATTTTGAGAGTGCTGACAGCATCCATGTTATTATTACCCAAAGTTCTCGTCAAGTTCATAAAACAGCGCAAGCTTTGAACTGGGGAAGAGATACATTTACAGATTTTTAAAGAAGTGTATTTGATTCTGGTTCAATTTATTCATTTTGCTCCGAATTATATTAAGAAGTCGTTTACTCACCATTTTTCTTCAGTAATGGTTGTCTGTCTAAGACGCAGCAAATGTAACGCAATATAGGGGTACCAAACATCTAGTTTAACACACCGAACGCATCGAAAATCAAGACTGACCCGAAACTGTTGTATAGCCACATCAGAAGGAAGACAACAGTCAAAGACCAGGTGATCAGATTAAGGACAGAAGGGGGAGAACTCACAAGAAATGACCAGGAGGTATGTGAGGAGCTAAACAGGAGATTTCAGGAAGTTTTTACAGTAGAGACAGGAAGGGCTGTGGGAAGACAGCACAGAAGGGAACATCAAGAGGGAATATACCAACAAGTGTTGGATGACATACGAACAACCGAGGAGGAGGTGAAGAAGCTGCTAAGTGATCTTGATACCTCAAAGGCGATGGGACCGGACAACATCTCCCCATGGGTCCTTAGAGAAGGAGCAGAAATGCTGTGCGTGCCTCTAACCACAATCTTCAACACATCCCTTGAAACTGGGCAACTACCTGAGAAATGGAAGACAGCAAATGTAGTCCCCATATTTAAGAAAGGAAACAGAAACGAGGCGCTAAACTACAGACCTGTGTCTCTGACATGTATTGTGTGCAAAGTCATGGAGAAGATTATCAGGAGGAGAGTGGTTGAACACCTGGAACGGAACAAGATTATAAATGAAAACCAGCATGGGTTCATGGAAGGCAAATCTTGTATCACAAACCTCCTGGAGTTTTATGACAAGGTAACAGAAGTAAGACATGAGAGAGAGGGGTGGGTTGATTGCGTTTTCCTAGACTGCAGGAAGGCCTTTGACACAGTTCCCCACAAGAGATTAGTGCAGAAGCTGGAGGATCAGGCGCATGTAACAGGGAGGGCACTGCAATGGATCAGGGAATACCTGACAGGGAGGCAGCAACGAGTCATGGTACGTGAAGAGGTATCACAGTGGGCGCCTGTGACGAGCGGGATCCCACAGGGGTCAGTTCTAGGGCCAGTGCTATTTTTGATATATGCGAACGACATGATGGAAGGAATAGACTGTGAAGTGTCCCTATTCGCAGATGACGTGAAGTTGATGAGAAGAATTAAATCGGATGAGGATGAGGCAGGACTGCAAAGAGGCCTGGACAGGCTGGACATGTGGTCCAGAAACTGGCTTCTCGAATTCAATCCTGCCAAATGCAAAGTCATGAAGATTGGGGAGGGGCAAAGAAGACCGCAGACAGAGTATAGGCTAGGTGGACAAAAACTACAAACCTCACTCAGGGAGAAAGACCTTGGGGTGACCATAACACCGAGCACGTCACCGGAGGCACACATCAACCAAATAACTGCTGCAGCATACGGGCTCCTGGCAAACCTGAGAATAGCGTTCCGATACCTTAATAAGGAATCGTTCAAGACACTGTACACTGTGTATGTTAGGCCAATACTGGAGTATGCAGAACCAGTCTGGAACCCACACCTGGTCAAGCACGTCAAGAAGTTAGAGAAAGTACAAAGGTTTGCAACAAGGCTAGTCCCAGAGCTCAGGGGAATGTCGTACGAGGAAAGGTTGAGGGAAATCGGACTGACGACACTGGAGGAGAGAAGGGTCAGGGGAGACATGATAACGACATACAAGACGCTGCGGGAAATAGACAAGGTGGACAGAGATAGGATGTTCCAGAGAGGGGACACAGGAACAAGGGGTCACAACTGGAGGCTGAAGACTCAGACGAGTCACAGGGACGTTAGGAAGTATTTCTTCAGTCATAGAGTTGTCAGCAAGTGGAATAGCCTAGCAAGTGAAGTAGTAGAGGCAGGAACCGTACATAGTTTTAAGAAGAGGTATGATAAAGCTCAGGAAGCAGAGAGAAAGGACCAAGTAGCAATCAGTGAAGAGGCGAGGCCAGGAGCTGAGTCTCGACCCCTGCAACCACAATTAGGTGAGTACAATTAGGTGAGTACTCTTGAGTTTTCAGACACCTGGACTAACAGATTTCATTGGTAACATTAGTGACCAACACCTTCTTTAGGGAAACAAACACCTAGGTAACAGAATACAGGGTAACACACTTCTGAATAACAGACTACTGGGTAAGACATTCCTGGGTAACACGCTCTTAGGTAGCACACTCCTGGGGTAACAGACTACTGGGTAACGCACTCCTGCGCAACACACTCCTGGGTAACACAATCCTAGGTAACGCACTCCTGGGTAACACAATCCTAGGTAACACACTCCTGGGTAACGCACTCCTTGGTGACACACTCCTGGGTAACACACTCCTGGGTAACACACCCCTGGGTAACACACCCCTGGGTAACACACCCCTGGGTAACACACTGCTGGGCAACACACTACTGCGTAACACACTCCTGGGTAACACAATCCTAGGTAACACACTCCTGGGTAACACACTCCTGCGCTACACATTCATGGGTAACATACTCCTGTGCAACACACTCCCGGGTAACGCACTGCTAGGTAACGCTCTCCTGGGTAACACACTCCTGCGCAACACTTTCATGGGTAACACACTCCTGGGTAACACAATCCTAGGTAACGCACTCCTGGGTAACACTCTCCTGGGTAACACTCTCCTGGGTAACACACTCCTGCGCAACACACTCCTGGGTAAAACACTCCTGGGAAACATACTCCTGGGTAACACACTCTTGGGTAAAACACTCCTGGGTAACAGACTCCTGCGCAACACACTCCTGGGCAACACACTCCTGGGTAACACAATCCTAGGTAACGCACTCCTGGGTAACACTCTCCTGGGTAACACACTCCTGCGCAACACACTCCTGGGTAACACAATCCTAGGTAACGCACTCCTGGGTAACACAATCCTAGGTAACACACTCCTGAGTAACGCACTTCTGGGTGACACGCTCCTGGGTAACACACTCCTGGGTAACACTCCAGGGTAACACACTCCTGGGTAACACACTCCTGGGTATCTCTCCTCCAGGGTAACACACTCCAGGGTAACACACTCCAGGGTAACACACTCCAGGGTAACACACTCCAGGGTAACACACTCCAGGGTAACACACTCCAGGGTAGCACACTCCAGGGTAACACACTCCAGGGTAACACACTCCAGGGTAACACACTCCAGGGTAACACACTCCAGGGTAACACACTCCAGGGTAACACTCCAGGGTAACACACTCCAGGGTAACACACTCCAGGGTAACACACTGCTGGGTAACACATTCCTTGGTAACACATTCCTTGGTAACACACTCCTGGGTAACACACTCCTGGGTAACACACTCCTGGGTAACGCACTCCTGGGTAACGCACTCCTGGGTAACACACTCCTGCGCAACACACTCCTGGGTAACACAATCCTAGGTAACACACTCCTGCGCAACACACTCCTGGGTAACACAATCCTAGGTAACGCACTCCTGGGTAACACTCTCCTGGGTAACACACTCCTGGGTAACGCACTCCTTGGTAACACTCTCCTGCGCAACACACTCCTTGGTAACACAATCCTAGGTAACACACTCCTGGGTAACACACTCCTGGGTAACACACTCCTGGGTAACACACTCCTGGGTAACACACTCCTGGGTAACGCACTTCTGGGTAACACACTCCTATGTAACACACTCCTGGGCAACACACTCCTGGGTAACACACTCCTGGGTAACACACTCCTGGGTAACGCACTCCTGGGTAACACACTCCTATGTAACACACTCCTGGGCAACACACTCCTGGGTAACACACTCTTGGGTAACACACTCCTGAGTAACACACTCCTATACTTACACCCAGTACAGTGATTCTATACTTACTCCCAGTACAGTGACCCTATACTTGCACCCAGTACAGTGACCCTATACTTACACCCAGTACAGTGACCCTATACTTACACCCAGTACAGTGACCCTATACTTACACCCAGTACAGTGACCCTATACTTACACCCAGTACAGTAACACTATACATACACCCAGTACAGTGACTCTATACTTACACCCAGTACAGTGACACTATAATTACACCCAGTACAGTGACCCTATACTTACACCCAGTACAGTAACACTATACATACACCCAGTACAGTGACTCTATACTTACACCCAGTACAGTGACACTATAATTACACCCAGTACAGTGACCCTATACTTACACCCAGTACAGTGACCCTGTACTTACACCCAGTACAGTGACCCTATACTTACACCCAGTACAGTGACACTATATTTACACCCAGTACAGTGACCCTACACCCAGTACAGTGACGCTATATTTACACCCATTACAGTGACCCTATACTTACACCCAGTACAGTGACACTATACTTACACCCAGTACAGTGACACTATACTTACACCCAGTACAGTGACCCCTATACTTACACCTAGTACAGTGACCCTATACTTACACCCAGTACAGTGACACTATACTTACACCCAGTACAATGACCCCTATACTTACACCTAGTACAGTGACCCTATACTTACACCCAGTACAGTTACACTATACTTACGCCCAGTACAGTGACCCTATACTTACACCCAGTACAGTGACACTATACTTACACCCAGTACAGTGACACTATACTTACACCCAGTACAGTGACCCTGTACTTACCCAGTACACTGACCCAGTACTTATACTCAGTACTGTTACACTATACTTACACCCAGTACAGTGACCCTACACCCAGTACAGTGACACTATACTTACACCCAGTACAGTGACACTATACTTACACCCAGTACAGTGACACTATATTTACACCCATTACAGTGACCCTATACTTACACCTAGTACAGTGACACTATACTTACACCCAGTACAGTGACACTATACTTACACCCAGTACAGTGACACTGTACTTACACCCAGTACAGTGACCCTACACTCAGTACAGTGACACTATATTTACACCCATTACAGTGACCCTATACTTACACCCAGTACAGTGACCCTATACTTACACCCAGTACAGTGACACTATACTTACAGTACAGTGACACTATACTTACAGTACAGTGACACTATACTTACACCCAGTAGAGTGACCCTGTACTTACCCAGTACACTGACCCTATACTTATACCCAGTACAGTTACACTATACTTACACCCAGTACAGTGACCCTAAACCCAGTACAGTGACACTATACTTACACCCAGTACAGTGACATTATACTTACACCCAGTACAGTGACACTATACTTACACCCAGTACAGTGACACGATACTTACTCCCAGTACAGTGACACTATACTTACACCCAGTACAGTGACCCTACACCCAGTACAGTGACACTATATTTACACCCATTACAGTGACCCTATACTTACACCCAGTACAGTGACACTATACTTACACCCAGTACAGTGACACTATACTTACACCCATTACAGTGACACTATACTTACACCCAGTACAGTGACCCTATACTTACACCCAGTACAGTGACCCTATACTTACACCCAGTACAGTGACACTATACTTACACCCAGTACAGTGACACTATACTTACACCCAGTACAGTGACACTATATTTACACCCAGTAGAGTGACCCTGTACTTACCCAGTACACTGACCCTACACCCAGTACAGTGACACTATACTTACACCCATTACAGTGACACTATACTTACACCCAGTACAGTGACACTATACTTACACCTAGTACAGTGACATTATACTTACACCCAGTACAGTGACACTATACTTACACCCAGTACAGTGACCCTACACCCAGTACAGTGACACTATATTTACACCCATTACAGTGACCCTATACTTACACCCAGTACAGTGACACTATACTTACAGTACAGTGACACTATACTTACAGTACAGTGACCCTATACTTACACCCAGTACAGTGGTCCTATACTTACACCCAGTACAATGGCCCTATACTTACACCCAGTACAATGGCCCTATACTTACACCCAGTACAGTGACCCTATACTTACACCCAGTACAGTGGCACTATACTTACACCCAGTACAGTGACACTATACTTACACCCAGTACAGTGACCCTATACTTACACCCAGTAGAGTGACCTCGTCTACAGACCATCATTATCGGTCAAGGAGTCTTCTCATAATTACTTCTCTTTTCCTTGAAAGACCTCGTCGCCTGCGGCACTGGTAGCCACAATGGCTGACTTATGGAGGTTTCAGTCTGGTTATTGGCTTGAGATGAATAGACAAAAATCAACCAATTCTTTTTGTGGGACGTGAGTTGCTAATTACTTCCGTAGGTTTGTTAGTTTTTGTCACGGTCTCGTGTCTGTGCTTGTATACGAAAGTTTTTACAGTTGCTGGGGATTTTCTGGAGTATACCTGGAGAGGGTTTCGGGGGTCAACGCCCCCTCGGAAAGAGAGACAGAAACAGAGAGAGAGAATAAAAAAGGAGGCATGAGGCTGTCAGACAGTAAAATGGACACTGTGTGGGTTGTCTGATGTGCAGGTTCGTGGTCAGTGAGATACCTCAACCTTCCCCTCCGCTACAATTACTACCTACGATTGCTTTCCAAAGTTTCGTAGCCATTTTAAACAGTGCTTCTGCCTCTCCCTCTGCACTACCAATTCACTGTTGATCTGGTGACTGCAGAGACTGCAGTGAACTGTGTTCTACCGTGATGCTTTCTCTATATCTGGTCATATTAATAAAAAAAGAACTAAAAAATAAGTTCGATACTGTTGTCTAAATTTGTCATTATATTTTAATGAACTTAATTTGTCATGACAAGTCTGTCAGATCTAAATTTGTCATTTTATTTAGATAATTTAGATAATTCAGTGTTTTCAACGTTGGTACATAACAGCAAGGAAGATTGCATGGGAAGCAGGACCTGTTGACAGCCAAGTATTTCTTCACACCTGTATTTTTCAAAGTAATTAGAATAACTTTGATAATTGATGAGTTGCATTAGAACCTGATCAACTAGGCAGTTACTGCTGGCCGCACGCAGTCCAAGATACGAACCACAGTCCGACTGATCGGGCACTTACTTTAGGTATCCATCCGGTTTCCTTATGTGTGATGGGAGGCTGTTGAACAGTCTTGTGCCCCTGACACTTACCAGTTCGTTACTTACTAGTTTGTTCCACTCGTTTAAAATTGTGTTCACTCTTAATTGCTTGTGATAGTTCTTCCTTAGACATTTTCATCAAAATTTGTATTAAATATATATTTACGTACTTTATTCTTATCTCCACTCATTCTGCGCCAAGATTTGTGTTTATAATCTGTGTCACAGGTTAATGTCATACTGGCAACGTTTACCTCGTGAAGAGCCTTGTAATTATCATTACAAATAAAATATATTATTTTTGTATTCAGTGGAGCTCAAATCCCGTAAAACTTGTGAAGTACCAACATGAGATTTAAGATATTTGAAATAATAAGCTCATGTATGTTGTCTCAGAGAGCCAGGAGCTGTAGTCGTATATTCCCACGGACTACCTTTCGTAAACCGCGTTCTCTTCAAAGGCATATCTCCTCTGTCAGGGCACCTCACCCTCTTCCTGACAAGTTTTGAATGATCCCCAGCGCATCCGCCCGAAGCTGTCCAGTTCAAACTTCAAGGCTGTGCATATCCACTGCACACTTTCATTACTACTGTATCAGCATTTTTAACTCCTTGTTTTTTTAGTACATGTTTTTTTTTCACTCCCACCGTGGACCTGTCCATCAGGCTCCTGATGGACGGGTTAAAGACATGACATTATCATGTCATCAGTTCTGTGTGTGCTTCTAACTCCCGAACTTGTCATTCTTCTCAATTTAAGATGGTGCGTATTTCTGCAAGAGATAATACAATACTTTGAAATATACGAAGCCTAATTTTTTTTCTATTTTCTTCTTCCTCCTGCACTACGATTTTATTTCATTCATAAGTCGAGAACGCCTCATCCATTTGGCTTCAAATTTTGAACGCTTTTGTACGCTAACGAGAAACCATATACTAGAAACAATTGGTGTGTCCAGCACTCTATGACCAAAGCTATTAAACATACGTCAAGAATTTTCGGAATGGCTCATAGAACGTCCAAAACCCTGATAAGTATAGCATTAGATTTTTTTAAAAAGTGCCTCATTATTTGACGACGGTGGAGAGTGAAATGCAAGTGGGCAATATGCAGATC
The DNA here is from genome assembly GCF_038502225.1 of Cherax quadricarinatus. Taxonomy (NCBI): domain Eukaryota; kingdom Metazoa; phylum Arthropoda; class Malacostraca; order Decapoda; family Parastacidae; genus Cherax; species Cherax quadricarinatus. The sequence goes on along the minus strand of NC_091365.1, from coordinate 17,110,712 downwards.
GAGTGTGAGTGGGTAAATCTACAAACTAACCTTCCAATTATCAAGACTCTTCTACTGTTTGTATTTGCATATTTATATCTGCATACGCCTGTGTGTGTGTGTGTGTGTGTGTGTGTGTGTGTGTGTGTGTGTGTGTGTGTGTGTGTGTATGTTAGCTCCACCTACTACAAGTCTGCCTATGTGACCATGATCGCATGTCGTGACTTGCGTATCTCTTTGCTACCCAATTGTTAAGGACTGTAATACTTGTAGATTTTTTATATATCTGTGAAAATCCCTTAATAACTGCCTGTGTTGCTATAAGCGCTTAACCTAAGAGTCAGACAATTGATCAGTGTCAGGTTCCTCAGCCTACCTACCCAAATTGTATTGCCTTTTACTTGGTTCACAAAGATATTACCTGGAATCGCAACCCGGTTAATCAGGAACTGTTTTTAGGGACCAGCCGAGTTTCCTCCTGAAGACAGCTTGGAGTTTATTAGTGATCCCCCCCCTATGCTTGAAGGAAGGGCGTCGTATATTTGTGGTCCTTTAACACTTATTGAGTTCTCAGTGCACTCTTTGTTCCCATGTTTTTCATTGGAAGTATTCCGCACAGTCTGCCAAGCCTCTTGTGTTCATAAATAATAATTTAGGTCTGTAGGTTTAGTGCCAATCCTCCAGTATCTTCCAGGTGTATATTATAATGTATCTCTCCTTCGTTTTAAGGAATACAGTTCTAGGGACTTCAATCGCTCTCAGTAATTTAGGTGCTTTTGCTGAGTTTATACAAGCTATGGGGGTTCTCTGTACATTTTCCAGCTCGGCAATTTCGCTTGCCTTGAAAGGAGTCATTACTATTCAAGTGGCCGGAAGAGAGTCCTCACTGGACTAGTATTCCTTGTTTTGAAGGTTCTAGTTATCCAACCCATCATTTTTCTTGCAGGCGTGATTATAATGTTATGTTCCTTGAACGTGAGATCGTCTGACATTATCACTCCCTGGTCCCTCGCATTTGTCTTACGTTTTATCGAATGATTTGAGTTTGTCTTGTAATTTGATCTTGTTTATATTTCCTCCATTCTTCCATGACGTAATAACTGAAATTTGTCCCCACTGAACATCATATTGTTCTCAGTGGCCCATTGGAAGACTTGGTTTATTTCAGCTTGGAAGCTCGCTGTGTCTACAATGGATGCCACTTTCATACGATTGCAAACAAACCATACTACGGGTAGGGTTAGAACCCGCGATCAGAGAGTCACAAAACTCCACACTAGCGGGAGGTTTATATGTAAAAACTTGCATTTGTGGTCACAATGGTGACTATGCTAACCTTCCACTGGACAAGCGTTAGCCAGCTGGTCCAGTGACTAACGCGTCGGTCTGGAGTTTTGTGACACTCTGATCGCGGGTTCTAACCCCACAAATGGTATGGTTAGATTCTAGCATCGTCTGTTAAGGATAATAGAGTGCAATGACAGATGTCCCTGTCTAAGTTAGGGAGGTTACCGTGCCATGGAGACAACTTTTCATAGTAGCAGCCTCTGATTTAATTTCTTTTACTATTACTCTTTAGGTTCTATTTGTTAGGAAGTTAAAAATACATCTGCTTACCATCCCAGTTATTCCTTATGCACACATTTTATGTGCAGTTACTCCATGGTCACACGTATCAAAAACTTTTGTAATGTCATTATAGGTTACATCTGCAATGTCTTCAAGAGCATCCAACACCACATAGTAGATGATCCAGCAGTTGCGAAAGGCAGGACCGATCAGTTTTGAACCCATGTTGACCTGGGTTGTGCAACTGCTACAGTTACATGTGATTGGTAATCTTTTTTTTTTTTTAAGTCTTCAAAGGTTTTAATAATGTAAGATGTTATGGTTATTGGTCTGTAATTTTTTTGTCACTGGTTTACTGCCAACTCTGTGGATTGGAGATGATCCTAGTGTCTAAGGTTCTTCTCCATATAGTATCATACTTCTGGAGGTCGTCGCTGCAGCGTAGGTCGTACGGTCGTTCATAAAGTAACACATCCTGGTTGTCTTACTCTGGAGATATCTGTATTGTAGTATATTTTCCACTTCTCTTAGATTCTTACATGTAAAAGTTCCTCTCTGTACTACAGACCTTCACTCTGCCTGTTTTCACCTCAACTCCTATAATTTGTGATCTTCCTCTTGTCCTCTTAGATAACTTGGGTTAAGTATCCACTTGCAACACCCAGTACCCGTGGTACCGGCACCTCTGTCTATGGTCCGCCACCACTTTCAATAAGAAACTCTTATTTTTCTCTTTCATCTCGCCTCATTGACTTGGGTTACCTTGTCTTACACTTGTGAAACTATTCCAAGACTATCAAGAAGATAAATTATGTAACATCACAGTCACTAGTGAGATGGTTGTGAGGCAGATAGACAGACTGAAGCAAAATAAGTCGCCGGGTCCTGATGAGGTTTTTTCAAGGGTTCTTAAGGAATGCAAAATGGAACTCTGTGAACCATTAACTAATATTTTTAATTTATCTCTTCAAACAGGTGTAGTGTCTGATATGTGGAAGATGGCTAATGTAACTCCTATTTTTAAAACAGGGGACAAGTCGTTACCGTCAAATTACCGCCCAATAAGCCTGACCTCAATTGTAGGCAAATTACTAGAGTCAATTATAGCTGAGATTATAAGAAGCCATCTCGATAAGCATAGCTTGATTAATGATACTCAGCATGGATTCACAAGAGGCCGGTCTTGTCTAACTAATTTATTAACTTTCTTCAGTAAAGCTTTTGAGGCTGTTGACCACAATAAAGAATTTGATATTATTTACTTAGATTTTAGTAAGGCTTTTGATAGAGTTCCGCACCATAGACTGTTAAAGAAAGTGGCAGCCCATGGCATTGGGGGAAAAGTGCTCTCGTGGATCGAGTCATGGCTCACTGACAGGAAGCAGAGAGTGTCCATAAATGGGGTTAAATCCGAGTGGGGATCTGTAACAAGTGGCGTTCCACAGGGATCAGTCTTGGGCCCGTTGTTGTTTATAATATATATCAATGATCTTGATGAGGGAATTACTAGTGATATGAGCAAATTCGCCGATGACACAAAGATAGGTAGGATAATTGATTCAAACGTAGATGTTAGGGAACTTCAGGAGGACTTAAACAAACTCTATTCTTGGTCAGAAAAGTGGCAGATGCAGTTCAATGTAGATAAGTGCAAGGTTCTGAAGCTTGGGAGTGCCCATAACCCTAGTACTTATAAATTAAATGATGTAGAACTTAGCCATACAGATTGCGAAAAGGACTTGGGGGTTATGGTGAGCAGCAACCTTAAACCAAGACAGCAATGCCTAAGCGTACGTAATAAGGCAAATAGATTACTGGGATTTATATCAAGAAGTGTAAGCAACAGAAGTCCAGAGGTCATACTGCAGCTTTATACATCATTAGTAAGGCCTCACCTTGATTATGCAGCTCAGTTCTGGTCTCCGTATTACAAAATGGACATAAATTCGTTAGAAAACATTCAGCGTAGGATGACTAAATTAATACATAGCATCAGAAATCTTCCTTATGAAGAAAAATTGAAGACTCTTAAGTTACATTCACTTGTTAGACGAAGAATGAGGGGAGACCTGATCGAAGTGTATAAGTGGAAGATAGGTATTAATAAAGGGGATATTAATAAGGTCTTGAGGATGTCTCTCCAAGAGAGAACCCGCAGTAATGGATTTAAATTAGATAAGTTTAGATTTAGAAAGGACATAGGAAAGTATTGGTTTGGAAATAGGGTAGTTGATGAGTGGAACAGTCTACCTAGTTGGGTTATTGAGGCTAGGACTTTGGGTAGTTTCAAATCTAGGTTGGATAAGTACATGAGTGGGAAGGGTTGGATTTGAGTGGGACTTTCACATCAGAGCTTATTTCTTGGGTAGCATTGAAAATTGGGTTGGGTAAATGTTTTGTTAGTGGGATGAATTGTAAAGGACTTGCCTAGTATGGGCCAGCAGGCCTCCTGCAGTGTTCCTCCTTTCTTATGTTCTTATGTTCTTATCACGAACTATGACCACAAAGATGCCCGGAGTACCACCCTGGTTACACGAAATACCAGTACTCTTCATTAAGCTGTTGAGCCTACGACCTATCGAGTGCGTGCGTGCGTGCGTGTGTGTAGGTGTACAAGTGTGTCTTAGTGACTGAAGAAATATTTCCAAACATATGACTGAAATGTGTTTTTAACTTCCGGCGATACCCTCTTGTGCCTCGAATAGTCTGTTTCTGTTCCCTCTACACATTCTTCTCAGCATTGTGTATGTCGTTATCACATCTTCCCTGGTCCTTCTGTTCTCTGTCATCACTTTGAGTTAATTTAGTTTTTCCTCATAGTTCATACCCCTGAGTTCTGGGATTATTTTCTTTGTAAAGCCTTACCCTTTTCAAAGCTCTTTATAGACTTAATTTATTGTGGGCTCTTTCCTGGAGCTGCATACTCGAGGATGAGCCTCATATATTGTCGTGAGCTACTCTATGTGCAGATTAATGAAAGTTTATTATAGATTTTCTAGATTTGTAGAGGTTACCAGATCTGTAGATCCTACTCCTTGAATGAGATTTGGCAGCCCTTTTACCCCCAGCTTATTATTGCCAGTAGCAGCAGCATTATCACCAGTAGCAGTATCATTATTGCCAGTAACAGCAGCATTATCACCAGTAGCAGTATCATTATTACCAGTAACAGCAGCATTATCACCAGTAGCAGTATCATTATTACCAGTAACAGCAGCATTATCACCAGTAGCAGCAGCATTATTACCAGTAACAGCAGCATTATTACCAGTAACAGCAGCATTATCACCAGTAGCAGCAGCATTATTACCAGTAACAGCAGCATTATTACCAGTAGCAGCAGCATTATTATCAGTAGCAGCAGCATTATTACCAGTAACAGCAGCATTATCACCAGTAGCAGCAGCATTATTACCAGTAACAGCAGCATTATCACCAGTAGCAGCAGCATTATCACCGGTAGCAGCAGCATTATCACCGGTAGCAGCAGCATTATCACCAGTAGCAGTAGCATTATTACCAGTAACAATAGCATTATTACCAGTAGCAGTAGCATTATTACCAGTAACAATAGCATTATTACCAGTAGCAGCAGCATTATCACCAGTAGCAGTAGCATTATTACCAGTAGCAGCAGTACTATCACCAGTAGCAGTAGCATTATTACCAGTAGCAGCAGTACTATCACCAGTAGCATCAGCATTATCATCAGTAACAGTGGCAGAGTTCCACCAGCATCAGCATCAAAATTAAAATAAGCATCTCATCATCCCCATCACCACTAGGATGACCTCCATCAATATCAGCACCACCAGCAACAATATTATTAATACCAGGTAGTACTAACACCAAAAATATTAACAGTTTCTGTACAAACATCACTCACGCCAGCATCAGTAGCATCAGCATCACTAGCACAAACATTAAGATCACAAGAATCATCATCTATACCATCATCTCCCCAGTCATCTCTGTCACTAGTACTAGCATCGAAAACATTACAGCTCTTTCCAGCATCACCAGTACCATCAGCACTGCCAAAAGGACCTTTCATTATCACGTGACCCTATTTATGTTCCAATATACCTCTGCACATTCTCATATTACCTTGTTCTTGGCCTCCCTTTTGCTTTACACTGTGTCTCTCTGTCATTCACTGCTCAGTGTATAAATCTGTAGTAGAGGGAATGCGGGGTAGATGTCGGTCTAGGAAAGATTGGAGGGAGGGGGTAAAGGAGGCTTTGTGTGCGAGGGGCTTGGACTTGCAGCAAGCATGCTTGAGCATGTTAGATTGGAGCGAATGGAGATAAATGGTTTTTAGGACTTGACGTGCTGTTGGAGTGTGAGCAAAGTAACATTTATGAAGGGATTCAGGGAAACCGGCAGGCCGGACTTGAGTCCTGGAGATGGGAAGTACAGTGTATGCACTCAGAAGGAGGGGTGTTAATGTTGCAGTTTTATAACTGTAGTGTAAGCATGCCTCTGGCAAGACAGTGATGGAGTGAATGATGATGAAAGTTTTTCTTGTCGGGCCACCCTGCCTTGGTGGGAAACGGCCAGTGTGTTAATAATTTTTTTTTCCAAATTCAGTCGACACCTTAGAATTATTCTTTCGTTTCTCTTTTATTTACTTCTTCACTTGATATTTTCTGTCATCTTCGCAGCTTGGAAGCTTTGAGGTGATTCTCTACTGATCCCCGTGCCAGAGGAGCCACTGAATTTTCGTGCGACATAAACATCAACTCGACCTGACTTGTTAAGGCTATCAGGAGAACACTTTCTCAAATTTCCTACTTAACTTGTCTCGTTGGGTCTTCTTACTGGCTCTCTGGGGCGGAGAGAGCGAGATGATTGGCTCTCAGGAGTGAGAAGTTCTCTATGATTGGCTGCCTAGGATTATAAGATTATTTCTTTTTAGTTCATATATATATATATATATATATATATATATATATATATATATATATTGGTGATAATGCTGCTGCTACTGGTGATAATGCTGCTGCTACTGGTGATAATGCTGCTGCTACTGGTAATGCTGCTGCTACTGGTGATAATACAGCTGCTACTGGTGATAATGCTGCTGCTACTGGTGATAATGCTGCTGCTACTGGTAACAATGCTGCTGCTACTGGTGATAATACTGCTGCTACTGGTGATAATGCTGCTGCTACTGGTGATAATACAGCTGCTACTGGTGATAATGCTGCTGCTACTGGTAATGCTGCTGCTACTGGTGATAATGCTGCTGCTACTGGTAACAATGCTGCTGCTACGGGTGATAATACTGCTGCTACTGGTGATAATGCTGCTGCTACTGGTGATAATGCTGCTGCTACTGGTAATAATGCTGCTGCTACTGGTGATAATACAGCTGCTACTGGTGATAATGCTGCTGCTACTGGTAATGCTGCTGCTACTGGTGATAATGCTGCTGCTACTGGTAACAATGCTGCTGCTACTGGTGATAATGCTGCTGCTACTGGTAATAATGCTACTGGTGATAATACTGCTGCTACTGCCAATAATGCTGCTGCTACTTGTGATAATGCTGCTGCTACTGGTGATAATGCTGCTGCTACTGGTAATGCTGCTGCTACTGGTGATAATGCTGCTACTGGTAACAATGCTGCTGCTAATGGTGATAATACTGCTGCTATTGGTGATAATGCTGCTGCTACTGGTAATAATGCTGCTGCTACTGGTGATAATACTGCTGCTACTGGTGATAATGCTGCTGCTACTGGCAATAATGCTGCTACTGGTGCTAATGCTGCTACGGGTGATAATACTGCTGCTACTGGTGATAATGCTGCTACTGGTGATAATACTGCTGCTACTGGTGATAATGCTGCTGCTACTGGTAATAATGCTGCTGCTACTGGTAATGCTGCTGCTACTGGTAATGCTGCTGCTACTGGTAATAACGCTGCTGCTACTGATAATGCTGCTGCTACTGGTGATAATACCGCTGCTACTGGTAATACTGCTGCTACTGGTAATAATGCTGCTGCTACTGGTAATGCTGCTCCTACTGGTAAAAATGCTGCTGCTACTGGTAATACTGCTAGTGATAATACTGCTGCTACTGGTGATAATACTGCTGCTACTGGCAATAATGCTGCTGCTCCTACTGGTGATAATACTGCTGCTACTGGTAATAATGCTACTGGTGATAATACTGCTGCTACTGGTGATAATGCTGCTGCTACTGGTGATAATACTGCTGCTATTGGTGATAATGCTGCTGCTACTGGTAATAATGCTGCTGCTACTGGTGATAATACTGCTGCTACTGGTGATAATGCTGCTGCTACTGGCAATAATGCTGCTACTGGTGATAATACTGCTGCTACTGGTGATAATGCTGCTTCTACTGGTAATAATGCTGCTACTGGTGATAATACTGCTGCTACTGGTAATAATGCTGCTACTGGTAATAATGCTGCTGCTACTGGTAATAATGCTGCTGCTACTGGTAATAACGCTGCTGCTACTGGTAATAATGCTGCTGCTACTGGTGATAATACCGCTGCTACTGGTAATAATACTGCTGCTACTGGTAATAATGCTGCTGCTACTGGTAATGCTACTGGTAATGCTGCTCCTACTGGTAAAAATGCTGCTGCTACTGGTAATACTGCTGGTGATAATGCTGCTGCTACTGGTGATAATACTGCTGCTACTGGTAATAATGCTGCTGCTCCTACTGGTGATAATACTACTGCTACTGGTAATAATGCTGCTGCTACTGGTGATAATACTGCTGCTACTGGTGATAATGCTGCTGCTACTGGTGATAATGCTGCTGCTACTGGTGATAATACTGCTGCTACTGGTGATAATACTGCTGCTACTGGTAATAATGCTGCTACTGATGATAATGCTGCTACTACTGGTAATAATAATACTGCTACTGGTGATAATACTGCTGCTACTGGTGATAATACTGCTGCTACTGGTGATAATACTGCTGCTACTGGTAATAATGCTGCTGCTACTGGTAATGCTGCTGCTACTGGTAATACTGCTGGTGATAATACTGCTGCTACTGGTGATAATACTGCTGCTACTGGTAATAATGCTGCTGCTACTGGTAATAATGCTCCTACTGGTAATAATGCTGCTGCTACTGGTAATAATGCTGCTGCTACTGGTAATAATGCTGCTGCTACTGGTAATGATGCTGCTGCTACTGGTAATGATGCTGCTGCTACTTGTGATAATACTGCTGCTACTGGTGATAATGCTGCTACTGGTGATAATACTGCTGCTACTGGTGATAATGCTGCTGCTACCGGTAATAATGCTGCTACTGGTGATAATACTGCTGCTATTGGTAATAATGCTGCTGCTACTGGTAACAACGCTGCTGCTACTGGTAATAATGCTGCTGCTAGTGGTGATAATACTGCTGCTCCTGGTGATAATGCTGCTACTGGTGATAATACTGCTGCTACTGGTGATAATGCTGCTGCTACTGGTAATGCTGCTGCTATTGGTGATAATACTGCTGCTACTGGTGATAATGCTGCTGCTACTGGTAATAATGCTGCTACTGGTGATAATACTGCTGCTATTGGTAATAATGCTGCTACTGGTAATAATGCTGCTACTGGTAATAATGCTGCTGCTACTGGTAATAATGCTGCTGCTACTGGTAATGCTGCTGCTACTGGTAATAACGCTGCTGCTACTGGTAATAATGCTGCTGCTACTGGTAATAATGCTGCTGCTACTGGTAATGCTGCTCCTACTGGTAATAATGCTGCTCCTACTGGTAATAATGCTGTTGCTACTGGTAATACTGCTGGTGATAATACTGCTGCTACTGGTGATAATACTGCTGCTACTGGTAATACTGCTGCTGCTGCTACTGGTGATAATACTGCTGCTACTGGTAATAATGCTGCTACTTGTAATGATGCTGCTACTGGTAATACTGCTGCTACTGGTGATAATGCTGCTTCTACTGGTAATGCTGCTGCTACTGGTAATAATGCTGCTACTGGTAATAATGCTGCTGCTACTGGTAATAATGCTGCTGCTACTGGTAATAATGCTGCTGCTACTGGTAATGCTGCTGCTACTGGTAATAATGCTGCTACTGGTAATAATGCTGCTACTGGTAATAATGCTGCTGCTACTGGTAATAATGCTGCTGCTACTGGTAATAATGCTGCTGCTACTGGTAATAATGCTGCTGCTACTGGTAATAATGCTGCTACTGGTAATAATGCTGCTGCTACTGGTAATGCTGCTGCTACTGGTAATAATGCTGCTGCTACTGGTAATAATGCTGCTGCTACTGGTAATAATGCTGCTGCTACTGGTAATAATGCTGCTGCTACTGGTAATAATGCTGCTGCTACTGGTAATAATGCTGCTGCTACTAGTAATAATGCTGCTGCTACTGGTAATAATGCTGCTGCTACTGGTAATAATGCTGCTGCTACTAGTAATAATGCTGCTGCTACTGGTAATAATGCTGCTACTCGTAATAATGCTGCTGCTACTGGTAATAATGCTGCTGCTACTGGTAATAATGCTGCTGGTACTGGTAATAATGCTGCTGCTACTGGTAATAATGCTGCTGCTACTGGTAATAATGCTGCTACTGGTAATGCTGCTGCTACTGGTAATAATGCTGCTGCTACTGGTAATAATGCTGCTGCTACTGGTAATAATGCTGCTGCTACTTGTAATAATGCTGCTGCTACTTGTAATAATGCTGCTGCTACTGGTAATAATGCTGCTGCTACTGGTAATAATGCTGCTGCTACTGGTAATAATGCTGCTGCTACTGGTAATAATGCTGCTGCTACTGGTAATAATGCTGCTGCTACTGGTAAAAATGCTGCTGCTACTGGTAATGCTGCTGCTACTGGTAAAAATGCTGCTGCTACTGGTAATAATGCTGCTGCTACTGGTAATAATGCTGCTCCTACTGGTAATAATGCTGCTGCTACTGGTAATAATGCTGCTGCTACTGGTAATAATGCTGCTGCTACTGGTAATAATGCTGCTACTGGTAATAATGCTGCTGCTACTGGTAATAATGCTGCTACTGGTAATAATGCTGCTACTGGTAATAATGCTGCTGCTACTGGTAATAATGCTGCTACTGGTAATAATGCTGCTACTGGTAATAATGCTGCTGCTACTGGTAATAATGCTGCTGCTACTGGTAATAATGCTGCTGCTACTGGTAATAATGCTGCTGCTACTGGTAATAATGCTGCTGCTACTGGTAATGCTGCTGCTACTGGTAATAATGCTGCTGCTACTGGTAATAATGCTGCTGCTACTGGTAAAAATGCTTCAGTCAACTCAGGAAATTTAAACAAAATAAGAATGCGATTATTCAATATTTTTCGATTTTCTCTTTGTATTCGTTTTAAAATTCTTTACCATTCTGTACCACAAATTTATGAAAATTTCAATTATTCCATGTTTAAAAAAAAATATCTATTGCACTGACAAATTTGTCCACGTGCAAAGTAAACTGAATGGATAGTGTCCTGCCTATAAGATGCATTATCCGATAAATGCGACAGCCATTCTGAAGAGGAAGACGCATATATTTTGATCGTGATAAACAAGAATCAAAATTTCTCAACTTTGCCTAGAAATGGTCAAGTGTACACCTATGCACTTGAGTTTCGCTCTGTCATCATGGAATTAGAATGGAATATTCCCGAACGTTCGAAACTACATGACTGAGGGCTCTGGAAGTTACCCGAGCCATTCCGTTAATGCTGAAAATGGGTTCAATAACTTTTATTATAGGTCAGTTGCACATGTCAATTGTTCCTGGAAAATGTTCCTTGTTATTGTAAATAAGTGTTCAAAATCTGAATTGGACAGAATGAGAGATTCTCGATTTACGAGCGTGCGAAAATCTATAAATTGAAGGGTAAAAAAAAAAGAAAGGAAAAAAAATCAGGCACCCATTTCAAGTTTCCCATCGGAATAAATAATAATAATAATAGTACTAATTACTAATTGTATTTTGATCGCTGCACGATGTGAGAAAAGTATCCCCAAATTGTATATCCTCAGTCAGATGAGGGTCGTGCGGTGAAGGTGGGATTCCTCAGTGGAAATAGGTCATACACAAGGAATGGGAGCCAAGAGCAAGCAAGAAGTTCGTGGAGATGTCCTCTGTAAAATGATTCTTCAAGACTACGGTGCTCTTCACCAACTCCAAGGCTGAGGGACTCTGCTGGTCGCAGCAGCAGTAAGGCAGAGACAACCAGCATCACTCTGCTGGTCGCAGCAGCAGTAAGGCAGAGACAACCAGCATCACTCTGCTGGTCGCAGCAGCAGTAAGGGAGAGACAACCAGCATCACCCTGCTGGTCGCAGCAGCAGTAAGGCAGAGACAACCAGCATCACTCTGCTGGTCGCAGCAGCAGTAAGGGAGAGACAACCAGCATCACCCTGCTGGTCGCAGCAGCAGTAAGGGAGAGACAACCAGCAACACTCTGCTGGTCGCAGCAGCAGTAAGGGAGAGACAACCAGCATCACTCTACTGGTCGCAGCAGCAGTAAGGGAGAGACAACCAGCATCACCCTGCTGGTCGCAGCAGCAGTAAGGGAGAGACAACCAGCATCACTCTGCTGGTCGCAGCAGCAGTAAGGGAGAGACAACCAGCATCACTCTGCTGGTCGCAGCAGCAGTAAGGGAGAGACAACCAGCATCACTCTGCTGGTCGCAGCAGCAGTAAGGGAGAGACAACCAGCATCACCCTGCTGGTCGCAGCAGCAGTAAGGGAGAGACAACCAGCATCACTCTGCTGGTCGCAGCAGCAGTAAGGGAGACAACCAGCATCACTCTGCTAGTCGCAGCAGCAGTAAGGGAGACAACCAGCATCACTCTGCTGGTCGCAGCAGCAGTAAGGGAGACAACCAGCATCACTCTGCTAGTCGCAGCAGCAGTAAGGGAGACAACCAGCATCACTCTGCTGGTCGCAGCAGCAGTAAGGGAGAGACAACCAGCATCACTCTGCTAGTCGCAGCAGCAGTAAGGGAGACAACCAGCATCACTCTGCTGGTCGCAGCAGCAGTAAGGGAGAGACAACCAGCATCACTCTACTGGTCGCAGCAGCAGTAAGGGAGAGACAACCAGCATCACTCTGCTAGTCGCAGCAGCAGTAAGGGAGAGACAACCAGCATCACCCTGCTAGTCGCAGCAGCAGTAAGGGAGAGACAACCAGCATCACCCTGCTGGTCGCAGCAGCAGTAAGGGAGAGACAACCAGCATCACCCTGCTGGTCGCAGCAGCAGTAAGGGAGAGACAACCAGCATCACTCTGCTGGTCGCAGCAGCAGTAAGGGAGAGAACCAGCATCACTCTGCTGGTCGCAGCAGCAGTAAGGGAGAGACAACCAGCATCACTCTGCTAGTCGCAGCAGCAGTAAGGGAGAGACAACCAGCATCACTCTGCTAGTCGCAGCAGCAGTAAGGGAGAGAACCAGCATCACTCTGCTGGTCGCAGCAGCAGTAAGGGAGAGAACCAGCATCACTCTACTGGTCGCAGCAGCAGTAAGGGAGAGAACCAGCATCACTCTGCTGGTCGCAGCAGCAGTAAGGGAGAGAACCAGCATCACCCTGCTGGTCGCAGCAGCAGTAAGGGAGAGAACCAGCATCACTCTGCTGGTCGCAGCAGCAGTAAGGGAGAGAACCAGCATCACTCTGCTGGTCGCAGCAGCAGTAAGGGAGAGAACCAGCATCACTCTGCTGGTCGCAGCAGCAGTAAGGGAGAGAACCAGCATCACCCTGCTGGTCGCAGCAGCAGTAAGGGAGAGAACCAGCATCACTCTGCTGGTCGCAGCAGCAGTAAGGGAGAGAACCAGCATCACTCTGCTGGTCGCAGCAGCAGTAAGGGAGAGACAACCAGCATCACTCTGCTGGTCGCAGCAGCAGTAAGGGAGAGAACCAGCATCACTCTGCTGGTCGCAGCAGCAGTAAGGGAGAGAACCAGCATCACTCTGCTGGTCGCAGCAGCAGTAAGGGAGACAACCAGCATCACTGTGCTAGTCGCAGCAGCAGTAAGGGAGACAACCAGCATCACTCTGCTGGTCGCAGCAGCAGTAAGGGAGAGACAACCAGCATCACTCTGCTGGTCGCAGCAGCAGTAAGGGAGAGACAACCAGCATCACTCTGCTGGTCGCAGCAGCAGTAAGGGAGAGACAACCAGCATCACTCTGCTGGTCGCAGCAGCAGTAAGGGAGAGACAACCAGCATCACCCTGCTGGTCGCAGCAGCAGTAAGGGAGAGACAACCAGCATCACCCTGCTGGTCGAAGCAGCAGTAAGGGAGACAACCAGCATCACTCTGCTAGTCGCAGCAGCAGTAAGGGAGACAACCAGCATCACTCTGCTGGTCGCAGCAGCAGTAAGGGAGACAACCAGCATCACTCTGCTAGTCGCAGCAGCAGTAAGGGAGAAAACCAGCATCACTCTGCTGGTCGCAGCAGCAGTAAGGGAGAGACAACCAGCATCACTCTGCTAGTCGCAGCAGCAGTAAGGGAGACAACCAGCATCACTCTGCTGGTCGCAGCAGCAGTAAGGGAGAGACAACCAGCATCACTCTACTGGTCGCAGCAGCAGTAAGGGAGAGACAACCAGCATCACCCTGCTGGTCGCAGCAGCAGTAAGGGAGAGACAACCAGCATCACTCTACTGGTCGCAGCAGCAGTAAGGGAGAGACAACCAGCATCACCCTGCTGGTCGCAGCAGCAGTAAGGGAGAGACAACCAGCATCACCCTGCTGGTCGCAGCAGCAGTAAGGGAGAGACAACCAGCATCACTCTGCTGGTCGCAGCAGCAGTAAGGGAGAGAACCAGCATCACTCTGCTAGTCGCAGCAGCAGTAAGGGAGAGACAACCAGCATCACTCTGCTAGTCGCAGCAGCAGTAAGGGAGAGAACCAGCATCACTCTGCTGGTCGCAGCAGCAGTAAGGGAGAGAACCAGCATCACTCTACTCGTCGCAGCAGCAGTAAGGGAGAGAACCAGCATCACTCTGCTGGTCGCAGCAGCAGTAAGGGAGAGAACCAGCATCACCCTGCTGGTCGCAGCAGCAGTAAGGGAGAGAACCAGCATCACTCTGCTGGTCGCAGCAGCAGTAAGTGAGAGAACCAGCATCACCCTGCTGGTCGCAGCAGCAGTAAGGGAGAGAACCAGCATCACTCTGCTGGTCGCAGCAGCAGTAAGGGAGAGAACCAGCATCACCCTGCTGGTCGCAGCAGCAGTAAGGGAGAGAACCAGCATCACTCTGCTGGTCGCAGCAGCAGTAAGGGAGAGAACCAGCATCACTCTGCTGGTCGCAGCAGCAGTAAGGGAGAGACAACCAGCATCACTCTGCTGGTCGCAGCAGCAGTAAGGGAGAGAACCAGCATCACTCTGCTGATCGCAGCAGCAGTAAGGGAGAGAACCAGCATCACTCTGCTGGTCGCAGCAGCAGTAAGGGAGACAACCAGCATCACTCTGCTAGTCGCAGCAGCAGTAAGGGAGACAACCAGCATCACTCTGCTGGTCGCAGCAGCAGTAAGGGAGAGACAACCAGCATTACTCTGCTGGTCGCAGCAGCAGTAAGGGAGAGACAACCAGCATCACTCTGCTTGTCGCAGCAGCAGTAAGGGAGAGACAACCAGCATCACTCTGCTGGTCGCAGCAGCAGTAAGGGAGAGACAACCAGCATCACCCTGCTGGTCGCAGCAGCAGTAAGGGAGAGACAACCAGCATCACTCTGCTGGTCGCAGCAGCAGTAAGGGAGACAACCAGCATCACTCTGCTGGTCGCAGCAGCAGTAAGGGAGAGACAACCAGCATCACTCTGCTGGTCGCAGCAGCAGTAAGGGAGACACAACCAGCATCACCCTGCTGGTCGCAGCAGCAGTAAGGGAGAGACAACCAGCATCACTCTGCTAGTCGCAGCAGCAGTAAGGGAGACAACCAGCATCACTCTGCTGGTCGCAGCAGCAGTAAGGGAGAGACAACCAGCATTACTCTGCTGGTCGCAGCAGCAGTAAGGGAGAGACAACCAGCATCACTCTGCTGGTCGCAGCAGCAGTAAGGGAGAGACAACCAGCATCACTCTGCTGGTCGCAGCAGCAGTAAGGGAGAGACAACCAGCATCACTCTGCTGGTCGCAGCAGCAGTAAGGGAGAGACAACCAGCATCACTCTGCTGGTCGCAGCAGCAGTAAGGGAGAGACAACCAGCATCACCCTGCTGGTCGCAGCAGCAGTAAGGGAGAGACAACCAGCATCACCCTGCTGGTCGCAGCAGCAGTAAGGGAGAGACAACCAGCATCACCCTGCTGGTCGCAGCAGCAGTAAGGGAGAGAACCAGCATCACTCTGCTAGTCGCAGCAGCAGTAAGGGAGAGACAACCAGCATCACTCTGCTAGTCGCAGCAGCAGTAAGGGAGAGAACCAGCATCACTCTGCTAGTCGCAGCAGCAGTAAGGGAGAGACAACCAGCATCACTCTGCTAGTCGCAGCAGCAGTAAGGGAGAGAACCAGCATCACTCTGCTGGTCGCAGCAGCAGTAAGGGAGAGAACCAGCATCACTCTACTGGTCGCAGCAGCAGTAAGGGAGAGAACCAGCATCACTCTGCTGGTCGCAGCAGCAGTAAGGGAGAGAACCAGCATCACCCTGCTGGTCGCAGCAGCAGTAAGGGAGAGAACCAGCATCACTCTGCTGGTCGCAGCAGCAGTAAGTGAGATAACCAGCATCACCCTGCTGGTCGCAGCAGCAGTAAGGGAGAGAACCAGCATCACTCTGCTGGTCGCAGCAGCAGTAAGGGAGAGAACCAGCATCACCCTGCTGGTCGCAGCAGCAGTAAGGGAGAGAACCAGCATCACCCTGCTGGTCGCAGCAGCAGTAAGGGAGAGAACCAGCATCACTCTGCTGGTCGCAGCAGCAGTAAGGGAGATAACCAGCATCACCCTGCTGGTCGCAGCAGCAGTAAGGGAGAGAACCAGCATCACTCTGCTGGTCGCAGCAGCAGTAAGGGAGAGAACCAGCATCACTCTGCTGGTCGCAGCAGCAGTAAGGGAGAGACAACCAGCATCACTCTGCTGGTCGCAGCAGCAGTAAGGGAGAGAACCAGCATCACTCTGCTGGTCGCAGCAGCAGTAAGGGAGAGACAACCAGCATCACTCTGCTGGTCGCAGCAGCAGTAAGGGAGAGAACCAGCATCACTCTGCTGGTCGCAGCAGCAGTAAGGGAGAGACAACCAGCATCACTCTGCTGGTCGCAGCAGCAGTAAGGGAGAGACAACCAGCATCACTCTGCTGGTCGCAGCAGCAGTAAGGGAGAGACAACCAGCATCACTCTGCTGGTCGCAGCAGCAGTAAGGGAGAGACAACCAGCATCACTCTGCTGGTCGCAGCAGCAGTAAGGGAGAGACAACCAGCATCACTCTGCTGGTCGCAGCAGCAGTAAGGGAGAGACAACCAGCATCACTCTGCTGGTCGCAGCAGCAGTAAGGGAGAGACAACCAGCATCACTCTGCTGGTCGCAGCAGCAGTAAGGGAGACAACCAGCATCACTCTGCTGGTCGCAGCAGCAGTAAGGGAGAGACAACCAGCATCACCCTGCTGGTCGCAGCAGCAGTAAGGGAGAGACAACCAGCATCACCCTGCTAGTCGCAGCAGCAGTAAGGGAGAGACAACCAGCATCACCCTGCTGGTCGCAGCAGCAGTAAGGGAGAGACAACCAGCATCACCCTGCTAGTCGCAGCAGCAGTAAGGGAGAGACAACCAGCATCACCCTACTGGTCGCAGCAGCAGTAAGGGAGAGACAACCAGCATCACTCTGCTGGTCGCAGCAGCAGTAAGGGAGAGACAACCAGCATCACTCTGCTGGTCGCAGCAGCAGTAAGGGAGAGACAACCAGCATCACTCTGCTGGTCGCAGCAGCAGTAAGGGAGAGACAACCAGCATCACTCTGCTGGTCGCAGCAGCAGTAAGGGAGAGACAACCAGCATCACTCTGCTAGTCGCAGCAGCAGTAAGGGAGACAACCAGCATCACTCTGCTAGTCGCAGCAGCAGTAAGGGAGACAACCAGCATCACTCTGCTGGTCGCAGCAGCAGTAAGGGAGAGACAACCAGCATCACTCTGCTGGTCGCAGCAGCAGTAAGGGAGAGACAACCAGCATCACTCTGCTGGTCGCAGCAGCAGTAAGGGAGAGACAACCAGCATCACTCTGCTGGTCGCAGCAGCAGTAAGGGAGAGACAACCAGCATCACCCTGCTGGTCGCAGCAGCAGTAAGGGAGAGACAACCAGCATCACCCTGCTGGTCGCAGCAGCAGTAAGGGAGAGACAACCAGCATCACCCTGCTGGTCGCAGCAGCAGTAAGGGAGAGAACCAGCATCACTCTGCTAGTCGCAGCAGCAGTAAGGGAGAGACAACCAGCATCACTCTGCTAGTCGCAGCAGCAGTAAGGGAGAGAACCAGCATCACTCTGCTAGTCGCAGCAGCAGTAAGGGAGAGACAACCAGCATCACTCTGCTAGTCGCAGCAGCAGTAAGGGAGAGAACCAGCATCACTCTGCTGGTCGCAGCAGCAGTAAGGGAGAGAACCAGCATCACTCTACTGGTCGCAGCAGCAGTAAGGGAGAGAACCAGCATCACTCTGCTGGTCGCAGCAGCAGTAAGGGAGAGAACCAGCATCACCCTGCTGGTCGCAGCAGCAGTAAGGGAGAGAACCAGCATCACTCTGCTGGTCGCAGCAGCAGTAAGTGAGATAACCAGCATCACCCTGCTGGTCGCAGCAGCAGTAAGGGAGAGAACCAGCATCACTCTGCTGGTCGCAGCAGCAGTAAGGGAGAGAACCAGCATCACCCTGCTGGTCGCAGCAGCAGTAAGGGAGAGAACCAGCATCACCCTGCTGGTCGCAGCAGCAGTAAGGGAGAGAACCAGCATCACTCTGCTGGTCGCAGCAGCAGTAAGGGAGATAACCAGCATCACCCTGCTGGTCGCAGCAGCAGTAAGGGAGAGAACCAGCATCACTCTGCTGGTCGCAGCAGCAGTAAGGGAGAGAACCAGCATCACTCTGCTGGTCGCAGCAGCAGTAAGGGAGAGACAACCAGCATCACTCTGCTGGTCGCAGCAGCAGTAAGGGAGAGAACCAGCATCACTCTGCTGGTCGCAGCAGAAGTAAGGGAGAGACAACCAGCATCACTCTGCTGGTCGCAGCAGCAGTAAGGGAGAGAACCAGCATCACTCTGCTGGTCGCAGCAGCAGTAAGGGAGAGACAACCAGCATCACTCTGCTGGTCGCAGCAGCAGTAAGGGAGAGACAACCAGCATCACTCTGCTGGTCGCAGCAGCAGTAAGGGAGAGACAACCAGCATCACTCTGCTGGTCGCAGCAGCAGTAAGGGAGAGACAACCAGCATCACTCTGCTGGTCGCAGCAGCAGTAAGGGAGAGACAACCAGCATCACTCTGCTGGTCGCAGCAGCAGTAAGGGAGAGACAACCAGCATCACTCTGCTGGTCGCAGCAGCAGTAAGGGAGAGACAACCAGCATCACTCTGCTGGTCGCAGCAGCAGTAAGGGAGACAACCAGCATCACTCTGCTGGTCGCAGCAGCAGTAAGGGAGAGACAACCAGCATCACCCTGCTGGTCGCAGCAGCAGTAAGGGAGAGACAACCAGCATCACCCTGCTAGTCGCAGCAGCAGTAAGGGAGAGACAACCAGCATCACCCTGCTGGTCGCAGCAGCAGTAAGGGAGAGACAACCAGCATCACCCTGCTAGTCGCAGCAGCAGTAAGGGAGAGACAACCAGCATCACCCTACTGGTCGCAGCAGCAGTAAGGGAGAGACAACCAGCATCACTCTGCTGGTCGCAGCAGCAGTAAGGGAGAGACAACCAGCATCACTCTGCTGGTCGCAGCAGCAGTAAGGGAGAGACAACCAGCATCACTCTGCTGGTCGCAGCAGCAGTAAGGGAGAGACAACCAGCATCACTCTGCTGGTCGCAGCAGCAGTAAGGGAGAGACAACCAGCATCACTCTGCTAGTCGCAGCAGCAGTAAGGGAGACAACCAGCATCACTCTGCTAGTCGCAGCAGCAGTAAGGGAGACAACCAGCATCACTCTGCTGGTCGCAGCAGCAGTAAGGGAGAGACAACCAGCATCACTCTGCTGGTCGCAGCAGCAGTAAGGGAGACAACCAGCATCACTCTGCTAGTCGCAGCAGCAGTAAGGGAGACAACCAGCATCACTCTGCTAGTCGCAGCAGCAGTAAGGGAGACAACCAGCATCACTCTGCTGGTCCCAGCAGCAGTAAGGGAGACAACCAGCATCACTCTGCTAGTCGCAGCAGCAGTAAGGGAGACAACCAGCATCACTCTGCTGGTCGCAGCAGCAGTAAGGGAGAGACAACCAGCATCACTCTGCTAGTCGCAGCAGCAGTAAGGGAGACAACCAGCATCACTCTGCTGGTCGCAGCAGCAGTAAGGGAGAGACGACCAGCATCACTCTACTGGTCGCAGCAGCAGTAAGGGAGAGACAACCAGCATCACTCTGCTAGTCGCAGCAGCAGTAAGGGAGAGACAACCAGCATCACCCTGCTGGTCGCAGCAGCAGTAAGGGAGAGACAACCAGCATCACTCTGCTGGTCGCAGCAGCAGTAAGGGAGACAACCAGCATCACTCTGCTGGTCGCAGCAGCAGTAAGGGAGAGACAACCAGCATCACTCTGCTAGTCGCAGCAGCAGTAAGGGAGAGAACCAGCATCACTCTGCTGGTCGCAGCAGCAGTAAGGGAGAGAACCAGCATCACTCTACTGGTCGCAGCAGCAGTAAGGGAGAGAACCAGCATCACTCTGCTGGTCGCAGCAGCAGTAAGGGAGAGAACCAGCATCACCCTGCTGGTCGCAGCAGCAGTAAGGGAGAGAACCAGCATCACTCTGCTGGTCGCAGCAGCAGTAAGTGAGAGAACCAGCATCACCCTGCTGGTCGCAGCAGCAGTAAGGGAGAGAACCAGCATCACTCTGCTGGTCGCAGCAGCAGTAAGGGAG
The DNA here is from genome assembly GCF_038502225.1 of Cherax quadricarinatus. Classification (NCBI taxonomy): domain Eukaryota; kingdom Metazoa; phylum Arthropoda; class Malacostraca; order Decapoda; family Parastacidae; genus Cherax; species Cherax quadricarinatus. The sequence continues at coordinate 17,090,131 of NC_091365.1, read as the reverse complement.
AGAACCAGCATCACTCTGCTGGTCGCAGCAGCAGTAAGGGAGAGACAACCAGCATCACTCTGCTGGTCGCAGCAGCAGTAAGGGAGAGAACCAGCATCACTCTGCTGGTCGCAGCAGCAGTAAGGGAGAGAACCAGCATCACCCTGCTGGTCGCAGCAGCAGTAATGGAGAGAACCAGCATCACTCTGCTGGTCGCAGCAGCAGTAAGGGAGAGAACCAGCATCACTCTGCTGGTCGCAGCAGCAGTAAGGGAGACAACCAGCATCACTCTGCTGGTCGCAGCAGCAGTAAGGGAGAGACAACCAGCATCACTCTGCTGGTCGAAGCAGCAGTAAGGGAGACAACCAGCATCACTCTGCTGGTCGCAGCAGCAGTAAGGGAGACAACCAGCATCACTCTGCTGGTCGCAGCAGCAGTAAGGGAGACAACCAGCATCACTCTGCTGGTCGCAGCAGCAGTAAGGGAGAGACAACCAGCATCACTCTGCTGGTCGCAGCAGCAGTAAGGGAGAGACAACCAGCATCACCCTACTGGTCGCAGCAGCAGTAAGGGAGAGACAACCAGCATCACTCTGCTGGTCGCAGCAGCAGTAAGGGAGAGACAACCAGCATCACTCTGCTGGTCACAGGAGCAGTAAGGGAGAGACAACCAGCATCACTCTGCTGGTCGCAGCAGCAGTAAGGGAGAGACAACCAGCATCACCCTACTGGTCGCAGCAGCAGTAAGGGAGAGACAACCAGCATCACTCTGCTGGTCGCAGCAGCAGTAAGGGAGAGACAACCAGCATCACTCTGCTGGTCACAGGAGCAGTAACTTGTCAGACACTGCAACATCATGGAATCTTGGTTCAGAGGACATCTACAAGACCTTCTTCACGGCTGCTGCAACTAACCCATCTCTTTGGGAAGGACCTACTTCCACTGGGGAATCCCGCCTACCAGTGACTGCCCTCGTCTGCTGCCCGTCCCATTCACTGACGCCTATAAAAAGCGCCAGTCTTCTTGCCTTTGCTCCAGACTCTCCTCCACCACGATGCTGTGAACACTAACTCCAAGGCCGAGGGACTGATTACCTCATCTTTTGTATATAGTTCTACTGTCTTCCTATTATGTCCTAGAATCTGTATTGATAAAGCCACTGGATGGCGAAACGTCTACTACAATAAAGATATCCAGATGTTGCACATGTGTCTTAACTTTCATATTGTCGGTATTTTATACCTTTCTTGCACAAGGGAGAGACAACCAGCATCACTCTGCTGGTCGCAGCAGCAGTAAGGGAGAGACAACCAGCATCACCCTGCTGGTCGCAGCAGCAGTAAGGGAGAGACAACCAGCATCACTCTGCTGGTCGCAGCAGCAGTAAGGGAGAGACAACCAGCATCACTCTGCTGGTCACAGGAGCAGTAAGGGAGAGGCAACCAGCATCACTCTGCTGGTCGCAGCAGCAGTAAGGGAGAGACAACCAGCATCACTCTGCTGGTCGCAGCAGCAGTAAGGGAGAGACAACCAGCATCACTCTGCTGGTCACAGGAGCAGTAAGGGAGAGACAACCAGCATCACTCTGCTGGTCGCAGCAGCAGTAAGGGAGAGACAACCAGCATCACCCTGCTGGTCGCAGCAGCAGTAAGGGAGAGACAACCAGCATCACTCTGCTGGTCGCAGCAGCAGTAAGGGAGAGACAACCAGCATCACTCTGCTGGTCGCAGCAGCAGTAAGGGAGAGACAACCAGCATCACTCTGCTGGTCGCAGCAGCAGTAAGGGAGAGACAACCAGCATCACTCTGCTGGTCGCAGCAGCAGTAAGGGAGAGACAACCAGCATCACTCTGCTGGTCGCAGCAGCAGTAAGGGAGAGACAACCAGCATCACCCTGCTGGTCGCAGCAGCAGTAAGGGAGAGACAACCAGCATCACTCTGCTGGTCGCAGCAGCAGTAAGGGAGAGACAACCAGCATCACTCTGCTGGTCGCAGCAGCAGTAAGGGAGAGACAACCAGCATCACTCTGCTGGTCGCAGCAGCAGTAAGGGAGAGACAACCAGCATCACTCTGCTGGTCGCAGCAGCAGTAAGGGAGAGACAACCAGCATCACTCTGCTGGTCGCAGCAGCAGTAAGGGAGAGACAACCAGCAGTAAGGTCGCAGCAGCTTTACATTCTTCACATTATGTAATTGTATAGATAAAGCCATTGGATGGCGAAACGTCTACAAATAAAGATACCCAGATGTTGAAATTGTTTCTAATTCTTTAACACTTTAACGTTAAGGTGAAGAGGTAATCTCTTATTATCTCAGATACCAGTATCATGAAAATAGCCAAGTCTCTCCTTATTAGATTGAAAAACGTCATTATACTTTTTCTTTTGTTTCCCATTGTGTTGGTAAATCCAATTTAATATAATCTGATGAGAAAATATATTTCATTTTTTTTTTAGAAAATTCAGTTTAATATAATTCTTGAAAAACTCTGTCAAACTGGCACCAACACAACCAAGAATTAATACAAAAATATTTCAATTTTTTTATACACCATCGTTTAAGGTTTGAAACCGATCATTAAATGGATTCTAAAGCATTACATGGGAAATTATTTACTGAAGTAGAACATTTCAGGTTAAACAACAAAATTATGAACATCAAAATGGTATACAATACCGACAGGTTGTTAGGTAAGACACATATGCAACAGTTAGACAACTTTATTCCGAAACGTTTCGCCTACACAGTAGGCTTCTTCAGTCGAATACAGAAAGTAGGCAGGACCAGTAGAGATGTGAAGACGATGTAATCAGTCCATCACCCTTTAAGGGTGATGGACTGATTACATCGTCTTCACATCTCTACTGGTCCTGCCTACTTTCTGTATTCGACTGAAGAAGCCTACTGTGTAGGCGAAACGTTTCGGAATAAAGTTGTCTAACTGTTGCATATGTGTCTTACCTAACAACAAAATTATCATCGTTTTCTCTTACTGAAACCCATTAACGGTGAAGGTTTGAACTCGATCTGGAATCAGTAAGTCATCTGATTCCTACGATTCCAAGTCTTTTTTAAAACGATTTCAGTAAAATGTCACATTTGCAGCTACTCAGATTAATAGGAATTATTCTTATAGCATTTCTAATTATTAATTTTCTGAAGCCGTTAAAAGAACAATTCTTATTGAATATAAGACCATGTTATTGATTCACTAAAATTGGCAAATCGGGACTTAGGCCGCCATTAACAGCGGCAGCCTTGCGTTTAGAAACCAGGCCAGTGGTGAAACCAGGTCAGTGGTGAAACCAGGCCAGTGGTGAAACCAGGTCAGTGGTGAAACCAGGCCAGTGGTGAAACCAGGCCAGTGGTGAAACCAGGCCAGTGGTGAAACCAGGCCAGTGGTGAAACCAGGCCAGTGGTGAAACCAGACCAGTGGTGAAACCAGGCCAGTGGTGAAACCAGGTCAGTGGTGAAACCAGGCCAGTGGTGAAACCAGGCCAGTGGTGAAACCAGGCCAGTGGTGAAACCAGGCCAGTGGTGAAACCAGACCAGTGGTGAAACCAGGCCAGTGGTGAAACCAGGTCAGTGGTGAAACCAGGTCAGTGGTGAAACCAGGTCAGTGGTGAAACCAGGTCAGTGGTGAAACCAGGTCAGTGGTGAAACCAGGTCAGTGGTGAAACCAGGCCAGTGGTGAAACCAGACCAGTGGTGAAACCAGACCAGTGGTGAAACCAGACCAGTGGTAAAACCAGACCAGTGGTGAAACATTGTATTTTATGAGTCATTCACGATTTATGGTGTAGATTCCACCTGTCATAAAGTATTACGTTATTTTTTTATAATTTATTGACAAATGTTCCTGCATATAAAAAAAACTTAATGTGTTCTCTCCTGGTATAATGTGTTCTCTCCTGGTATAATGTGTTCTCTCCTGTTATAATGTGTTCTCTCCTGGTATAATGTGTTCTCTCCTGTTATAATGTGTTCTCTCCTGGTATAATGTGTTCTCTCCTGGTATAATGTGTTCTCTCCTGGTATAATGTGTTCTCTCCTGGTATAATGTGTTCTCTCCTGTTATAATGTGTTCTCTCCTGGTATGTGTTCTCTCCTGTTATAATGTGTTCTCTCCTGGTATAATGTGTTCTCTCCTGGTATAATGTGTTCTCTCCTGTTATAATGTGTTCTCTCCTGTTATAATGTGTTCTCTCCTGGTATAATGTGTTCTCTCCTGGTATAATGTGTTCTCTCCTGGTATAACGTGTTCTCTCCTGGTATAATGTGTTCTCTCCTGTTATAATGTGTTCTCTCCTGGTATAATGTGTTCTCTCCTGTTATAATGTGTTCTCTCCTGGTATAATGTGTTCTCTCCTGGTATAATGTGTTCTCTCCTGGTATAATGTGTTCTCTCCTGGTATAATGTGTTCTCTCCTGGTATAATGTGTTCTCTCCTGGTATAATGTGTTCTCTCCTGGTATAATGTGTTCTCTCCTGTTATAATGTGTTCTCTCCTGGTATAATGTGTTCTCTCCTGTTATAATGTGTTCTCTCCTGGTATGTGTTCTCTCCTGTTATAATGTGTTCTCTCTTGGTATAATGTGTTGTCTCCTGGTATAATGTGTTCTCTCCTGGTATAATGTGTTCTTTCCTGTTATAATGTGTTCTCTCCTGTTATAATGTGTTCTCTCCTGGTATAATGTGTTCTCTCCTGTTATAATGTGTTCTCTCCTGGTATAATGTGTTCTCTAATGGTATAATGTGTTCTCTCCTGGTATAATGTGTTCTCTCCTTGTATAATGTGTTCTCTCCTGTTATAATGTGTTCTCTCCTGGTATAATGTGTTCTCTCCTGTTATGTGTTCTCTCCTGGTATGTGTTCTCTCCTGTTATAATGTGTTCTCTCTTGGTATAATGTGTTGTCTCCTGGTATAATGTGTTCTCTCCTGTTATAATGTGTTCTCTCCTGTTATAATGTGTTCTCTCCTGGTATAATGTGTTCTCTCCTGTTATAATGTGTTCTCTCCTGGTATAATGTGTTCTCTCCTGGTATAATGTGTTCTCTCCTGGTATAATGTATTCTCTCCTGTTATAATGTGTTCTCTCCTGTTATAATGTGTTCTCTCCTGGTATGTGTTCTCTCCTGGTATAATGTGTTCTCTCCTGGTATAATGTGTTCTCTCCTGGTATAATGTGTTCTCTCCTGTTATAATGTGTTCTCTCCTGTTATAATGTGTTCTCTCCTGGTATAATGTGTTCTCTCCTGGTATAATGTGTTCTCTCCTGTTATAATGTGTTCTCTCCTGTTATAATGTGTTCTCTCCTGGTATAATGTGTTCTCTCCTGTTATAATGTGTTCTCTCCTGGTATAATGTGTTCTCTCCTGTTATGTGTTCTCTCCTGGTATAATGTGTTCTCTCTTGGTATAATGTGTTCTCTCCTGGTATAATGTGTTCTCTCCTGGTATAATGTGTTCTCTCCTGGTATAATGTGTTGTCTCCTGGTATAATGTGTTGTCTCCTGGTATAATGTGTTCTCTCCTGGTATAATGTGTTCTCTCCTGGTATAATGTGTTCTCTCCTGGTATAATGTGTTGTCTCCTGGTATAATGTGTTGTCTCCTGGTATAATGTGTTATCTCCTGGTATGTGTTCTCTCCTGGTATAATGTGTTGTCTCCTGGTATAATGTGTTCTCTCCTGGTATAATGTGTTGTCTCCTGGTATAATGTGTTCTCTCCTGGTATAATGTGTTGTCTCCTGGTATAATGTGTTCTCTCCTGGTATAATGTGTTCTCTCCTGGTATAATGTGTTGTCTCCTGGTATAATGTGTTGTCTCCTGGTATAATGTGTTGTCTCCTGGTATGTGTTCTCTCCTGGTATAATGTGTTGTCTCCTGTTATAATGTGTTCTCTCCTGGTATAATGTGTTCTCTTAAGGTATAATGTGTTCTCTCCTGGTATAATGTGTTCTCTTAAGGTATAATGTGTTCTCTCCTGGTATAATGTGTTCTCTTAAGGTATAATGTGTTCTCTCCTGGTATAATGTGTTCTCTCCTGGTATAATGTGTTCTCTTAAGGTATAATGTGTTCTCTCCTGTTATAATGTGTTCTCTCCTGGTATAATGTGCTCTCTCCTGTTATGTGTTCTCTCCTGGTATAATGTGTTCTCTCCTGTTATAATGTGTTCTCTCCTGTTATAATGTGTTCTCTCCTGGTATAATGTGTTCTCTCCTGGTATAATGTGTTCTCTCCTGGTATAATGTGTTCTCTCCTGGTATAATGTGTTCTCTCCTGTTATAATGTGTTCTCTCCTGGTATAATGTGTTCTCTCCTGTTATAATGTGTTCTCTCCTGGTATAATGTGTTCTCTCCTGGTATAATGTGTTCTCTCCTGGTATAATGTGTTCTCTCCTGGTATAATGTGTTCTCTCCTGGTATAATGTGTTCTCTCCTGGTATAATGTGTTCTCTCCTGGTATAATGTGTTCTCTCCTTTTATAATGTGTTCTCTCCTGGTATAATGTGTTCTCTCCTGTTATAATGTGTTCTCTCCTGGTATGTGTTCTCTCCTGTTATAATGTGTTCTCTCTTGGTATAATGTGTTGTCTCCTGGTATAATGTGTTCTCTCCTGGTATAATGTGTTCTTTCCTGTTATAATGTGTTCTCTCCTGTTATAATGTGTTCTCTCCTGGTATAATGTGTTCTCTCCTGTTATAATGTGTTCTCTCCTGGTATAATGTGTTCTCTAATGGTATAATGTGTTCTCTCCTGGTATAATGTGTTCTCTCCTTGTATAATGTGTTCTCTCCTGTTATAATGTGTTCTCTCCTGGTATAATGTGTTCTCTCCTGTTATGTGTTCTCTCCTGGTATGTGTTCTCTCCTGTTATAATGTGTTCTCTCTTGGTATAATGTGTTGTCTCCTGGTATAATGTGTTCTCTCCTGTTATAATGTGTTCTCTCCTGTTATAATGTGTTCTCTCCTGGTATAATGTGTTCTCTCCTGTTATAATGTGTTCTCTCCTGGTATAATGTGTTCTCTCCTGGTATAATGTGTTCTCTCCTGGTATAATGTATTCTCTCCTGTTATAATGTGTTCTCTCCTGTTATAATGTGTTCTCTCCTGGTATAATGTGTTCTCTCCTGGTATAATGTGTTCTCTCCTGGTATAATGTGTTCTCTCCTGGTATAATGTGTTCTCTCCTGTTATAATGTGTTCTCTCCTGTTATAATGTGTTCTCTCCTGGTATAATGTGTTCTCTCCTGGTATAATGTGTTCTCTCCTGTTATAATGTGTTCTCTCCTGTTATAATGTGTTCTCTCCTGGTATAATGTGTTCTCTCCTGTTATAATGTGTTCTCTCCTGGTATAATGTGTTCTCTCCTGTTATGTGTTCTCTCCTGGTATAATGTGTTCTCTCTTGGTATAATGTGTTCTCTCCTGGTATAATGTGTTCTCTCCTGGTATAATGTGTTCTCTCCTGGTATAATGTGTTGTCTCCTGGTATAATGTGTTGTCTCCTGGTATAATGTGTTCTCTCCTGGTATAATGTGTTCTCTCCTGGTATAATGTGTTCTCTCCTGGTATAATGTGTTGTCTCCTGGTATAATGTGTTGTCTCCTGGTATAATGTGTTATCTCCTGGTATGTGTTCTCTCCTGGTATAATGTGTTGTCTCCTGGTATAATGTGTTCTCTCCTGGTATAATGTGTTGTCTCCTGGTATAATGTGTTCTCTCCTGGTATAATGTGTTGTCTCCTGGTATAATGTGTTCTCTCCTGGTATAATGTGTTCTCTCCTGGTATAATGTGTTGTCTCCTGGTATAATGTGTTGTCTCCTGGTATAATGTGTTGTCTCCTGGTATGTGTTCTCTCCTGGTATAATGTGTTGTCTCCTGTTATAATGTGTTCTCTCCTGGTATAATGTGTTCTCTCCTGTTATAATGTGTTCTCTCCTGGTATAATGTGTTCTCTTAAGGTATAATGTGTTCTCTCCTGGTATAATGTGTTCTCTTAAGGTATAATGTGTTCTCTCCTGGTATAATGTGTTCTCTCCTGGTATAATGTGTTCTCTTAAGGTATAATGTGTTCTCTCCTGTTATAATGTGTTCTCTCCTGGTATAATGTGCTCTCTCCTGTTATAATGTGTTCTCTCCTGTTATAATGTGTTCTCTCCTGTTATAATGTGTTCTCTCCTGTTATAATGTGTTCTCTCCTGTTATAATGTGTTCTCTCCTGGTATAATGTGTTCTCTCCTGGTATAATGTGTTGTCTCCTGGTATAATGTGTTCTCTCCTGGTATAATGTGTTCTCTCCTGGTATAATGTGTTCTCTCCTGGTATAATGTGTTCTCTCCTGGTATGTGTTCTCTCCTGGTATATTGTGTCCTCTCCTGGTATAATGTGTTCTCTCCTGGTATATTGTGTTCTCTCCTGTTATAATGTGTTCTCTCCTGGTATAATGTGTTCTCTCCTCGTATAATGTGTTCTCTTAAGGTATAATGTGTTCTCTCCTGGTATAATGTGTTCTCTCCTGGTATAATGTGTCCTCTCCTGGTATAATGTGTTCTCTTAAGGTATAATGTGTTCTCTCCTGGTATAATGTGTTCTCTCCTGGTATAATGTGTTCTCTCCTGGTATAATGTGTTTTCTCCTGGTATAATGTGTTGTCTCCTGGTATAATGTGTTCTCTCCTGGTATAATGTGTTGTCTCCTGGTATAATGTGTTGTCTCCTGGTATAATGTGTTGTCTCCTGGTATAATGTGTTGTCTCCTGGTATAATGTGTTCTCTCCTGGTATAATGTGTTGTCTCCTGGTATAATGTGTTCTCTCCTGGTATAATGTGTTCTCTCCTGGTATAATGTGTTCTCTTAAGGTATAATGTGTTCTCTCCTGGTATAATGTGTTCTCTTAAGGTATAATGTGTTCTCTCCTGGTATAATGTGTTCTCTTAAGGTATAATGTGTTCTCTCCTGGTATAATGTGTTCTCTCCTGGTATAATGTGTTCTCTTAAGGTATAATGTGTTCTCTCCAGTTATAATGTGTTCTCTCCTGGTATAATGTGCTCTCTCCTGTTATAATGTGTTCTCTCCTGTTATAATGTGTTCTCTCCTGTTATAATGTGTTCTCTCCTGTTATAATGTGTTCTCTCCTGTTATAATGTGTTCTCTCCTGGTATAATGTGTTCTCTCCTGGTATAATGTGTTCTCTCCTGGTATAATGTGTTCTCTCCTGGTATAATGTGTTCTCTCCTGGTATAATGTGTTCTCTCCTGGTATAATGTGTTCTCTCCTGGTATAATGTGTTCTCTCCTGTTATGTGTTCTCTCCTGGTATATTGTGTCCTCTCCTGGTATAATGTGTTCTCTCCTGGTATGTGTTCTCTCCTGGTATAATGTGTTCTCTCCTGGTATAATGTGTTCTCTCCTGGTATAATGTGTTCTCTCCTGGTATAATGTGTCCTCTCCTGGTATAATGTGTTCTCTCTCTGGTATAATGTGTTCTCTCCTGGTATAATGTGTTCCTCCTGGTATAATGTGTTTTCCTGGTATAATGTGTTCTCTGGTATAATGTGTTCTCTCCTGGTATAATGTGTTGTCTCCTGGTATAATGTGTTGTCTCCTGGTATAATGTGTTGTCTCCTGGTATAATGTGTTGTCTCCTGGTATAATGTGTTCTCTCCTGGTATAATGTGTTGTCTCCTGGTATAATGTGTTCTCTCCTGGTATAATGTGTTCTCTCCTGGTATAATGTGTTCTCTTAAGGTATAATGTGTTCTCTCCTGGTATAATGTGTTCTCTTAAGGTATAATGTGTTCTCTCCTGGTATAATGTGTTCTCTTAAGGTATAATGTGTTCTCTCCTGGTATAATGTGTTCTCTCCTGGTATAATGTGTTCTCTTAAGGTATAATGTGTTCTCTCCTGTTATAATGTGTTCTCTCCTGGTATAATGTGCTCTCTCCTGTTATAATGTGTTCTCTCCTGTTATAATGTGTTCTCTCCTGTTATAATGTGTTCTCTCCTGTTATAATGTGTTCTCTCCTGTTATAATGTGTTCTCTCCTGGTATAATGTGTTCTCTCCTGGTATAATGTGTTCTCTCCTGGTATAATGTGTTCTCTCCTGGTATAATGTGTTCTCTCCTGGTATAATGTGTTCTCTCCTGGTATAATGTGTTCTCTCCTGGTATAATGTGTTCTCTCCTGTTATGTGTTCTCTCCTGGTATATTGTGTCCTCTCCTGGTATAATGTGTTCTCTCCTGGTATGTGTTCTCTCCTGGTATAATGTGTTCTCTCCTGGTATAATGTGTTCTCTCCTGGTATAATGTTTTCTCTCCTGGTATAATGTGTTCTCTCCTGGTATATTGTGTCCTCTCCTGGTATAATGTGTTCTCTCCTGGTATATTGTGTTCTCTCCTGTTATAATGTGTTCTCTCCTGGTATAATGTGTTCTCTCCTGGTATAATGTGTTCTCTCCTGGTATAATGTGTTCTCTCCTGGTATAATGTGTTCTCTCCTGGTATAATGTGTCCTCTCCTGGTATAATGTGTTCTCTCCTGGTATATTGTGTTCTCTCCTGTTATAATGTGTTCTCTCCTGGTATAATGTGTTCTCTCCTGGTATAATGTGTTCTCTTAAGGTATAATGTGTTCTCTCCTGGTATAATGTGTTCTCTCCTGTTATAATGTGTTCTCTCCTGGTATAATGTGTTCTCTCTTGGTATAATGTGTTGTCTCCTGGTGTAATGTGTTCTCTCCTGGTATAATGTGTTCTCTTAAGGTATAATGTGTTGTCTCCTGGTATAATGTGTTCTCTCTTGGTATAATGTGTTGTCTCCTGGTATAATGTGTTCTCTCCTGGTATAATGTGTCCTCTCCTGGTATAATGTGTTCTCTCCTGGTATATTGTGTTCTCTCCTGTTATAATGTGTTCTCTCCTGGTATAATGTGTTCTCTCCTGGTATAATGTGTTCTCTTAAGGTATAATGTGTTGTCTCCTGGTATAATGTGTTCTCTCCTGGTATAATGTGTTCTCTCCTGGTATAATGTGTTCTCTCCTGGTATAATGTGTTCTCTCCTGGTATAATGTGTTCTCTCCTGGTATAATGTGTTCTCTCCTGGTATAATGTGTTCTCTCCTGGTATAATGTGTTCTCTTAAGGTATAATGACGCAGTTCAAAAGAGATAAACTGAAATTTATTTAACGTGATTTAATGGAAATAAAAATTGAACACCATTTTAGACATATAGTGAGCAAATAAGTACCTTCACATTTGAACTGTATTTTCAATCATTATCAAATTAGGAAGCACCTTTGTAAATGCTTGAAGCTATGCCTTGAGACCTTTGTAAATCATGTGAGTCATTCCAGGATGCTGGGAATGGATTCGATCATTCTGGTCATAAGGCAGGTTTACAAGCCAAATGTTCTAAGAATTTATGCCTACTTACCGTACTGAGCGTTGAAAATCTGAAGACAATCAACAAACACCCTGAGAAATGAGAGAAAGAAAATGAAAAGTTGGAGGAACAAAAATAAAAGAAAAATTCCTGGTAACCAAGTATAGGGGGCCTGAGACTGTTCAACTGCCTCCCAGCATACATAAGGGGGATTACCAATAGACCCCTGACTGTCTTCAAGCAGGCACTGGACAAGCACCTAAAGTCGGTACCTGACCAGTCGGGCTGTGGCTCTTACGTTGAATTGCGGGCAGCCAGCAGTAACAGCCTGGTTGATCAGGCTCTGATCCACCAGGAGGCCTGGTCACAGACCGGGCCGCGGGGGCGTTGACCCCCGGAACTCTCTCCAGGTAATCTCCAGGTAATAGGTCCCACATTGACAATACGTAATAAAAGTATTAAATGCTGCTGCTGCACCTGCTGCTGCACCTGCTGCTGCTGCTGCTGCACCTGCTGCTGCTGCTGCTGCACCTGCTGCACCTGTTGCTTCTGCTGCTGCACCTGCTGCTGCACCTGCTGCTGCTGCTGCTGCACCTGCTGCTGCTGCTGCTGCACCTGCTGCTGCTGCTGCTGCTGCAGCACCTGCTGCTGCTGCACCTGCTGCTGCTGCTGCTGCACATGCTGCTGCACCTGCTGCTGCTGCTGCACCTGCTGCTGCTACTGCTGCTGCTGCTGCTGCTGCACCTGCTGCTGCTGCTGCACCTACTGCTGCTGCACCTGCTGCTGCTGATCCTGCTGCTGCTGCACCTACTGCTGCATCTGCTGCACTTGCTGCTGCTGCAGCACTTGCTGCTGCTGCACTTGCTGCTGCTGCAGCACTTGCTGCTGCTGCACTTGCTGCTGCTGCAGCACTTGCTGCTGCTGCATTTGCTGCTGCTGCACCTGCTGCTGCTGCACTTGCTGTTGCTGCACTTGCTGCTGCTGCACCTGCTGTTGCTGCACTTGCTGCTGCTGCACCTGCTGCTGCTGCGCTTGCTGCTGCTGCACTTGCTGCTGCTGCACCTGCTGCTGTAGCTGCTGCACCTACTGCTGCTGCACCTGCTGCTGCTGCACCTGCGGCTGCTGCACCTGCTGCTGCAGCACCTACTGCTGCACCTGCAGCTGCTGCACTTGCTGCTACTAGTACTACTGCTACTTCTACTACTACTACTACGACTACTACTACTACTACAGCTGCTGCTACTACTGCTACTACCACTGCTACTACAATATTAATAATACAATTATTATTACTAATAATTATACTATTACTATTACTATTATTGGTATCATTATTATAATTATTATTATTACATTTACTGTTGTTACCGTCAATATTTTATTGTTTTAAATACCAGCCTTGGAAGGTTGACTGCGCTCAAAGCAATTTACCGGTAATGGTTTGCTTATCTGCATAATTAAAAGCGAAGTATTTACAAATTCGAGGCAGGCAGCGCCTGGCATGGCAATCATGGTAATCAGCCTCTCGCATCCACCCATACGCACACATAAAAACACGCACACACACACACACACACACACACACACACACACACACACACACACACACACACACACACACACACACACACACACACAGTGGCCAGAAGAGCTCATGCATGCAGGGCAAAGCTCCTGATCATGGGTGACTTTAACCACAAGGAGATCGATTGGGAGAACTTGGACCCACATGGGGGCCAAGATACATGGAGGGCTAAGATGATGGAGGTGGTACTGGAGAATTTCATGTACCAACACGTAAGGGACACTACAAGAGAGAGAGGAGAGGATGAACCAGCAAGGCTGGACTTAGTATTCACCTTCAGTAGTGCAGATATCGAGGACATCACATGTGAAAGACCCCTTGGGGCCAGTGACCATGTGGTTTTAAGCTTCGAATACACAGTAGAGCTACAAGTGGAGGGAGAAGCAGGAAGGCCAGGACGAATGAAGGCAAACTACAAGAAAGGGGACTACACAGGAATGAGGAACTACCTGAACGGGGTTCAGTGGGACAGAGAACTGGCAGGGAAGCCAGTTAATGAGATGATGGAATATGTAGCAACAAAATGCAAGGAGGCTGAGGAGAGGTTTGTACCCAAGGGTAACAGGATTAATGAAAAAGCCAGGATGAGCCCATGGTTTACCCAAAGGTGCAGGGAGGCAAAAACCAAGTGTGCTAGGGAATGGAAGAAATATAGAAGGCAAAGGACCCAGGAGAATAAGGAGAACAGTCGTAGAGCCAGAAACGAATATGCACAGATAAGAAGGGAGGCCCAAAGACAATATGAAAATGACATAGCAGCGAAAGCCAAATCTGACCCGAAACTGTTGTACAGCCACATCAGGAGGAAAACAACAGTCAAGGACCAGGTAATCAGGCTAAGGAAGGAAGGAGGAGAGACAACAAGAAATGACCGTGAAGTATGTGAAGAACTCAACAAGAGATTCAAAGAAGTGTTCACAGAGGAGACAGAAGGGACTCCAGAAAGACGGAGAGGTGGGGCACACCACCAAGTGCTGGACACAGTGCACACAACCGAGGAAGAAGTGAAGAGGCTTCTGAGTGAGCTAGATACCTCAAAGGCAATGGGGCCAGATAACATCTCCCCATAGGTATTGAGAGAGGGAGCAGAGGCGCTATGTGTACCCCTAACAACAATATTCAATACATCTATCGAAACAGGGAGATTGCCTGAGGCATGGAAGACAGCAAATGTAGTCCCAATCTTTAAAAAAGGAGACAGACATGAAGCATTAAACTACAGACCAGTGTCACTGACATGTATAGTATGCAAAATCATGGAGAAGATTATCAGGAGAAGAGTGGTGGAACACCTAGAAAGGAATGATCTCATCAACAGCAGCCAACATGGTTTCAGGGACGGGAAATCCTGTGTCACAAACCTACTGGAGTTCTATGACATGGTGACAGCAGTAAGACAAGAGAGAGAGGGGTGGGTGGATTGCATTTTCTTGGACTGCAAGAAGGCGTTTGACACAGTTCCACACAAGAGATTGGTGCAAAAACTGGAGGACCAAGCAGGGATAACAGGGAAGGCACTACAATGGATCAGGGAATACTTGTCAGGAAGACAGCAGCGAGTCATGGTACGTGGCGAGGTGTCAGAGTGGGCACCTGTGACCAGCGGGGTCCCGCAGGGGTCAGTCCTAGGACCAGTGCTGTTTCTGGTATTTGTGAACGACATGACGGAAGGAATAGACTCTGAGGTGTCCCTGTTTGCAGATGACGTGAAGTTGATGAGAAGAATACACTCGATCGAAGACCAGGCAGAACTACAAAGGGATCTGGACAGGCTGCAGACCTGGTCCAGCAATTGGCTCCTGGAGTTCAATCCCACCAAGTGCAAAGTCATGAAGATTGGGGAAGGGCAAAGAAGGCCGCAGACGGAGTACAGTCTAGGGGGTCAGAGACTACAAACCTCACTCAAGGAAAAAGATCTTGGGGTGAGTATAACACCAGGCACATCTCCTGAAGCGCACATCAACCAAATAACTGCTGCAGCATATGGGCGCCTAGCAAACCTCAGAACAGCATTCCGACATCTTAATAAGGAATCATTCAGGACCCTGTACACCGTGTATGTTAGGCCCATATTGGAGTATGCGGCACCAGTTTGGAACCCACACCTAGCCAAGCACGTGAAGAAACTAGAGAAAGTGCAAAGGTTTGCAACGAGACTAGTCCCAGAGCTAAGAGGTATGTCCTACGAGGAGAGGTTAAGGGAAATCAACCTGACGACACTGGAGGACAGGAGAGATAGGGGGGACATGATAACGACATACAAAATACTGAGAGGAATTGACAAGGTGGACAAAGACAGGATGTTCCAGAGATTAGACACAGTAACAAGGGGACACAGTTGGAAGCTGAAGACACAGATGAATCACAGGGATGTTAGGAAGTATTTCTTCAGCCACAGAGTAGTCAGTAAGTGGAATAGTTTGGGAAGCGATGTAGTGGAGGCAGGATCCATACATAGCTTTAAGCAGAGGTATGATAAAGCTCACGGCTCAGGGAGAGTGACAAGATAAGATAAGATAAGATTTCGTTCGGATTTTTAACCCCGGAGGGTTAGCCACCCAGGATAACCCAAGAAAGTCAGTGCGTCATCGAGGACTGTCTAACTTATTTCCATTGGGGTCCTTAATCTTGTCCCCCAGGATGCGACCCACACCAGTCGACTAACACCCGGGTACCTATTTGCTGCTAGGTGAACAGGACAATAGGTGTAAGGAAACGTGTCGGAATTTCCACCCGCCGGGAATCGAACCCGGGCCCTCCGTGTGTGAAGCGGGAGCTTTTAGCCACCAGACCACCGGGCCACCAACCTAGTAGCGATCAGTGAAGAGGCGGGGCCAGGAGCTCGGACTCGACCCCCGCAACCTCAACTAGGTGAGTACAACTAGGTGAGTACACACACACACACACACACACACACACACACACACACACACACACACACACACACACACACACGGGGCCAGGAGCTGTGACTCGACCCCCGCAACCACAACTAGGTGAGTACATACACACACACACACATTGCGCAGGGAAAAAGAGAGGACCTAGAGCGATCAGTGAAGAGGTGGGGCCAGGAGCTATGTCTCGACCCCTGCAACCACAAATGGGTGGGTACTAATAGGTGAGTACATACACGTGAAACTGTCAGTGTCAGTGAACAACCTGTGAAGTGAAATGCAATCTGCCCTAAATCAGGAAAATGAGTCGAGGACTGCAATTTACATAATGCAATTTGAAAGTGGAATCAGTGCCAGGAGAGAGAGGCTGGAGGCCTAGTGTGGGTGTTGACACAAGCCAGTAACTGCAAGTTCAAACCGAATAAGTGTGACCCAAGCCAGTTTGATAAGAGATAAGGATAGATGAGGCAGTGAATAATAAAACAATCATAAAGTGAGTGGAAAGAAGAGAAAAAATCCAAAGAAAAATGTCTAGTATTCTCGGGACTCTGGTGTTTTTCTGAAACAAGTGTGGACAATAAGGGTTTAAATTGTTCGCCTGATAGCATAATGAAAACCTAGAGTGGTATTTGAATCATGGTTAATGTGAATAGAATAAATATAGAGAAGAAGAAATGGAAGGCGCCCCAGGGCATCAGGAGTACCGCCACAACAGAAGTCATCGTGCAGCCACTACAGAGCCGGGAGCCCAGACGACATCTCTGCCAGACATGATGTATAAATCACCTTGTGGTTGCATGTTGTGTGGGTAGCATATTAGGCAAGCAAAAATTTGTGTATACAATAATTTCGCAAAATATATCATTCTGAACCTAACGAAAAAAAATATTTCGTTTTGTATGTTCATTCTTAAATTATTGTAAACTTATCTAAAATGTAGTTAGTTGGATTAGGCTAAATTAAACTGTGCGTGTTATAACACACACACTCACACACACACACACACACACACAACACACACACACACACACACACACACACACACACACACACACACACACACACATATATATATATATATATATATATATATATATATATATTATTACTCCCTCGCTGCACTTCATAAAATATATACCACTGCACTTATTTGTCTTATGGAGATATGTTAGACTTTTTTTTGTTTACTAATGCTGATAACACTTTGGTTTTCTTAATTAATTCTGTATATCTGTTCCTAGTTTCATTCCACACAGTTCCTTGTGACAACTCTCCTTGACTACCAAAAAAAAAAAATGGTTTTAACTATGACCATTATTTTTAAAGGGGTGGACTGGCAAGCCAGTGGAAGGCCTCGGTCAGAAGACCAAAAGCTCCAACGGCGGGTCATCATCTGATTAATACCCGAGTCAGGAAACACTTGTCCTGTTGAATATCAAAATGGTATACAATACCGACAGGATGGTAGGTAAGATACATGGGCAACAGTTAGGCAACTTTATTCCGAAACGTTTTGCCTACACAGGAGGCTTCTTCAATCGAGTACAGAAAGTAGCCAGGAGCAGTAGAGATGTGAAGACGATGTAATCAGTCCATCACCTTTAAAGTCGTAGATTTGAGGTTGTCAGTCCCTCAGCCTGGAGAAGAGTTCTGTTCCATAGTCTGAAACAGTCTGAAGAGACAAGCGACAGTGTGGAGACTTATATACTATCGGAAGGAGAGGTGCAGGGTGGTGGAAGAAAGAATGTAGTCACTGAGAGGTCACGTCCCTCTCAGATCCAACGATTCTCACTTGAAAAAGTTGTCCAAGGTGTTTTCTTTTCTGTACCAAGATGTCAGTATAGCTACTGAATCCCCTGTATATGTATAGCTTATCTGAGTATCATAGTTAGTACCATCCATATGTTTTACATACACGATCCCTTGCTAGGCCCAGTGACTAATTTGTGTGACGTCACATGACGCTGTTGTGAGCCCTTCGCGCTCGTCCTCTCTCTCAGTCCACGCATAGGTCTACAACAGGCAACGGGGCAGATTGGGCTCCCTCTTCACACTCTGCAATATAGTGTTACCATCCAACAAGTGTGTTTATCTCCAACCTTCATATCTCCTACGAACTCCCCACGACAAAGATACAATTGTGTTGCAGTGTCTGACAGAGTGAACATCAAAATAATTACATCGTCTTTACATCTCTACTGCTCCTGCCTACTTATTGTACTCGACTGAAGAAGACTACTGTGTAGGCAAAATGTTTCGGAATAAAGTTGCCTAACTGTTGCCCACGTATCTTACCTACCACTTGTCCTGTTACCTGACGAACCTTACCTAACCTAGCTCCTTGACTCGACCAGGTTTTATCAGATTATTTCACTGACGATAATTCCGTTTTTCACAATATCACTCACTTTTTTAACAGTTGTGGCCCGCGAACATCTGTTACTATCTCTCTAATAAAAACAATTGGCAGCGGCGAGCGTTCACTCAATGATTTATGTTAGCATTTTTCGTATAAATTTTTAACACTTTACCAATTCATTCTCACTGACTTTAATTGGTTTTACACCGAAAACACTGATTTTGCTTTAGCTTTCTTATTCTGGTATTTTAAGAACATAAGAATGTACAGATACTGCAACACAAGGGTATCTTGGTACAGACCTGAAATCAACTTCGGCAACCTCTACTAGTGAGAATGGCTGGATTTGAGAGGGACCTGACCTCCCTACATCTGTGTTCTACTAGTGACCTACGTCTCACCTCCTGGCGCTATAGAAGGTGCCATCCTGTCACTTTCAACTCAAAGACAGTTGCTCCTCACCTCAAGTGTTCCTTAGAGTGGTGACCTGTATTTAATTCAGTGGTGACCTGTACTTAACTCTGTGATGAAGTGTCTTGTGTGCTCCCCGTGGACTGAGCCAAGATGCCCTCCATCGAGCAACTTTACCAGCAACTTAAGGAAGAATTGAGGGCAGCGAAGATGGAGATACGGCGATTAACCGAAGAAAAGAGGATTTGTAGTAGTCCTCCTGTTTCGAGTCCTCAGGTCAAGAAGGGATCGTGGTCAGTGGCTGGATAGCAGGGGACGACGAAGTTGACGATCAAGAAGACGAATGGAAAGCCAGAAACAATGAAGAAGAAAGAGACTGCTGTGGAAACTCCTGTGGAAACCTCAAAGGCATTCTCGGTGCTTCCCGACGAATGTGAGTCGACTACTGGGATCGTCACGACGAAAGACAAGGAAGGTAAGAATATTGTTGTTGTTTGGGATAGCCAGGTTAGATACATGGATAGGCCATTCTGCTTGAAGGACAGGAGTAGGAGACAGAGGGTTTGCTTTCCTGGGGCTGGGATGGAGCACATTGTGAGCCGGCTTGACATCATGAATGGTAATGGGATCAATCCTATTATTTGCCTCAGTGCTGGAGGCAATGATGTAGGCAAGCGTAGAAGTGAGGATTTAGTTAGAAAGTTCAGGACAGCTATAGACATAATTAGGAAGAAGGGGGGGGCGCCCTGTTTTATGTGGCATTTTGCCAAGAAGAGGTGTTGGTAATGAATGGTTGTCCAGAGCAATTGGTATTAATTGTTGGCTGGATAAACACTGTAAGGATAATGCAGTACCATTCATTGACAACTGGGACAACTTCTATGGCCGAAATGACATGTATGCCAGGGATGGGGTTCACTTATCCAGGGCAGGTGTGGGTTTTCTTGCTAACTCAGTTGACGGGGTTGTTAGGACTTTAAACTAGGATTAGTTAGAGGTATGGGTTTAGAAATGATAAATAATCAGTATGGATATATTGACTTATGCTCTGATATTAAGAATCTTAATAGTAACTGTCAAGGAGTAACTCTGGGTAATGATAAATTCAGAAATTGTGTAAAAACAAAGATCAATAGGAAAAATGTGCAGAAGAAAAAACATATGATGGTTTTTTATGCTAACAGTCGAAGTGCAAGAAATAAAATTAATGAACTACGTTTGGTAGCATGTGCTGGGAACTTTGACATCATTGCATTAACTGAAACGTGGTATGATTTAAAGAGTCGAGATATGACTGCTGAGTGTAATATTCAGGGATTTAAGTTGTTCAATGTGGATAGATGTAATGGGAAGGGGGGAGGAGTTGCATTGTATGTTCGAGAAAATATTAATTGTTGCATAAAAACCGGTATAAAAATAGATGGAGCAGTAACAGAGTCTGTTTGGGTAGAGTTCGTGGAGAGTCAAGAAAAACTAATTCTAGGTGTAATATACCGACCTCCAGGCTTGGATCACGATAGAGGGAGACTTCTTTGGGACGAAATTGTTAGGGCTTCTGGACACTGTAACATAGTCATAGTAGGGGACTTTAACTTTAGTCAAATTGACTGGAATTCTTTGACAGGCAATCTAGAGTCCAGTGACTTTAGAAACTGTTCAGGACTGTTTTCTGAAACAGAGCGTAACTGAGCCTACCAGGGGTAATAATTTGCTAGACCTAGTCTTGTCAAATAAGGAAACACTCGTGAATAATCTGGAGATCACTGAAGAGCTTGGCGCAAGCGATCACAAATCCATCACTTTTAGCATTAATTGGGAATGCAAGAATAATAATAATACAGTAAAAATCCCTGATTTTCGTTCTGCCGATTATAATGGACTTAGGGAACATCTGTCTAATCTTGATTGGGGTTATCTAGCTAATGATTTTATTGACGATAACCATACTTATGAATATGAAGGGATCTGCTTTTATGATTGTTTTCTTAATAATGTACACAGTGCCCAGAGTATATACATTCCCCAGAGAGAAATTAGGTCTAATAATAACGATCCCAAATGGGAGAAAAGGGGAATTTATAGGCTCATCAGAAGAGGAGAGGTTAACCTTACTAACCAATATGTTCAGCTTAAAAGAGAAGTAAAAAAGGCGATTAGAAAGGCTAAACGTGACTATGAAATTATAGTTGCTAATGAATCAAAGACTAATCCAAAGGGGTTCTTTCAAGTGTATAGAACGAAGGTGAAGGAAAAAGTAGGACCTCTGAAAACTGGGAATGGACAGCTGACGGATAATGAACTGGAAATGTGTTCCTTATTTAATGACTATTTTTTGTCAGTTTTTACACAGGAAGTTGTAAATGAGATTCCAGTAATTAACAATTATTTAGTTCCTGATGAATTTAAGTTAACTAATATTACTGTCACGAGGGACATGGTTATTAAACAGATAGACAAACTGAAACAAAATAAGTCTCCGGGACCCGATGAGTTGTTTTCCAGGGTACTTAAGGGATGCAAGATGGAGCTTAGTCAGCCATTAACGAGTGTATTCAATGCGTCCATCCTTACCGGTGTTGTGCCAGAGTTGTGGAAGATGGCTAATGTGGTTCCTATATTCAAATCAAGGGATAAGTCCACTCCTTCAAATTACCGTCCAATAAGCCTGACATCTATAGTGGGCAAGTTATTAGAATCAATTATAGCTGACATTATCAGAAGTCACCTTGAAGAGCATAACTTGATAAATGAATCTCAGCATGGATTCACGAGAGGTCGTTCCTGCCTGACAAACTTACTGACGTTCTTCAAAAGAACATTTGAGGCAGTTGACAGTGATAAGGAATATGATATTGTTTATTTGGATTTTAGTAAAGCCTTCAATAGAGTACCTCACAAAAGAGACTTAAAAGTGGCAGCTCATGGTATAGGAGGTAAAGTTCTAGCATGGATTGAGGCATGGCTTACCAATAGAAAGCAGAGAGTTACCATTAATGGAGTGAAATCTGAATGGGGATTAGTCACTAGTGTCGTTCCACTCATGTACTTATCCAACCTAAATTTGAAACTACCCAAAGTTCCAGCCTCAATAACCCAACTAGGTACACTGTTCCACTCATCAACTACCCTATTTCCAAACCAATACTTTCCTATGTCCTTTCTAAATCTAAACTTATCTAATTTAAATCCATTACTGCGGGTTCTCTCTTGGAGAGACATCCTCAAGAC
This sequence comes from Cherax quadricarinatus, assembly GCF_038502225.1. Classification (NCBI taxonomy): domain Eukaryota; kingdom Metazoa; phylum Arthropoda; class Malacostraca; order Decapoda; family Parastacidae; genus Cherax; species Cherax quadricarinatus. Next base: position 17,068,287 of record NC_091365.1, on the reverse strand, counting down.
CTTATTAATATCCCCTTTATTAATACCTATCTTCCACTTATACACTTCGATCAGGTCTCCCCTCATTCTTCGTCTAACAAGTAAATGTAACTTAAGAGTCTTGAATCTTTCTTCATAAGGAAGATTTCTAATGCTATGTATTAATTTAGTCATCCTACGCTGAATGTTTTCTAACGAATTTATGTCCATTCTGTAATATGGAGACCAGAACTGAGCTGCATAATCTAGGTGGGGCCTTACTAATAATGTATAAAGCTGCAGTATGACCTCTGGACTTCTGTTGCTTACACTTCTTGATATAAATCCCAGTAATCTATTTGCCTTATTACGTACGCTTGGGCATTGCTGTCTTGGTTTAAGGTTGCTGCTCACCATAACCCCCAAGTCCTTTTCGCAATCTGTATGGCTAAGTTCTACATCATTTAACTTATAAGTACTAGGGTTATGGGCACTCCCGAGCTTCAGAACCTTGCATTTATCTACATTGAACTGCATCTGCCACTTTTCTGACCAAAAATAGAGTTTGTTTAAATCCTCCTGAAGTTCCATAACATCTACGTTTGAGTCAATTAGCCTACCTATCTTTGTGTCATCGGCGAATTTGCTCATATCACTAGTAATTCCCTCAACAACGGGCCCAAGACTGATCCCTGTGGAACGCCACTTGTTACAGATCCCCACTCGGATTTAACACCATTTATGGACACTCTCTGCTTCCTGTCAGTGAGCCATGACTCGATCCACAAGAGCACTTTTCCCCCATGAGCTGCCACTTTCTTTAACAGTCTATGGTGCGGAACTCTATCAAAAGCCTTACTAAAATCTAAGTAAATAATATCAAATTCTTTATCGTGGTCAACAGCCTCAAAAGCTTTACTGAAGAAAGTTAATAAATTAGTTAGACAAGACCGGCCTCTTGTGAATCCATGCTGAGTATCATTAATCAAGCTATGCTTATCGAGATGGCTTCTTATGATCTCAGCTATAATTAACTCTAGTAATTTGCCTACAATTGAAGTCAGGCTTATTGGACGGTAATTTGACGGTAACGACTTGTCCCCTGTTTTAAAAATAGGAATTACATTAGCCATCTTCCACATATCAGACACTACACCTGTTTGAAGAGATAAATTAAAAATATTAGTTAATGGTTCACAGACTTCCATTTTGCATTCCTTAAGAACCCTTGAAAAAACCTCATCAGGACCCGGCGACTTATTTTGCTTCAGTCTGTCTATCTGCTTCACAACCATTTCACTAGTGACTGTGATGTTACATAATTATCCTCTTCTAGCCCACTATAAAAATTAATTACTGGAATATTGTTAGTGTCTTCCTGTGTAAAAACTGAGAGAAAATAATTATTAAAAATCGAGCATATTTCATTCTCTTTGTCAGTAAGGTGCCCATAGTTATTTTTAAGGGTACCTATCTTATCTCTAACTTTTGTTCTATAGACCTGGAAAAAACTTTTTGGGTTAGTTTTAGAATCCCTAGCAACTTTAATTTCATAGTCCCTTTTAGCTTTTCTTGTCCCCTTTTTAATGTCCCTCTTAATGTCAATATACTGATTCATAAGATAACCCTCACCTCTTTTGATACGCCTATAAATTCCTTTCTTATGCCCTAGTAGATATTTCAGCCTATTATTCATCCATTTTGGGTCATTTCTATTTGATCTAATTTCTTTATATGGGATAAACGTTCTTTGAGCAGCATGTATAGTATTCAGAAAACTGTCATATTGATAGCTCACTTCGTTACCCCAGTCAACAGATGATAAGTGTTCTCTAAGCCCATCGTAATCTGCTAAGCGAAAATCTGGGACTGTTACTGAGTTATCGCTACTATCGTACTTCCATTCAATGCTAAATGTAATTGATTTGTGGTCGCTAGCACCCAGTTCCTCTGAAATTTCTAAATTATTAACAAGGGATTCATTGTTTGCCAGAACTAAGTCAAGCAGGTTATTTCCCCTTGTAGGTTCTGTCACAAACTGCTTCAAAAAACAATCCTGAACTACTTATAAGAAGTCGTATGATTCTAAATTCCCAGTCAAGAAATTCCAATCAATATGACTAAAGTCAAAGTCTCCTAGAATTACTACATTATCGTGCCTTGTGGCCTTAACAATTTCCTCCCATAGTAGTCTCCCTTGGTCCCTATCTAAGTTTTGGGGACGGTATATCACTCCTAAAATCAGTTTTTCATGCCCCTCTGAAAATTCTATCCAAACAGACTCTGTATGTGTTACTTCAGACTTAATACCCGTTTTTATGCAACAGTTCAAGCGATCACGGACATACAATGCCACTCCACCCCCCTTCCTGATACTTCTATCTACTTGGAACAATTTAATACCCTGACTATGACATTCCGCAGGCATGTCCCGACTTTTTGAATTAAACCACGTCTCAGTTAAGGCAAATACATCAATGTTACCTGCACTAGCAACTAATCTCAACTCGTCCATCTTATTCCTAGCACTACGGCAATTAGCATAATAAACATTGAAAGACTCTCCTTTCTCTTTACCCTTCTTGCTCATTTCTGTTTTTCTACTAAACCTATTACTGTCCTTATCACCCAGAGTCCCTGGCTTTTCAATATCTACCTCGTTCTGCTTATTACTAGTTCCCCTAGAACTCGTAATATTACTACACTGGGACTTCACTGTTTTCCTGCCAAAACCCATACCACTAACTATTCCTAGTTTAAAGTCCTAACTGCTCCTTCCACTGCAGTTGCCAGTGCTACCACCCAAGACCTAGATAAGTGAACCCCATCCCTGGCATACATGTCATTTCTGCCATAGAAGAGGTCCCAGTTGTCAATGAATGTTACCGCATTTTCCTTACAGTATTTGTCCAGCCAGCAATTGACACCAATTGCCCTGGACAACCATTCATTTCCAACTCCTCTCCTTGGGAAAATACCACATATGACAGGGTTCCCACCCTTACTCCTAATTATTTCTATTGCTGACCTATACCTGCTAATCAGGTCTTCACTCCTACGTCTGCCAACATCGTTGCCTCCAGCACTGAGACAGATAATAGGATTGCTCCCATTACCTCTCATGTCATCCAGATGGCTAACAATATCCTCCATCCCAGCCCCAGGAAAGCAAACTCTCTGTCTCCTACTCCTGTCTTTCAAGCAGAACGCCCTATCCATATACCTAACTTGGCTATCCCCAACAACAACAATATTCTTACCTTCCTTGGTGTCGTTCATCGTGTTGTTCCCAGTAGTCGACTCACATTCGTCGGGTAGCACTGAGAATGTATTAGATGTTTCCACAACAGTTTCCACGGCAGTCTCTTTCTTCTTCATCGTTTCTACCTTTCCATTCGTCCTCTTGATCGTCTACTTCGTTCCCTGCTGTCCAGCCACTGACCAGTTTCCCTTCTTGACCTGAGGACTCAAAACAGGAGGACTACTACGAATCTTCTTGTTTTCCTCGGTCAGTCGCCGAATCTCCACATTCGCCATCCTCAATTCTTCTTTAAGCTGTTGGTAAAGTTGCTCGATGGAGGGCATCTTGCTTCAATTCGTAGAGAGCGCACAAACTGGTCTTCACAGAGATAAGTACGTGTCAACACTGCGCAAAAGCCAACTCAATCAGGAGCTACTGCGCAGCACGTCCGCACGGCCCAATAGCGATACGAACACTCATGAAATTCAGAGACGCCCAATTAGTGATTAAAGAAACTAATTTCCGCAGACGCAAGTGCCTCGAATCAGCACTGATCGCTGTTTCGAATACAATTAAACAAAACAACGGCATGTAAAGTAAAAGGACACAAGTGCAACTAATGTGACATTTATTGTGGCAACGTTTAGCTCTCCAGGAGCTTTATCAAGCTTTATCAATGTTCGCCAAGACCGTAGTCCTGGCACGGGTCTAAATCTTGCGATGACCCATCTCTGGCTCCCGAGGGAGAAACGTTTCTACAATGATGCGACATATGCTGCTCAAGCACTCTTCTGGTCAGTTCAACTGGTGCATCTCATAAGCGACAACACCGTATGCACTCCTAACTATGGACACTAGCGAGGAGGAGGATATGTCGTTATCACAGGTAACAGCTTGTCTGGTTTGTTGACTCCATGGTACACTAGTGTGGCCGCAGTCATCTCTGGTTCCTCTTCGGGAGGGAATATCACTCCTAGTTGCCTGCGGAGTATCTCAGTAACTTCGCACTCCAGAAGATAGTGTGTTAGGGGCCGCTGGACAATGTGCTGACAGTACTGGCACATCTCCTCAGCCTTGTCTACCATCATCTTGGCTGTGGGAAAGCCCAAACGAAGCCGATGGATGGCGGTACACTGCGCTCTGGACCAGCTTCTATCATATGGAGGGGGTTCTCCCTGAGTCGCTGCTCGGTACCACTGTTGAGATGGGGTATCACCTAAGATCTCCCCCATAAGTTTCATGGCTCTGGCAGCCACCAGTTTGGTCTGTCATAGGCTGATTGGGACAGTAATCCCAACATGTGGATAGTCTGTTGCTGCCTTGGCTGCATCATCTGCCGCCTCATTTCCCCGGATGCCAGCATGGCTGGGGATCCAGTTCATTGTCGGTCTGTTACCCTGAACTTCTAAGGCTGTCATTATGCTCAGGATCGATGTGATGAGGTGAACATTGTCCTGTGGTTGAGGATGGGAGAGGGCATTGATTGCAGAGGTGGAAACAACATGTATGACAGGTCGGAGTCGATGTCGTAGGGCATGTGACAATGCCTGCTGAATCGCCACCAGCTCAGCTTGAAGGATCGTACAGTGGTCAGGGAGTCGCCAGCCTTGTGTGTGACCATTGTGGTACAGTCCAGCTGCTGCTCTCTTCCTGTCAGGGTCGACAGAACCATCTGTGAAATACGCTGCACATGTGCCTCCCTCTGCCAGTGCCATGCTTGTCTCAGCATGATTGCTGAGGGTGTCTTGACTGCAGAGACACTTAGAGATGGGTAGCTGCATGATGAAAACATCGGCTGGATCTGGGCGCCAGGGAGGTGGTGGATGGTACCCAGCAACAGGAAGGTCACAACTCTTCTCACAGAGCAGCTGTACAGGCAGCAGCTTCCGCCCAGCAGCACAAAACAAACGAATCCAGGAGTAGTCCGTGAAGAGTGTGGGATCTTGTGACATGGTTGTTAATATCCGTCTCTTTAGTGGGGTACCTTGCTGCCGGTGCAGAATCGTGGCCACTTTACAGGCGTTTATGTATCTTACTCTGTCGGCCAAGGAAGGAGGCCGGGCCTCAGATCTGAGACATACTGTGTTGGTCCAGATGGGGGCACCAAGCATAGTTCTTATCGCCTGGTTTTGTACGACCTCCACCCTTTGCCTGCTCTGCGGGAAGATGAACATCAAAATGGTATACAATACCGACAGGTTGTTAGGTAAGACACATATGCAACAGTTAGACAACTTTATTCCGAAACTTTTCGCCTACACAGTAGGCTTCTTCAGTCGAATACAGAAAGTGGGCAGGAACAGTAGAGATGTGAAGACGATGTAATCAGTCCATCACCCTTGAAGTCGTAGAATTTGAGGTTGTCAGTCCCTCGGCCTGGAGAAGTTCAGTTCCATAGTCAGGAACTATCTGAAGATCAGGCGACAGTGCGGAGACTTAAATACTGTCGGAAGGAGAGGGGCAGGGTAGTAGTAGTAGTAGTAGTAGTGAGAGGCCACTGAGAGGTCATGTCCCTCTCAGATCCAACACTTCTCACTTGAAAAGCTTGTCCAAGGTGTTTTCTGTACCAAGATGCCACGTGTTGCAGTGTCTGACAAGATGAACATCAAAATGGTATACAATACCGACAGGTTGTTAGGTAAGACACATATGCAACAGTTAGACAACTTTATTCCGAAACGTTTCGCCTACACAGTAGGCTTCTTCAGTCGAATACAGAAAGTGGGCAGGAACAGTAGAGATGTGAAGACGATGTAATCAGTCCATCACCCTTGAAGTCGTAGAATTTGAGGTTGTCAGTCCCTCGGCCTGGAGAAGTTCAGTTCCATAGTCAGGAACTATCTGAAGATCAAGCGACAGTGCGGAGACTTAAATACTGTCGGAAAGAGAGGGGCAGGGTAGTAGTAGTAGTAGTAGTAGTAGTAGTAGTAGTAGTGAGAGGCCACTGAGAGGTCATGTCCCTCTCAGATCCAACACTTCTCACTTGAAAAGCTTGTCCAAGGTGTTTTCTGTACCAAGATGCCACGTGTTGCAGTGTCTGACAAGATGAACATCAAAATGGTATACAATACCGACAGGTTGTTAGGTAAGACACATAGGCAACAGTTAGACAACTTCATTCCGAAACGTTTCGCCTACACAGTAGGCTTCTTCAGTCGAATACAGAAAGTGGGCAGGAACAGTAGAGATGTGAAGACGACGTAATCAGTCCATCACCCTTGAAGTCGTAGAATTTGAGGTTGTCAGTCCCTCGGCCTGGAGAAGTTCAGTTCCATAGTCAGGAACTATCTGAAGATCGCCTACGAATCCTCTTGTTTTCCTCGGTCAATCGCCGTATCTCCATTTTCGCTGCCCTCAATTCTTCCTTAAGTTGCTGGTAAAGTTGCTCGATGGAGGGCATCTTGGTTCAGTCCACGGGAGCAAACAAGACACTTCTTCACAGAGTTAAGTACAGGTCACCACTGAGTTAAGTACAGGTCACCACTGAGTTAAGTACAGGTCACCACTGTACTTATCCAACCTAAATTTGAAACTACCCAAAGTCCTAGCCTCAATAACCCAACTAGGTAGACTGTTCCACTCATCAACTACCCTATTTCCAAACCAATACTTTCCTATGTCCTTTCTAAATCTAAACTTATCTAATTTAAATCCATTACTGCGGGTTCTCTCTTGGAGAGATATCCTCAAGACCTTGTTAATATCCCCTTTATTAATACCTATCTTCCACTTATACACTTCGATCAGGTCTCCCCTCATTCTTCGTCTAACAAGTGAATGTAACTTAAGAGTCTTCAATCTTTCTTCATAAGGAAGATTTCTAATGGTATGTATTAATTTAGTCATCCTACGCTGAATGTTTTCTAACGAATTTATGTCCATTCTGTAATATGGAGACCAGAATTGAGCTGCATAATCTAGGTGAGGCCTTACTAATGATGTATAAAGCTGCAGTATGACCTCTGGACTTCTGTTGCTTACACTTCTTGATATAAATCCCAGTAATCTATTTGCCTTATTACGTACGCTTAAGCATTGCTGTCTTGGTTTAAGGTTGCTGCTTACCATAACCCCCAAGTCCTTTTTGCAATCTGTATGGCTAAGTTCTACATTATTTAACTTATAAGTGCTAGGGTTATGGACACTCCTGAGCTTCAGAACCTTGCATTTATCTACATTGAACTGCATCTGCCACTTTTCTGACCAAGAGTAGAGTTTGTCTAAATCCTCCTGAAGTTCCCTAACATCTACGTTTGAATCAATTATCCTACCTGTCGGTATTTTATACCATTTTAATGTTCATGGACTGATGAAGCCACTGTGTGGCGAAACGTTTCCTCAATAAAGATACCCAAGAGTTGCACATGTGTCTAATTTATCAACATGTCGGTTCTCTGAACCATCCATCTACAATACGTTTCCTCTTCCTTGGCCGCTGATGATCAGCCCGGTAACTGTAGTCTTTCATTAGCAGTTTAGCTTTCTCTTCAATCATTTCAAAAGCTTCATCATTGCGATGTGAGCTTACAAATTCCACTAAGCTTGCATAGAGGTTAGCACAAGTAGCCATTTCAATTTCAATTTTCTGAAGTGTCTTGTTCGTGGCATTTAACCGTTCCAGTATACAGTCCCAAAGCACACAGAGTATGGCCAATTCAAAATCTTCCAATTTTGATGCTAAGCTGGCTGCTTCGCTTCTTGTAGTTGCTGTCTGGTCTTCATCCTCTGCCACAGCATCGTTGTGGAGGACGATGCTGTGACAAGACCTTCTTCACGGCTTCTGCAACTAACCCATCTCTTTGGGAAGGACCTACTTTCACTGGGGAATCCCGCCTACCAGTGACTATGCCCTCGTCTGCTGCCCGTCCTTATCCACTGACGCCTATAAAACCGCCAGTCTTCTTGCCTTTGCTCCAGATTCTCCTCCACAACGATTCTGTGAACACTAACTCCAAGGCTGAGGGACTGATTACCTCATCTTTTGTATATAGTTCTACTGTCTTCCTATTATGTCCTAGAATCTGTATTGATAAAGCCACTGGATGGCGAAACGTCTACAATAAAGATATCCAGATGTTGCACATGTGTCTTAACTTTCATATTGTCGGTATTTTATACCTTTCTTGCACATTAAGAGAATGTGCTGAGCAGGGCACATATTCAGCAAGTGGGTTGATTTGCTTGATTTTATTTTATTTCATTATTTATTTTTGTTTTGATTAATTTTTAAAAATCAATTTTACTCTCCAAACACTTGAACTTTTTAGGTAGGGACCCCTTTGCACTTGCACCATGTGCGCAGTCTTGGATGAGCCCCTGAACCCCTTGGACCGCGGGGCCCCCAAATGCACGGGGCCCTAGGCAAATGCCTAGTTTGCCTATGCGGTAATCCGGCCCTGGCTACACGATGTGTAGGAAAATGGGCGCACATGAGTCCCCATTATGAGGCAGAAACACCGGTGAGAGGTGTGTGAAGTATCGAGAAAGGTATCCAGGGTTGGGGTCAGGTATGTGACCTGGCCACAATGGTGGTCACAGCCTGGTACATGACAATGTGGTGTGTGACCATGACGAGAGAGCTGCGTGTTCCAGTGTTAATTATAAACCCTGGCTGGTCTCCCTCCCTACCTTCCCTGATCCATTAACTAAATTAATTAATTGGTAAAATGATACCTGCCAGGCGCAGCTTATCAATTATCTGGAAGGATAATGTAGTCTGTAATGGTATTGGAATCAGGTATGTTTATTATATTTTGTGGACTGGGGAGCCTTTATGCATTAATGTGTGGGTGTGTGTGTGTGCACGTGTATATGTGGGTGCGTCTGTGTGTGTGTGTGCGTCTGTGTGTGTGTCTGTCTGTCTGGGTGTGTATGTGTGTTACACTCCAAGTATTGTAACCACTATTTCCTTCTGGTTAGAGCATAACAACTTTGGTCAGAGAGGTTAGGGTAATAATAGTGATCCTCCGGAATGACTAATTTTAATTAAGTATATTTATGATACAACAAAAAGCCAGAAATAATAATATACGAATTATCGTATGTAAGTTAAGAATGCATGTTTGTTCTATATTGTCCAAAATATATAAGGCTTTCATAACAGATGATTAGGAGGAGATCCCAGATTTTCGCTCAGCAGATTACGATGGACACAAGTGCAACTAATTGTGGCAACGTTTCGCTCTCCAGGAGCTTTATCAAGCTTGATAAAGCTCCTGGAGAGCGAAACGTTGCCACAATAAATGTCACATTAGTTGCACTTGAGTCCTTTTACTTTACATATTGTCGGTAATTCTACCAACTTTATTACAGATTACGATGGGCTTAGAGAACACTTCCCCTCAAGGAAGGTTCCTTGATGTTGGTGAGGGGTTCTTGATTTAGGGAATTGGATCTGTGCTCCAGTTCCCCGAATTAAGCCTGAATGCCTTCCACATCACCCCCCCCCCAGGCGCTGTATAATCCTCCGGGTTTAGCGCTTCCCCCTTGATTATAATAATAATTAGAGAACACTTATCATCTGTTGACTGGGGTAACGAAGAGAGCTATCAATATGACAGTTTTCTGAACACTATACATGAGGCTCAAAGAACGTTTATCCCGTATAAAGAAATTAGATCAAATAGAAATGACCCAAAATGGATGAATAATAGGCTGAAATATCTACTAGGGCATAAGAAAGGAATTTATAGGCGACATAAGAACATAAGAAAGGAGGAACACTGCAGCAGGCCTGTTGGCCCATACTAGGCAGGTCCTTTACAATTCATCCCACTAAAAACATTTGACCCACCCAATTTTCAATGCTACCCAAGAAATAAGCTCTGATGTGCAAGTCCCACTCAAATCCAACCCCTCCCACTCATGTACTTATCCAACCTAAATTTGAAACTACCCAAAGTCCTAGCCTCAATAACCCAACTAGGTAGACTGTTCCACTCATCAACTACCCTATTTCCAAACCAATACTTGCCTATGTCCTTTCTAAATCTAAACTTATCTAATTTAAATCCATTACTGCGGGTTCTCTCTTGGAGAGATATCCTCAAGACCTTTTTAATATCCCCTTTATTAATACCTATCTTCCACTTATACACTTCGATCAGGTCTCCCCTCATTCTTCGTCTAACAAGTGAATGTAACTTAAGAGTCTTCAATCTTTCTTCATAAGGAAGATTTCTAATGCTATGTATTAATTTAGTCATCCTACGCTGAATGTTTTCTAACGAATTTATGTCCATTCTGTAATATGGAGACCAGAATTGAGCTGCATAATCTAGGTGAGGCCTTACTAATGATGTATAAAGCTGCAGTATGACCTCTGGACTTGTGTTGCTTACACTTCTTGATATAAATCCCAGTAATCTATTTGCCTTATTACGTACGCTTAGGCATTGCTGTCTTGGTTTAAGGTTGCTGCTTACCATAACCCCCAAGTCCTTTTCGCAATCTGTATGGTTAAGTTCTACATTATTTAACTTATAAGTGCTAGGGTTATGGACACTCCCGAGCTTCAGAACCTTGCATTTATCTACATTGAACTGCATCTGCCACTTTTCTGACCAAGAGTAGAGTTTGTCTAAATCCTCCTGAAGTTCCCTAACATCTACGTTTGAATCAATTATCCTACCTATCTTCGTGTCATCAGCGAATTTGCTCATATCACTAGTAATTCCTTCATCAAGATCATTGATATATATTATAAACAACAACGGGCCCAAGACTGATCCCTGTGGAACCCCACTTGTTACTGATCCCCACTCGGATTTAACCCCATTTATGGACACTCTTTGCTTCCTGTCTGTGAGCCATGATTCGATCCACGAGAGCACCCTTCCCCCAATGCCATGAGCTGCTACTTTCTTCAACAGTCTTTGGTGCGGAACTCTATCAAATGCCTTACTAAAATCTAAGTAAATAACATCAAATTCTTTATCGTGGTCAACAGCCTCAAAAGCTTTACTGAGGAAAGTTAATAAATTAGTTAGACAAGACCGGCCTCTTGTGAATCCATGCTGAGTATCATTAATCAAGCTATGCTTATCGAGATGGTTTCTTATAATTTGAGCTATAATTGACTCTAGTAATTTGCCTACAATTGAGGTCAGGCTTATTGGGCGGTAATTTGACGGTAACGACTTGTCCCCTGTTTTAAAAATAGGAATTACATTAGCCATCTTCCACATATCAGACACTGCACCTGTTTGAAGAGATAAATTAAAAATATTAGTTAATGGTTCACTGACTTCCATTTTGCATTCCTTTAGAACCCTTGAAAAAACCTCATCAGGACCCGGTGACTTATTTTGCTTCAGTCTGTCTATCTGCTTCACAACCATTTCACTAGTGACTGTGATGTTACATAATTTATCTTCTTCTGATCCACTATAAAAATTAATTACCGGAGTATTATTAGTGTCTTCCTGTGTAAAAACCGAGAGAAAATAATTATTTAAAATCGAGCACATTTCATTCTCTTTGTCAGTAAGATGCCCATAGTTATTTTTAAGGGGACCTATCTTATCTCTGACTTTTGTTCTATATACCTGGAAAAAACTTTTTGGGTTAGTTTTAGAATCCCTAGCAACTTTAATTTCATAGTCCCTTTTAGCTTTTCTTATCCCCTTTTTAATGTCCCTCTTAGTGTCAATATACTGATTCATAAGATGACCCTCGCCTCTTTTGATACGCCTATAAATTCCTTTCTTATGCCCTAGTAGATATTTCAGCCTATTATTCATCCATTTTGGGTCATTTCTATTTGATCTAATTTCTTTATAAGGGATAAATGTTCTTTGAGCAGCATGTATTGTGTTCAGAAAACTGTCATATTGATAGCTCTCTTCGTTACCCCAGTCAACAGATGATAAGTGTTCTCTAAGCCCATCGTAATCTGCTAAGCGAAAATCTGGGACTGTTACTGAGTTATCCCTACTATCATACTTCCATTCAATTCTAAATGTAATTGATTTGTGGTCGCTAGCACCCAGTTCTTCTGAAACTTCTAAATTATTAACAAGGGATTCATTGTTTGCCAGAACTAAGTCAAGCAGGTTATTACCCCTTGTAGGTTCTGTCACAAACTGCTTCAGAAAACAATCCTGAACTACTTCTAAGAAGTCGTATGATTCTAAATTCCCAGTCAAGAAATTCCAATCAATATGACTAAAGTTAAAGTCTCCTAGAATTACTACATTATCGTGCCTTGTGGCCCTAACAATTTCCTCCCATAGTAGTCTTCCCTGGTCCCTATCTAAATTTGGGGGACGGTATATCACACCTAAAGTTAATTTTTCATGCCCCTCTGAAAATTCTATCCAAACAGACTCTGTATGTGTTACTTCAGACTTAATACCCATTTTAATGCAACAGTTCAAGCGATCTCGGACATACAATGCCACCCCACCCCCCTTCCCGATACTTCTATCTACTTGGAACAATTTGAAACCCTGAATGTGACATTCTGCAGGCATGTCCCGACTTTTTGAATTAAACCACGTCTCAGTAATGGCAAATACATCTATGTTACCTGCACTAGGAACTAGTCTCAACTCGTCCATCTTATTCCTAGCACTGCGACTATTTGTGTAATATATACTTAAGGACCCTCCTTTCTCTTTATCATTCCTGCTCCTTTCTGTTATTCCACTAAACCTATTACTGTCCTTGTCAATTAGTGCCACTGGCTTTCCGATATCCACCTCATTTTGCCTATTACTAGTTCTCCTAGTACTCATATTACTACCCTGAGACTTCACAGTTTTCCCGCAGAAACCCATACCACTAACTATTCCTAGTTTAAAGACCTAACAGCTCCCTCCACTGCGTTGGCCAGTGCTCCCACCCCACACCTAGATAAGTGAACCCCATCCCTGGCATACATGTCATTTCTGCCATAGAAGAGGTCCCAGTTGTCAATGAATGTCACCGCATTTTCCTTACAGTATTTGTCCAGCCAGCAATTGACACCAATTGCTCTGGACAACCATTCATTACCAACACCTCTTCTTGGCAAAATGCCACATATAACAGGGCGCCCCCCCTTCTTCCTAATCATGTCTATAGCTGTCCTGAACTTATGTCATCGGCATCATTCTTCTTATGTTCTTATGTTCTTATAAAGGCTCCCCAGTCCACAAAATATAATAAACATACCTGATTCCAATACCATTACAGACTACATTATCCTTCCAGATAATTGATAAGCTGCGCCTGGCAGGTATCATTTTACCAATTAATTAATTTAGTTAATGGATCAGGGAAGGTAGGGAGGGAGACCAGCCAGTGTTTATAATTAACACTGGAACACGCAGCTCTCTCGTCATGGTCACACACCACATTGTCATGTACCAGGCTGTGACCACCATTGTGGCCAGGTCACATACCTGACCCCAACCCTGGATACCTTTCTCGATACTTCACACACCTCTCACCTGTGTTTCTGCCTCATAATGGGGACTCATGTCATCGGCAAGTTTGCCGATGACACCAAAATAGGCCGTCGAATTCATTCTGACGAGGACATTCGAGCACTCCAGGAAGATTTGAATAGACTGATGCAGTGGTCGGAGAAGTGGCAGATGCAGTTTAATATAGACAAATGCAAAGTTCTAAATGTTGGACAGGACAATAACCATGCCACATATAAACTAAATAATGTAGATCTTAATATTACGGATTGCGAAAAAGATTTAGGAGTTCTGGTTAGCAGTAATCTGAAACCAAGACAACAGTGCATAAGTGTTCGCAATAAAGCTAATAGAATCCTTGGCTTCATATCAAGAAGCATAAATAATAGGAGTCCTCAGGTTGTTCTTCAACTCTATACATGTTGAAGATTGAGACACTTATGCAGCATATGGGAATCTTTATTCCCATATGCTGCATAAGTGTCTCAATCTTCAACATGTCGGTTTTTCAAACCATTCATCACAACTCTATACATCCTTGGTTAGGCCTCATTTAGATTATGCTGCACAGTTTTGGTCACCGTATTACAGAATGGATATAAATTCTCTGGAAAATGTACAAAGGAGGATGACAAAGTTGATCCCATGTATCAGAAACCTTCCCTATGAGGATAGACTAAGGGCCCTGAAACTGCACTCTCTAGAAAGACGTAGAATTAGGGGGGATATGATTGAGGTGTATAAATGGAAGACAGGAATAAATAAAGGGGATGTAAATAGTGTGCTGAAAATATCTAGCCTAGACAGGACTCGCAGCAATGGTTTTAAGTTGGAAAAATTCAGATTCAGGAAGGATATAGGAAAGTACTGGTTTGGTAATAGAGTTGTGTGAGTGGAACAAACTCCCAAGTACCGTTATAGAGGCTAGAACGTTGTGTAGCTTTAAAAATAGGTTGGATAAATACATGACTAGATGTGGGTGGGTGTGAGTTAGACCTGATAGCTTGTGCTACCAGGTCGGTTGCCGTGTTCCTCCCTTAAGTCAATGTGACCTGACCTGACTAGGTTGGGTGCATTGGCTTAAGCCGGTAGGAGACTTGGACCTGCCTCGCATGGGCCAGTAGGCCTTCTGCAGTGTTCCTTCGTTCTTATGTTCTTCTTATGTTCTTATGAGTGGATGTGGGTGGGTGTGAGTTGGACCTGATAGCTTGTGCTACCAGGTCGGTTGCCGTGTTCCTCCCTTAAGTCAATGTGACCTGACCTGACTAGGTTGGGTGCATTGGCTTAAGCCGGTAGGAGACTTGGACCTGCCTCGCATGGGCCAGTAGGCCTTCTGCAGTGTTCCTTCGTTCTTATGTTCTTCTTATGTTCTTATGAGTGGATGTGGGTGGGTGTGAGTTGGACCTGATAGCTTGTGCTACCAGGTCGGTTGCCGTGTTCCTCCCTTAAGTCAATGTGACCTGACCTGACTAGGTTGGGTGCATTGGCTTAAGCCGGTAGGAGACTTGGACCTGCCTCGCATGGGCCAGTAGGCCTTCTGCAGTGTTCCTTCGTTCTTATGTTCTTGAGTGGTACAGTGTGAGAAGGGCATTTTGCGGCACGTAGTATCGTATCTTGGAGAGGATCCCAACCGTTTTGGATACTTTTTTGGTTATGTGTTGGATATGGGTGCTGAAATTCAGGTTGTTGTCAAGGTATAGGCCTAGAAATTTGCCCTCATTATGTCTGGTAATTAGAGTGTTGTCGATCTTAATGTTAATTTGTGCATCTCCTGCTCTGCTACCAGGTGTCTGATATGTGGAAGATGGCTAATGTAATTCCTATTTTTAAAACAGGGGACAAGTCGTTACCGTCAAATTACCGCCCAATAAGCCTGACCTCAATTGTAGGCAAATTACTAGAGTCAATTATAGCTGAGATTATAAGAAGCCATCTCGATAAGCATAGCTTGATTAATGATACTCAGCATGGATTCACAAGAGGCCGGTCTTGTCTAACTAATTTATTAACTTTCTTCAGTAAAGCTTTTGAGGCTGTTGACCACGACAAAGAATTTGATATTATTTACTTAGATTTTAGTAAGGCATTTGATAGAGTTCCGCACCAAAGACTGTTGAAGAAAGTAGCAGCTCATGGCATTGGGGGAAGGGTGCTCTCGTGGATCGAATCATGGCTCACAGACAGGAAGCAAAGAGTGTCCATAAATGGGGTTAAATCCGAGTGGGGATCAGTAACAAGTGGCGTTCCACAGGGATCAGTCTTGGGCCCGTTGTTGTTTATAATATATATCAATGATCTTGATGAAGGAATTACTAGTGATATGAGCAAATTCGCTGATGACACGAAGATAGGTAGGATAATTGATTCAAACGTAGATGTTAGGGAACTTCAGGAGGATTTAGACAAACTCTACTCTTGGTCAGAAAAGTGGCAGATGCAGTTCAATGTAGATAAATGCAAGGTTCTGAAGCTCAGGAGTGTCCATAACCCTAGCACTTATAAGTTAAATAATGTAGAACTTAACCATACAGATTGCGAAAAGGACTTGGGGGTTATGGTAAGCAGCAACCTTAAACCAAGACAGCAATGCCTAAGCGTACGTAATAAGGCAAATAGATTACTGGGATTTATATCAAGAAGTGTAAGCAACAGAAGTCCAGAGGTCATACTGCAGCTTTATACATCATTAGTAAGGCCTCACCTAGATTATGCAGCTCAATTCTGGTCTCCATATTACAGAATGGACATAAATTCGTTGGAAAACATTCAGCGTAGGATGACTAAATTAATACATAGCATTAGAAATCTTCCTTATGAAGAAAGATTGAAGACTCTTAAGTTACATTCACTTGTTAGACGAAGAATGAGGGGAGACCTGATCGAAGTGTATAAGTGGAAGATAGGTATTAATAAAGGGGATATTAACAAGGTCTTGAGGATCTCTCTCCAAGAGAGAACCCGCAGTAATGGATTTAAATTAGATAAGTTTAGATTTAGAAAGGACATAGGCAAGTATTGGTTTGGAAATAGGGTAGTTGATGAGTGGAACAGTCTACCTAGTTGGGTTATTGAGGCTAGGACTTTGGGTAGTTTCAAATTTAGGTTGGATAAGTACATGAGTGGGAGGGGTTGGATTTGAGTGGGACTTGCACATCAGAGCTTATTTCTTGGGTAGCATTGGATATGAATTGTAAAGGACCTGCCTAGTATGGGCCAACAGGCCTGCTGCAGTGTTCCTCCTTTCTTATGTTCTTATGTTCTTATGTTCAAACATAATATAGTAGAACATAATATAGTAGGTTTTGTCAGTGTTAAGCGTAAGTTTATTGGCTGTCATCCAAGTCGATATTTTGATCAGCTCCTCGTTAACAATGCTGTTGAGGGTGGCAAGATTAGGGTGAGAGATGACATAAGTCGTGTCGTCAGCAAAGAGAATGGATTTCAGGTGTTGGGATACGTTTGGAAGATCATTGATGTATATGAGGAAGAGCAGGGGACCAAGGACACTTCCCTGCGGAACTCCAGTATCAAGTGGCCGTGTTGTTGATGCTGTGTCTTTAATGGTGACATACTGATACCTATTAGTAAAGTAAGATTTGAAATAAGCAAGCGCATGGCCTCTTATACCGTAATGGTCAAGTTTGTGGAGTAGGATGTCGTGGTCTATTGTGTCAAAAGCTTTTCTTAGGTCAATAAAAATTCCTAGTGGTATATAATACCGACAAATTGAAGAGTACGAAACATGTAGGAGACTTGGACCTGCCTCGTATGGGCCAGTAGGCCTGTTGCAGTGTTCCTCCTTTCTTATGTTCTTATGTTCTTATGTATCAAAATAGGTGAGGGTCATCTTATGAATCAGTATATTGACATTAAGAGGGACATTAAAAAGGGGATAAGAAAAGCTAAAAGGGACTATGAAATTAAAGTTGCTAGGGATTCTAAAACTAACCCAAAAAGTTTTTTCCAGGTATATAGAGCTCTCCAAGACAAGCTCAACCAGGTCGAGCCTTCAATCCAGTTCACACTTGAAGAAGAAGTCGACAACACTCTTCCTTTCCTTGATGTTCTGCTCTGCAAAGCTGACCACGAACTTCGTTTTAAAGTCTATCGAAAACCCACCAACCAAAACGATCTTCTCCACTTCTACTCTCACCACGACACCAAAACCAAACGTGGTGTGATTATAGGCTTCTTCCTACGTGCACTCAGAATCTGCAGCAATGAGTTCCTTGAGGAAGAATGCACTATAATTGAACAAGTATTTTCCAAACTCCAGTATCCTAGTCACTTCATCAGAGACTGCAGACGGCGGGCATTAAACATCTTCAACACACCCAGAGAAGACACTGCCGAGAAGAGATACATAGTCCTCCCCAACAACTCCATTGCCAAACATGTTTCCAACATCTTTGCCAAAACATCATTCCAAGTATCTACCTCCACAACCACGACCATCAAGGACATCACCAGTAGTAGACAGGACAAGCCTCCATCCTCTGCAGGGGTATACATAATCCCTTGTAATGACTGCAACAAATTATATGTGGGCGAAACATCAAGAGACCTCCAAACACGCATTTCAGAACACCAATATGCAAGCAGGACTGACGATACAAGGAATGCCTGTGTACAGCATCGCAATTCACACAACCATTTAATTAACTACAGAAACTCAAGACTTATAGCCACAGAAGACAACACTCAATACAGAAGAATCCTGGAATCATCGCTTATCTCTATAACCAACAATTTCAACCAGAACAATGGCTTCTATAACATAGCTGAACCACTCGCCAAGAAACTTCTTCATCGCTATCCCACATAAGAACATAGAACACTGCAGAAGGTCTACAACTTGTCCAATACCCCTGCCAAGCTACCCAAGACTCTATAACCCCACCCGGTGGATCATCAGATGCAGCATTCTTCACCTGACCTCAACATTCTGACTATAAATACTCTCTTACCTTCCAACCCCAGGTAGATCCGTGTGTGACTTGAGAAAGCCCACTGTGTGGGTGAAACGTTGTCAATAAAGGATCACATTATACTGCATTTGTGTTTATATTTCCATTTATTACCACTATATAGAACAAAAGTCAGAGATAAGATAGGTCCCCTTAAAAATAACTATGGGCATCTTACTGACAAAGAGAATGAAATGTGTTCGATTTTAAATAATTATTTTCTCTCGGTTTTTACACAGGAAGACACTAATAATATTCCAGTAATTAATTTTTATAGTGGGCCAGAAGAAGATAAATTATGAAGATTGAGACACTTATGCAGCATATGGGAATCTTTATTCAGGAAACGTTTCGCCACACAGTGGCTTCATCAGTCCAATACAAAGAGGAAGGCGTAAGGAGAGGAGGAGTATGAGGTAATCAGTCCCTCAGCCTGGAGTCGATGTGTTCAGTCCATCAATCAGTCCATCAATTCTACAAGATTGATGGACTGAACACATCGACTCCAGGTTGAGGGACTGATTACCTCATTCTCCTCCTCTCCTTACGCCTTCCTCTTTGTGAACATCAAAATGGTATACAATACCGACAGGTTGTTAGGTAAGACACATATGCAACAGTTAGACAACTTTATTCCGAAACGTTTCGCCTACACAGTAGGCTTCTTCAGTCGAATACAGAAAGTAGGCAGGAACAGTAGAGATGTGAAGACGATGTAATCAGTCCATCACCCTTAAAGTCGTAGAATTTGAGGTTGTCAGTCCCTCGGCCTGGAGAAGTTCAGTTCCATAGTCAGGAACTATCTGAAAATCAAGCGACAGTGCGGAGACTTAAATACTGTCGGAAGGAGAGGTGCAGGGTAGTAGTAGTGGTAGTAGTGAGAGGCAACTGAGAGGTCATGTCCCTCTCAGATCCAACCCTTCTCACTTGAAAAGCTTGTCCAAGGTGTTTTCTGTACCAAGATGCCACGTGTTGCAGTGTCTGACAAGATGAACATCAAAATGGTATACAATACCGACAGGTTGTTAGGTAAGACACATATGCAACAGTTAGACAACTTTATTCCGAAACGTTTCGCCTACACAGTAGGCTTCTTCAGTCTAATACAGAAAGTAGGCAGGAACAGTAGAGATGTGAAGACGATGTAATCAGTCCATCACCCTTAAAGTCGTAGAATTTGAGGTTGTCAGTCCCTCGGCCTGGAGAAGTTCAGTTCCATAGTCAGGAACTATCTGAAGATCAAGCGACAGTGCGGAGACTTAAATACTGTCGGAAGGAGAGGTGCAGGGTAGTAGTAGTGGTAGTAGTGAGAGGCAACTGAGAGGTCATGTCCCTCTCAGATCCAACCCTTCTCACTTGAAAAGCTTGTCCAAGGTGTTTTCTGTACCAAGATGCCACGTGTTGCAGTGTCTGACAAGATGAACATCAAAATGGTATACAATACCGACAGGTTGTTAGGTAAGACACATATGCAACAGTTAGACAACTTTATTCCGAAACGTTTCGCCTACACAGTAGGCTTCTTCAGTCGAATACAGAAAGTAGGCAGGAACAGTAGAGATGTGAAGACGATGTAATCAGTCCATCACCCTTAAAGTCGTAGAATTTGAGGTTGTCAGTCCCTCGGCCTGGAGAAGTTCAGTTCCATAGTCAGGAACTATCTGAAGATCAAGCGACAGTGCGGAGACTTAAATACTGTCGGAAGGAGAGGTGCAGGGTAGTAGTAGTGGTAGTAGTGAGAGGCAACTGAGAGGTCATGTCCCTCTCAGATCCAACCCTTCTCACTTGAAAAGCTTGTCCAAGGTGTTTTCTGTACCAAGATGCCACGTGTTGCAGTGTCTGACAAGATGAACATCAAAATGGTATACAACCTCAAATTCTACGACTTTAAGGGTGATGGACTGATTACATCGTCTTCACATCTCTACTGTTCCTGCCTACTTTCTGTATTCGACTGAAGAAGCCTACTGTGTAGGCGAAACGTTTCGGAATAAAGTTGTCTAACTGTTGCATATGTGTCTTACCTAACAACCTGTCGGTATTGTATACCATTTTGATGTTCATCTTGTCAGACACTGCAACACGTGGCATCTTGGTTCAGAAAACACCTTGGACAAGCTTTTCAAGTGAGAAGGGTTGGATCTGAGAGGGACATGACCTCTCAGTTGCCTCTCACTACTACCACTACTACTACCCTGCACCTCTCCTTCCGACAGTATTTAAGTCTCCGCACTGTCGCTTGATCTTCAGATAGTTCCTGACTATGGAACTGAACTTCTCCAGGCCGAGGGACTGACAACCTCAAATTCTACGACTTTAAGGGTGATGGACTGATTACATTGTCTTCACATCTCTACTGTTCCTGCCTACTTTCTGTATTCGACTGAAGAAGCCTACTGTGTAGACGAAACGTTTCGGAATAAAGTTGTCTAACTGTTGCATATGTGTCTTACCTAACAACCTGTCGGTATTGTATACCATTTTGATGTTCACAAAGAGGAAGGCGTAAGGAGAGGAGGAGAATGAGGTAATCAGTCCCTCAACCTGGAGTCGATGTGTTCAGTCCATCAATCTTGTAGAATTGATGGACTGATTGATGGACTGAACACATCGACTCCAGGCTGAGGGACTGATTACCTCATACTCCTCCTCTCCTTACGCCTTCCTCTTTGTATTGGACTGATGAAGCCACTGTGTGGCGAAACGTTTCCTGAATAAAGATTCCCATATGCTGCATAAGTGTCTCAATCTTCAACTTGTCGGTTTTTCAAACCATTCATCACAAGATAAATTATGTAACATCACAGTCACTAGTGAAATGGTTGTGAAGCAGATAGACCGACTGAAGCATAATAAGTCACCGGGTCCTGATGAGGTTTTTTCAAGGGTTCTTAAGGAATGCAAAATGGAGGTCTGTGAACCATTAACTAATATTTTTAATTTATCTCTTCAAACAGGTGTAGTATCTGATATGTGGAAGATGGCTAATGTAATTCCTATTTTTAAAACAGGGGACAAGTCGTTACCGTCAAACTACCGCCCAATAAGCCTGACCTCAATTGTAGGCAAATTACTAGAGTCAATTATAGCTCAGATTATAAGAAGCCATCTCGATAAGCATAGCTTGATTAATGATACTCAGCATGGATTCACAAGAGGCCGGTCTTGTCTAACTAATTTATTAACTTTCTTCAGTAAAGCTTTTGAGGCTGTTGACCACGATAAAGAATTTGATATTATTTACTTAGATTTTAGTAAGGCATTTGATAGAGTTCCGCACCAAAGACTGTTGAAGAAAGTAGCAGCTCATGGCATTGGGGGAAGGGTGCTCTCGTGGATCGAATCATGGCTCACAGACAGGAAGCAGAGAGTGTCCATAAATGGGGTTAAATCAAAGAACGTTTATCCCTTATAAGGAAATTAGATCAAATAGAAATGACCCAAAATGGATGAATAATAGGCTGAAATATCTACTAGGGCATAAGAAAGGAATTTATAGGCGTATCAAAAGAGGCGAGGGTCATCTTATAAATCAGTATATTGACATTAAGAGGGACATTAAAAAGGGGATAAGAAAAGCTAAAAGGGACTATGAAATTAAAATTGCTAGGGATTCTAAAACTAACCCAAAAAGTTTTTTCCAGGTCTAGAGAACAAAAGTCAGAGATCAGATAGGTCCCCTTAAAAATAACTATGGGCATCTTACTGACAAAGAGAATGAAATGTGCTCGATTTTAAATAATTATTTTCTCTCGGTTTTTACACAGGAAGACACTAATAATAATCCGGTAATTAATTTTTATAGTGGGCCAGAAGATGATAAATTATGTAACATCACAGTCACTAGTGAAATGGTTGTGAAGCAGATAGACCGACTGAAGCAAAATAAGTCACCGGGTCCTGATGAGGTATTTTCAAGGGTTCTAAAGGAATGCAAAATGGAAGTCTGTGAACCATTAACTAATATTTTTAATTTATCTCTTCAAACAGGTGTAGTGTCTGATATGTGGAAGATGGCTAATGTAATTCCTATTTTTAAAACAGGGGACAAGTCGTTACTGTCAAATTACCGCCCAATAAGCCTGACCTCAATTGTAGGCAAATTACTAGAGTCAATTATAGCTGAGATTATAAGAAGCCATCTCAATAAGCATAGCTTGATTAATGATACTCAGCATGGACTCACAAGAGGCCGGTTTTGTCTAACTAATTTATTAACTTTCTTCAGTAAAGCTTTTGAGGCTGTTGACCACGATAAAGAATTTGATATTATTTACTTAGATTTTAGTAAGGCATTTGATAGAGTTCCGCACCAAAGACTGTTGAAGAAAGTAGCAGCTCATGGCATTGGGGGAAGGGTGCTCTCGTGGATCGAATCATGGCTCACAGACAGGAAGCAGAGAGTGTCCATAAATGGGATTAAATCAGAGTGGGGATCAGTAACAAGTGGCGTTCCACATGGATCAGTCTTGGGCCCGTTGTTGTTTATAATATATATCAATGATCTTGATGAAGGAATTACTAGTGATATGAGCAAATTCGCCGATGACACGAAGATAAGTAGGATAATTGATTCAAACGTAGATGTTAGGGAACTTCAGGAGGATTTAGACAAACTCTACTCTTGGTCAGAAAAGTGGCAGATGCAGTTCAATGTAGATAAATTGAAGGTTCTGAAGCTCGGGAGTGTCCATAACCCTAGCACTTATAAGTTAAATAATGTAGAACTTAGCCATACAGATTGCGAAAAGGACTTCGGGGTTATGGTAAGCAGCAACCTTAAACCAAGACACCAATGCCTAAGCGTACGTAACAAGGCAAATAGATTACTGGGATTTATATCAAGAAGTGTAAGCAACAGAAGTCCAGAGGTCATACTGCAGCTTTATACATCATTAGTAAGGCCTCACCTAGATTATGCAGCTCAATTCTGGTCTCCATATTACAGAATGGACATAAATTCGTTAGAAAACATTCAGCGTAGGCTGACTAAATTAATACATAGCATTAGAAATCTTCCTTATGAAGAAAGATTGAAGACTCTTAAGTTACATTCACTTGTTAGACGAAGAATGAGGGGAGACCTGATCGAAGTGTATAAGTGGAAGATAGGTATTAATAAAGGGGATATTAACAAGGTCTTGAGGATATCTCTCCAAGAGAGAACCCGCAGTAATGGATTTAAATTAGATAAGTTTAGATTTAGAAAGGACATAGGAAAGTATTGGTTTGGAAATAGGGTAGTAGGTGAGTGGAACGGTCTACCTAGTTGGGTTATTGAGGCTAGGACTTTGGGTAGTTTCAAATTTAGGTTGGATAAATACATGAGTGGGATGGGTTGGATTTGAGTGGGACTTGCACATCAGAGCTTATTTCTTGAGTAGCATTGAAAATTGGGTTGGTCAAATGTTTGTTAGTGGGATGAATTGTAAAGGACCTGCCTAGTATGGGCCAACAGGCCTGCTGCAGTGTTCCTCCTTTCTTATGTTCTTATGTTCTTAATTCTGGGTAATGGAAACCCATCTGGTTTGGTGACTGAATTTACTTTACGATAATCCGTGCATAGGCGTACGGTACCATTGGGTTTTGGGACCAACAAACAAGGAGAGGCCCAAGGTGTCCAACTGGGTTCTATCAAATTATATTCCAGTAATGTATTTATTTCTTGCTGAATTAATTCTTGCTTAGCAGGAGAGACCCGGTAAGGGGATTGCTTTATTGGACTATCTTCTAACAATTCAATATCGTGGAAACCCAAGGTACAAGGAGTACAGATATCTTTGAAGATGGAGTTATATTTAGTGATTAACTCTTATTTGAGATTTTTGGGAGGTAGGAAGAACTTCCAGGAAATGGTCTAGTTCTTTTAAAACTTCAGAATTATGTAGTTGAAATTCTCTTACTTCCCTTACAGTGTCATTCCTAATTTCAGTGGATGTAGGTTGAATAGAAGTAATAATAGTAGGGAGAAGATTAGACTCGTACTTCTTTAAGTTATCTATGTGATACCTCTTAATTTTCTTACGACGTCCTGGTTTACGGACCAGATAATTCACCTCATTTTCTTTGTCTGCTATTTCATATGGCCCCAAATATCTAGGTTTTAAAGAATGTCCTGGAATTAAGTTTTTAACTAACACTAATTCATTTGGAGAGAATGAACGTGATTTAGCTTTTTGGTCGTACGATTTCTTCATTTTGGCTTGAGCTTCTGTCAGATTCACGGCAGCTAAGCTTTTCAATTTGGAGAGATGTTCTTTCCAAAGCAGAGGACTGGGATGAAGAGGTCCTCTCTTCCCTATCCAAGAATCTCGTAATACGGCTAGGGGTCCTCGTACCTGATGTCCAAAAATCAAGTCAAATGGAGAGTATTTAGTACTTTCCAGTTCAGCTTCACGGAGGGCGAAGAGAAGAAAGGGTAAACCTTCGTCCCATTCACGAGAATATTGCTCACAGTAAGCACGTAAAGTAGATTTAAGGGTTTGGTGGAATCTTTCTAGCACTCCTTGTGACTGGGGATGATATGCTGTAGAGAGGATCTGTCTTACTCCTAATCGAGACATAGCCTCTTTAAAAACCTTAGACGTAAAATTAGAACCTTGGTCAGACTGAATTTCACGTGGTATGCCTACTTGTGCAAAGAAGCGTATTAAAGCTCTTACTATATTTCTGGAATTAATTTTGGACATTGGGATAGCATCAGGATACCGCGTTGCCATATCTATGATAGTGAAGATGTACTGGTTACCCATTTTTGTTGGCTTAGAAAGACACGTAAGCAAACACTATAACATATTTATTAGAAAACGTTTCGGTCCTGGGACCTTGATCACTTCTAACATGTTAGAAGTGATCAAGGTCCCAGGACCAAAACGTTTTCTAATAAATATGTTATAGTGTTTGCTTACGTGTCTTTCTAAACCAACTTGTCGGTATTTATTACCAAGGTTTATACCACCCCTTTTTGTGCGGGGCAACAACGGTCCTACACAATCAATAACTAATCTTTCAAAAGGTTCTTCAGGACATTTTATTGGAAGTAAAGGGGCAGACGCGGGATTGTGCGCCGTTTTGCCTATTATTTGACAAACATGGCATTTCCGTAGTTTGTCAGCAATATAAGTCTTCATCTGAGGCCAAAAAAAATATTTCCTAACCTTTTTCTCGGTTTTACGAGACCCTAAATGACCTCCCAGTGGATTATCATGTGCTAGTTCAAATACCATATTACGTAAGGACGATGGCACCACAAACAAGTTTCCCTTTGAACTCGAGTCATTATCATTATTTCTCTTCCAAAGAAAACCGTCTTCATCTAAAAGATAGCCTTCTTCTTTATCCTTATTGGTTAAACTTTTATCGTCCTTTAGAACTATAAGAAATTCTTCTTTATTACATTTCCTAGCTAGGTCCGCAGGGACTGGTAAAACTGTCACCTGTGGGTCTCGACTGAATTGCTTCGCTAAACAGGAAGTTCAAACCTAATTCATCGGACATTTCTAAAGGCTGTTGAATATCCACATTTTTAGAGTTCTTAGCCATGGCTCTGGTGATCACATTAAGGGGAAATAAATCTAGCCCTGCCTCAGAAGCTTCTAATGCATAATTTATATCACAAGGATTATCTAAAACCAGAGGCTCTTTGGGTATCTCCAATTGATCAATTTCGTTCCCGATTAATAGATCTACGCCGGCAATGGGGAAAAGTTTATCTGAAAGTCCCACATTGATCCAGCCTACATATCCAGGCAGTTCTACATAAATCCTTATAATAGGGACCTTTATTATTGTGCCTCCGTAAGCTTCTAATAATACGTCTAGCCGGGGTTCATTACTAGTAGGTAACTTTACCAGGAAAGGTCGTGATGTTTACTAACCTCTCCTTACAGAGTCTGAACTTCCCTTTGGAAAAGTAGGGTTCCATAGCTCCTCTGACCTTTTCTTCTGAAGTACAGTCGTGGTAAAGTAATCTATTAGACGGTCTGCTAGACGAGGCCTGGAAAGGTAAAGATTCATCATCCAGAGTTTCATACTTCCGAGAGGAATTTATTACCTGAGTAGGATATCTCCCTCTTGGTTGGGTTTTATCTTCCCGCTGTTTATGCCAACACTGGAACTGTCTATGACCTAACTTTTTTGTAAAAAGGCACAGTGGCAATTGATCTTTAGGGTAATGCCTGGAGAAAGAGCCGTTTGTCACCTGTTTTTTTTCTGAAAACACCTTCAAAGGTTCGCCAGCTGGAGCTTTCCTAGCAGTCAATCTTGAACTAAAACCTTGGGAGGTAGATTTCTTTTCCGGGGTCTTAGACATTTCTACGGTTATAGCATGGGAAATTTCAAAGTGATCTGCGTGGGCAGCAGTATCTAACAAGTTAGTAGTAGGAAATGTCAAAAGATAAGTATGAACCCTCTCTGGAAAATATTTAAAAAGGTCTTCATGCAATATCAGCTGGGAAAGTGAATTGACTGAGGCGGCCCCCGCGGCCCTATGCCAGCGCTCGAAAGCAGAGAGTTTTTTCCTGGCAAAGTCCACCCAAGACTGCTGAGGATATTTCTTCAGAGTTCTAAACATCTTCAAGTAACTAACAGGTAATAAATCGTAAGCTTTCAAAAGACAATCTTTTACCCGAGTATAATCAGAATATTGTTCAAAAGGTAAGTTTGCAGTTATGGTTTGAGCTTTTCCTATTAAAGATGAATGTATTAAAGCAGCCCAATATTTAGGAGGCCATTGCATCACCTTCGCCTGATTTTTCGAATGCCTCAAAAAATGAATCTAAATAATCCTCAGTAAATTTAGGCATCAACGAGGCTGCTTTACTAAGGTCGAATGACGGGATTGTATACAAATTACTCAATTCTCTTTTCTTCCTCAGTACTTCCCGTTCATAAAGCAAAGATTCGCGTTCAAAATTCTCCCTTTTTAGTTTTCTCTGGGCTTCTACAAAGGAGGTTTGAAGCGATAAAATACGTTCTAGACTTTCGAAATTCTCCTTAGATTGAATAGTAGTCAAAAGGGATAGAGAGATTTGAAGTGGAACGTGTTCATCATCCAATACGACTTTCTCTTGTTCCATTTCAAAAACATCTGTAAAGGGTTTACCTGGAACTGTTTCTTTAGCCTGATGGAGTTCTGTTCCCCATATAGTCCTTGGAGATGGAATTGGAGTCGTTGTAGCAGCGTAGTGTTTCCGAGTATCGGGAAGTTCATGTCCGTCGTCTCCAGTAGGGGTTGTTAGTGTCGTAGTTTCGGCCTCGGGTGTCTGTAGTAAAGAATTCAAAAAAGAAGGAATATCTGTTCTCCATTCTCAGTCTCTGGATCCTGCTCATCTGGAAAAAGGACATTCTGTGTTGAAGATATTGGCCTTACCAGCTATGTTTAATTTATTATAAATATAAACACTTAGCTGATAAATGACAGCAAATCGTCTACACAGCCGCCCCTGCAGACGAGGTCTAGAAGCTGTCGAAACCATCTCAACATGGGCTGTCAAGAGATATAATTTGTAAGTATAAATTACCCCTAGGGGGTGTTATGTCAGCATATTTCATTCGATGATGACTGACGAAATACCTACTTGTTTGGACTCAAAAGTCCACACCTTACTGCCGATTATAGGTTGATTACAAACTCCTTGTGACTCAAGAATTGCGCAATCCCCCGATCTACAAGAAATTCGTAACATACCTTGCTCTTTGTAACGTGAGCTATGGTGTTCTCAACACCTTCGACAGGTATCGGTGACTTGATAGAAGCTGAAGTGTCCTTGGATGTCCACGTCTTCCATTGTCTAGGAAACGCACACTGGTACACTATGTTCCACAAGATTTGTCTTTATTGTTCACAATGTATCACAAGAGAAGCTGATCACACTTCTCTTATGTTTATTGTGTTTGAGACACTTTGTTCACACTAACGCACAGATCAGTGTTCTTTGCTAGTTATCCTGGCATCAGTGTCACTCTCACTAGAGTCAAAGGTGTCTGAACGTCACAGCGCCCCTTGCCGTTACTGCCCTGGTACACAAAAAAAAACGCTGACCTAGTACCTTGCATCCTTGTCACCTCCTCGATGAAGCAAAGCAGAATGTTTGTTTCTTGCTGTCTTAAGCATAGACAACAATGTACACTATCTTTACTATGGTAATAAAGTGGGAGCAGGATTTTCCTTAATTGTCCTGCTAAAGTAAGAATGTACTGTCTCTTATAAAATACACTTTGCAACACCGCTGCAAGGAGCAGAGGTCACTTGACTACGTGGCATAGCATCTGTGATCAATTACTCACTCTAGCAGTAAACAAGATGCTCGCCCCCTTCTGAGAGGGCTTGGCCCCTCAGGGCTGAAAGGGCTGAAGGGGGCTGATACCCCCCTCCTGGAGAAAATTTCTCCACACTGGGGGGCGGTGGAGGTTTGCTGCAGGTGAACTATTCATCACTTAACATTAATTTAATTTTCTCACTCGCCACCACTGCTGCTTGTCTTTTCTGAACAGCTTTAGTCTGTGCAGTTTCTGGAGAATCACTAATTTTGTTTTCAACACTGTGTAATTCTAACGGCACTTGTTTATTTATTGTCCGCTTATTCACTACACCTTTGTTTAAAACATCAACTGCCCTGATGATTCCATTTGCATCAGGATATATAGTCACAATTTTTCCAAGTGGCCATTTAGACCTCGGACCATCATTGTCGATAATCACTATGTCACCAGGTCTTAAGGACTTATGATTTTCAGGAACACCAGCTCCATAGAAGTGTTCTCTCAATGAGGTGAGATAGTCTTCTCGCCAAATTTTCTCCCAGCGTTCAATCACTTTATTAAGGTGTTTGAATTTACGTCTGAGTTGCTCAGGTTCGTAATAAGTAGGATCCTCTATGATTTCTTTATCATTCATGGGAGGAACAGGTTCGAGCCTTCTGCCATGGAGTAAATGAGATGGACTTAACACTTCTAAATTGTCCAGATCATCGGTAGCATAAGTTAGAGGTCTGTTGTTGACTCTATTTTCTATTTCAGTCACAACTGTACGGAATTCTTCTAAGTCGATTCTTTGACGATGAAGAGTCTTCCTTAAACAACGTTTTACAATGCCGATCATTCTTTCATAAAATCCGCCGTGCCATGGAGATTTAGGAGGAATGTATCTCCAACGACATCTGCGTTGATTCAGCATCTGTTGTACTTCTGGTTGATCAAAGATCTTGCTTATATAAGCAGCACCAGCAACAAAGTTCGTTGCATTATCTGAAATCATCAGTCTGGGACATGCCCTTCTGGCTGCAAACCTTCTGAATAATTTGATAAAAGTTTCAGCAGACATGTCAGTGGCTACTTCTAGATGTACTGCTCTAGTCGTAGCACAAGTGAACAAACAGATGTACACCTTGATGGGAACTTTGTCAACTGTTTTGGTTAAAATTATTGGTCCAGTGTAATCTACACCTGTCACCTCAAATGAAGTGATATGACAAACTCTTTCAGAGGGATATGGAGGTGGACCTGGATACTGACATACTCGCATATCATAGTGACGACAAGTAGTACAGTCCTTTATTTGTTTTTTCACACTTTGTCGACCTTGAGGTATCCAGTAGGACTGTCGTATATGACAAAGTGTGTCAGCTACCCCACCATGTAACACGTTACTGTGGGCGTTCTGCACAATCAGTTTTGTTAGCCAATGATTCTTGGGGATCAATATTAGATGTATGACTTCTTTAGGTAGTGAAGAATTATGAATTCTTCCTCGACATCTTATAATCTTTTCTGAGTCGAGATAAAGTCCTAAAGAATTAATCATAACAGGTTTCTTTGGGGATTTATCTTGTGCTTCTAGAAATTTATATTCTGTAGAGAAAACATCTTTCTGTATTAGTTTCACCCAGTATTTAATGGGTTCAAGACATTCATAATCAGGTTTTATTCCTTTAATGAATTTAAAGACAAGAGTTGTAACTCTTAAGAGTTTACCCAAAGATGAGTATTTAGATCCATTAATGACTATGTCTGTTGTGTCTGCAGTATTTACACAACTTATTTCTGCTGTGTTCAAGCAGACTGTTTCTTCTGGCATAATGTGAGCTTTTTGCTGAGGCCAAGTTATTTTCATTAGAGAGCCAGTTCGGTCCGTGGAGCCATAATTTATTATCCACAAATTTCTTGAGTGGGGCACCACGTGACAACATGTCAGCTGGATTCTCTTGGGTAGAGACGTGAAGAAAGAGATAATCTCTCTACATCTCTTTTATTTCTGCTACTCTGTTCTGTACTTAGACCAACTTACTCTTATTATTTCTTAACCACTGGAGAACTGCTTCATTATCACTCCAGATCACGGTTTTCTCAATAGTGAGATGATCAAGTACTTTGTTGAGATAGACAGCTAATTTTGTACCTACATGGAGTGCTCTCAGTTCCAATTGTGGTACTGTTCTGACCTTCAAGGGTGCGACCCTGGCCTTTGAAGTAATTAGCGTACTTCCTTCAGCATTACTCATGTAAGCTACAGCGCCATAACCTCTGGTTGACGCATCACAGAACACATGTAATGTGTACTTGTTTCCCTCTTGACCTATTTGTCTGGGAAATTTAATTTGATGAAGTTGTTTAAACTCCTTGGATATTTCATCCCATGCTTGACTCATTTCTAGAGGCAATTTCTCATCCCATCCAATTTTGAGTTTCCATGCATCTTGCATGAGCATTTTACCTTTTATGGTAATTGGTGAGACGAGTCCTAGAGGATCAAAACATTGTGATACCTCTGACAGTAAACTACGTTTAGTGAGTGTACTGCATGATTTATTGTTTATCCTTTTGAGACTCAAAGTATCTTCCTGTGTGTTCCAATTAAGTCCCAGCATATTGTTGCAATCAGGAATTTCAGTTTCAGGGAAATCTTCTTTGATAAGTTCCCTTATTTGCTTTGAATTTGTATTCCACATCCTTAGAGGCATATTTGCTTCTTTCATCTCCTTGTTAGCTTCTCTGTATAAGGATTTCAAATCCTCCTCTTTATTCATACTACCTTGAAGATTGTCCACATAGAAACTTTTCTTTAAGATTTCTTTGAAGGGACTTTCAGATTTCTTCAAATGTGTATTTAGAGTAGCTTCTAGTAAGAATGGAGAGGATGTTGCACCAAATAATACTGATTTGAAACGATAAGTTTTCACAGGACTTTGAGGATCATGTGGATTTTCAGGCCACAAGAATCGAGTATAATCTCTATCTATTTCTTGTAGTCCTACTCTTAAGAAAGCCTTGGAAATATCAGCCATGTAGGCATATGGGTTTGTGCGAAATTTCATAAGCACGTCTCCAAGCTTCTCAGTTAGTGAGGGTCCGGTCATCAGACAGTCATTAAAACTTGCTACATCTTTATTTGCACGTGCGCTGCAATTATATACAACACGTAGTGGAGTGGTTTCAGAATCTTTTCTGACTCCATGGTGCGGGAGATAATGAGCTTTTGTCTTCAACTTATCTTCGACTATTTCCTCAATGAATTTATTGTCCAACTGTTCTTGTATGATATTATCATACAGTCAGTAGCTCTGGATTCTTCCTGAGCTCATGTATTTGTGCTTTCATCTGTCCGAAAGCCATGCGATAATTGCTAGGCAGATGTGGTGGATTTAATTCCCATGGTAACCTAACCCAATACTGTCCATCTTTATATTTGACAGTGTCCAAATATTGGTTATAAGTCCGAGACTCTTGTGGGCTTGGTTTATTTACATCAATACCTATCGCATCTGAATCCCACAACTTATCAACTGGTTCATTCATTTCTTCCAGTAATGATAATTTTTGCTGTGGTACATGATCAGTGGTTATTCTCGTAACTAGTACATTTTCCACTGAATCAATATCAGCTTCTTTCCCACTTTGAGAGGGAATGGGACCACATATCATGTGGCCTCCTGCTGTTTTCAGCAAGTGAACATCATGTTTACTTACTATATTTTGCACAAAACAGTGATAATAATCACTTCCAATGATTAAATCAATTGGACTAATTGTGTCCGTCTGTATGTCAGGACAGGCTAACTTGACCTTAGCTGCTTTCAGTGCTGCAACTGTTTCTTTTAATCCCTGGATCTGCACAGACTTAGGCAAATCATCTACTACCACAGTTTCTACTGTCTTTTTCCTGTTTCCTAGACCAACAGTGATTCTGGCTAGGTCATATGTCTGTTTACCAGAATTGTGGAAAAAAACAGCTATATCTAACTGTATTTTGGCATAGGGTTGTTTATTCAGTTTCTGTAGCACTGTTCTTCTTATGAAGGACCTTTGTGAGCCTTGATCAAATAGTGTTAGCACATTGGTTTTGTGTAATTTATTAGATAACTCAACTCGAGCTATCGGGAGAGCAGTTGCTTTAAACTTATCTCTCACATTTAATGCTGTTGCTTGTTGACTTCCTGATTCTGTGGAAGTCTGCTGCTGTTCAGCAAAAGTATTTGGGCATAATGCTGTATGATGCATACCCTTGCATTTAAAACACTTCTTCAGTGAGCATTTTCCTCCCTTGTGTTCACCTAAACACTTGATGCATCTTTTCAGCTGATGAACACGTTGTTTACGTGCCTCCATTGATGTGTATTGAATACAATACTGTGTCCAATGTGTTCCATCACAAAGTACACATTTTGGAGTACGTTTATGTATGACAGTCTGTTTACTGTCTATTGTATTCACAGTTTGATAAATGCCTATATGGGATTTCCCATTATGTGGTTTAGTGGGAGTAGGTATACTCTTTTTATACTGAGTTGAAGGTTTGTTATCCACTGGATTTGTGGATTTTTCATCTTGTCTCATTGCTTGCATGCATGAAACTATTGTTTGTAAACCATTGCTAATTTCTTCACAAGTGAAATAGCATTTATTGAACATAATATTTAATCGTTCAATAGTTTGTGGTGACAACTTATCTTGTACAATACCACTGATAAACCAATCACATTGCCTTAGGTCATATTTAGCACCTAGAGATCTGAGACTATTGTCTAATGTAATTCTAAATGCCTGTAAGTCTGAAAAACAATGTTTGGGTGGCTTCAAGCTTGATATTAAGACTGCATGTCTAACTCTAGCCTTGTCAGCATCGAAGTAATTGTCTGCTAAGACACGTAAGGCTATTTGATAATTGCCTTTAACCACCGGAAATGACTTAATCAGTTCATAGGGTTCTCCCTCCACAAGACATTTAAGGTAATTGAACTTAGCAATCTCATCTATGTCAGTTCGTGAATTTACTATGGATTGAAAACCACTAATGAATTCTTCATAATTATGACCTTGGAAAATAGGTAATGACAATGTAGGTAAGCTTGGTAATGGGACACTTGTTGTTGTTACAGGTGTAACAGGTGGTTGCCCACTATTTATAGTAGGTCTCTCTGACAGAGTTTTGCGGCAGATAACTGTACTCCTGTCCACCTTAATTGTTGATCACTAAAAGTATCCAAAACATTTTTAATTTCATCCTCAGACGGATCTGATTCAAGAAATTTATTTTCATAATGTGTATAGTCTGAATTAATTATTTCCATACGTTGTGTAAATAATTCAAACTTGACCTCAAGATCATCAAAATCTATGTTTGTATCTTGAGTTAATCCTATACAGACTGAAATTAGATTTTCTAATTGTGTAATCTTAGTCTGTAAAGACTGAAACTGAGTTTTCAAACTAGCCATTTTAATGGTATACTGAAAATTCTAGCACCACACTTAGAGTGTTTAAAAAACACTTTACTGCTATAAACAGCTGAGTTTTTGTTATGCTTAAGTCAGCAATAATCGAGTCAGACACTACTGACCCACTAAGCTTAACCTCAGGGTCAATGACCATGAAGGGTACAGGGTACATGTGGCTGATGTTTATGGCTTGAGTTTGCTGTGTCAGCCTGACCATGATGATTAATCGTAAATAACGATGTTATACACTTCATTCACTATACACTATAAATGTCATTGTATAACTGTAAATCACACATGAATATTACTTACACATATATAAATTTCACTGTTAATATATATTTGAAAGCTTACACTTTATATATAAGTTCCTTTAATATAACAGGTAGATCTATAAGAAACAAACTTTAACACAATCTTGTCTCTTAATTTCTGTCTATAAACATTATAAACACTGTGTATATATATACACTCAGACAAACAACATCACTTGGGTTGTTGTCTTAATCAGCAATTTCTCGAGATTGGAGCAGTTGATGGAGGGTGCAGGATACCATCCCCCGTCTTCTTGTTGGGTGAGTCGCCCAGCTCCCATTTTCATTGGGTGAACGCTGGGTGAGCGCCCGTTTTCTTTTGGCTGCCCATTCTCTGTGATTGAGTCTGGAGGGACTCATTTATACTGATTTATATTGTAAAACGCTAGTTTTACAGCTTTTTTCGAAGGACCTTGGCTCATAGGTTATTTGTACACTGTAGTACAACATATTTGGACCACAGTGTGGTCTTTATCCGATTCGAGCACGACGAATTCTGTTGAAGATATTGGCCTTACCAGCTATGTTTAATTTATTATAAATATAAACACTTAGCTGATAAATGACAGCAAATCGTCTACACAGCCGCCCCTGCAGACGAGGTCTAGAAGCTGTCGAAACCATCTCAACATGGGCTGTCAAGAGATATAATTTGTAAGTATAAATTACCCCTAGGGGATGTTATGTCAGCATATTTCATTCGATGATGGCTGACGAAATACCTACTTGTTTGGACTCAAAAGTCCACACCTTACTGCCGATTATAGGTTGATTACAAACTCCTTGTGACTCAAGAATTGCACAATCCCCCGATCTACAAGAAATTTGTAACATACCTTGCTCTTTGTAACGTGAGCTATGGTGTTCTCAACACCTTCGACAGGTATCGGTGACTTGATAGAAGCTGAAGTGTCCTTGGATGTCCACGTCTTCCATTGTCTAGGAAACGCACACTGGTACACTATGTTCCACAAGATTTGTCTTTATTGTTCACAATGTATCACAAGAGAAGCTGATCACACTTCTCTTATGTTTATTGTGTTTGAGACACTTTGTTCACACTAATGCACAGATCAGTGTTCTTTGCTAGTTATCCTGGCGTCAGTGTCACTCTCACTAGAGTCAAAGGTGGTCTGAACATCACAGCGCCCCTTGCCGTCACTGCCCTGGTACACAAAAAAAACGCTGACCTAGTACCTTGCATCCTTGTCACCTCCTCGATGAAGCAAAGCAGAATGTTTGTTTCTTGCTGTCTTAAGCATAGACAACAATGTACACTATCTTTACTATGGTAATAAAGTGGGAGCAGGATTTTCCTTAATTGTCCTGCTAAAGTAAGAATGTACTGTCTCTTATAAAATACCCTTTGCAACACCGCTGCAAGGAGCAGAGGTCACTTGACTACGTGGCATAGCATCTGTGATCAATTACTCACTCTAGCAGTAAACAAGATGCTCGCCTCTTCTGAGAGGGCTTGGCCCCTCAGGGCTGAAAGGGCTGAAGGGGGCTGATACCCCCCTCCTGGAGAAAATTTCTCCACATTCTGTATCATACATCTGACTGGGCAGTAAAATGCCTGTCGTATTTTATGCTCAAGCTTCGTGCTAATTGCCAACAAGATTGAGGCTTCAAATTCTGTAATCTCTCCTTTCTTATATCTTCAAACCTCTCTGCCATCTCTACATTCATTTTAAACGAAATTCAATGTTATGCTCCTGGACACAGGCCCCCACTTGTTACACTCCAAGTATTGTATCCACTATTTCCTTCTGGTTAGAGCATAACAACTAGGTTCAGAGAGGTTAGGGTAATAATAGTGATCCTCCAGAATGACTAATTTTAATTAAGTATATTTATGATACAACAAAAAGCCAGAAATAATAATATATGAATTATCGTATATAAGTTAAGATTGCATGTTTGTTCTATATTGTCCAAAATATATAAGGCTTTCATAACAGATGATTAGGAGGAG
This sequence comes from Cherax quadricarinatus, assembly GCF_038502225.1. NCBI lineage: Eukaryota > Metazoa > Arthropoda > Malacostraca > Decapoda > Parastacidae > Cherax > Cherax quadricarinatus. Next base: position 17,031,710 of record NC_091365.1, on the reverse strand, counting down.
ATCCTAGATATAACATATATATACAGAGATTACTTTAATGTATAAAGTCTTATTTCCCAATTGGAAGCAGTCAGAATAAAACAGAATATGTCCAGGCCGGATAATAAACCTTGGCCAGTTACCAGAGACGAGCAGGAGTGTTCTCATTGGCTGCTGCTGCTTCACTGCTCGTCCCTCAACCTTGAGCATACAGGTCAAGTGGGTCACGTGACGTGACTCACCAACACTCAGTAGAGTACACAACACACAAATAACCCACACATAAAAGAGAGAAGCTAACGACGACGTTTCGGTCCGGTTCTCTCTTTTATGTGTGGGTTATTTGTGTATTGTTCCAGTCATGGTATTGTGCCTTTTTGTTATTTATTCTCAGTAGAGTAGTTGAACATAAAGGGGGGGGAAAGGGGGGTATAACCATCGAACATCACTGCTAACCATACACCGGCACACCGGGCGGCAGGCATGTTACTATATCTCCAATTAAACTTATCCACATTGTCCACATCGCTCTCGGGCCGTGCAGACAGGCTGCGCAGTAGCTCCTGAATCATCTGGCTTTCTGCGCAGTTTTCATATTCGTCTCTCAACTCTTGAGTAGAGAGGACGTGCTTGGAACTGCGCTCTGACCCCTGATGGCAGGTGGCAGTTTTTTCATCATGGCAGAGAGTGGCCGCAGATGTGTGAACACTATCTGTTTGGAATTAGTGAGGGGCGTGCTTACTGCCCAGAATGTCAACATGTTGCTGACGGCGATATTGCAGGATACGTACGATATAACTAATGAAGATCTTTATGGAGTCTCACTGAATGGTGTGGCACGCATTTTCGTCAAGTTCCAGCTGAGCAGTACATATGACAACATGGTGGCCAAGTATCAGGACGTGGTTAAGACGGTTACCCCTGGCGTTAGTGTCCGTCTTCATGACGTATCTAGATTCTACACCTGGGTCAAGGTGCGTAATGTACCTTTCGAGGCGGATGAAAGTGATTTACGGCAGGTGTTTGGACGATATGGGACGATCCACATGGCGACATTGGGACGTTGGCAAGATGGGCCACTAGTTGGCTTCCCTGATGGGACGTTTTCCCTGAAAATGTCCCTAAGGCATCCTATTCCATCTTATGTGGGAATGGAGGACTTCCGGACTCAGGTGTACTTAACATACTCAGGTCAGAGGCGTACGTGCTGTGTGTGTGGGGCGTATGACCACATAGCGCCGACTTGTCCAACGAGACGTGGGAAACCTGAAGCTGAGGTGGGATCTGATGGTACTACGGATCAACTGACTTAAGCAACGGCAACGCAACGTAAGCCTTTGTCACGGGAGGCATGGAGTGTGGAGGTGGAGAGGGAGGAGGCGTCGTCGCCTGAGTGTGTGACACTGGACTTGACGAGGACGTAGGCTTGGTGTCGGCGAAGAGTGGTGAGGAGTCTGAAATTGCACACCATGTTTTGGAAGCTACAATTCAGGAGGCCCTGGATGGCTTACTGGATGTTTCGGTCAATGCTGGCTTTGATGATGTGAGTGTAGAGGCTGAGGTGGGTGGCCTCAACGAGAAGGTTGTGAGTGATGAGGGGCGGGTCTAGAGTGTGGGAGTGGAGGTCCACAGGGAAGATGCCCAGGAGGAGGTGAAGCGTGAGAAGCGTGGCTCTCGCAAGAGGACGGCTGTCATTTCTGATAGTGAGGATGTTTTGACGCCTGGGCAAAGGACGGGGAAGAAAACCTGGCATGATCCAATGCCTAGAGAGATAGGTGGTTTAAAGAATGTAGAGCGTGAGCAAGGTGAAGGTGATGGGAAGTTTGGGGGGGAGCGGGGTGGGGTTTCTCGCCAGGGTTCTAAGTGTGTTAGGGTGTCTAAGGAAAAGCCCTCATTACGGCCTTCAAGTGTCTTACTTTAAATGTTAATGGGTTGAAGGCAGTGGGCAAATGTAAAGTTCTGGAGGGTTATTTGAGGAGATATGTGCCAGACCTTGTGTTCTTGCAGGAGCATAATTATAAATATTTAAGTGAATTGTCAATTATCGGATATGACGTGTACATGGGTTGCTCTACACGACTGAAAGGTGGTGTGGCGCTATTAATTAAGGAAGCCAGCCCGTTTCTTTTGCATAGGTGTGAGGTAGAGGAGGAGGGGCTGGTGGTTAGGGTCGGGGGTATGTGGGGAGGGGTGCGGGTGGATTTCATTGGGGTGTATGGGCTGGCAGAAGGGGACATGGGTGTTAAAAATAGATTCTTTAGGGATGTCCTTGTCTACCATTTCAGATCGCTGCCAGGTATTACAATTATAGGGGGTGATTGGAACTGTGTTGTCCGACGTAAAGATGTAGAGCCTAGGGGGAGGGGTTTTTTTGGGGGGTTTTAGGGGATCTGTTGAGAGGTGTGAATGTTGTGGATGTTGGAAGGGAGGTGAGCGGAGTGACACATACGTTTATTAATTATTAAGTGTGATTATGCGGCGAGGCTTGATCGTATTTATGTATCTCGGGGGGTGAGGGTGAGCAGTGTGTGTGCATTGAATGTAAGCTTCTCTGATCATCGTGGGGTTCTGGTGGATTTAAATTGGGAGGGTTTGCCAAAGCATTTCAGAGGTTTCTGGAAGATGAATGTTGGGTTATTGAAAACAGGGAAGGGGAGGGAATCTTTTGCGGGCGCTTGGAAAAGGTGGTGGGCTGATGGAGGGGGGGGGTTGATGTCATTGGGTGGTGGGACTCGGTCGGTAAGGGAAAGGTGAGGGATTTTTATCAGAAGAGGGGAAAGGAAGAGAGGCAGTTTCAATATAGGATTTTAAATTACCTTGAGGGTCAACTACAAGAATGCTATATGGGAGAGGGGGGGGTGCATATCCGATGGGTGAGATTGAGGGTTTGAAACAACGGATTAGGGATATTCAAAATCGCAATTTTGATGCTGCAAGGGTTGCAGGGGGCCTTGATGAGGTCTTATGGGGGGACCGTCCATCAGCGTATGTTTTGTGGGAGCAGGGGACACGTCGTAGGGCAACAGAGGTGATGAGTTTGCGGGTACAGGAGCAATTGGCGGGATATCGTCAGGGGCAGGTGCTTTTGTCTACAGAGGGTATGGGTTTTTATGTGGATGCGTGGTACGAGAAGAATGGTAAAAGTGTGGGGGTTAATTGTGAGGCGTTAGGCGCAATGGGCGAATGGGTAAACTGTAATCTAGTGCATAAGGATCGATTGAGTTTGGGTGGGCCTATAAGTGAGGAGGAAATTAGGGTGGCAGTGGACGGGATGAGCATGGGTAAATCGCCTGGTTTTGATGGCATCCCTTGTGATTTTTATAGGGAAAACTGGGAGTGTTTGCGTGAGTTTTTAGTGGAGTTATTTAATGCCATGAAAACCAGGGGTAGATTGGGGGAACAGCAGAGAACGGGTGTAGTGGTCATGGTCCCTAAAAAAAAGTCTTGTGAATGTGTGCATGACTACCGTTCAATCACCTTAATGTGTGGCAATTACAAGATCTTTGCTAAAGTGTTGGGAAATACGTTGAAAGGTGTTCTTGCCAGCGTTTTGGACGAGGGTCAATATGGAGTGCCTGGGCGTTCGATGTGTGTGGGGCAGGGGATTATACGTAGGTTTATAGATGAAAGTGGGGGAAACATTAAGGGTGGGGTTTTAGCATTAGAATGGCATGCAGCGTATGACTGTGTGGAGTGTGAGGCATTGTGGAAGTTTATGCAATGGCAGGGGTTTGGGAGGGAAATCGTCAGTTGGACTAAGGTGTTGTATGAGAAGGCAACAGTTAGGGTACAAGTGAATGGTAGATTAGGTCAACCTGTTAGGATGGAAAGGGGCTTAAGGCAGGGATGCCCTGTGTCGCAGCTTCTAAACCATACCCCCGGCCGGGATTGAACCCGCGGTCATAGAGTCTTAAAACTCCAGCCCATCGCGTTAGCCACTAGACCAGCTAGCCACAATAAGATTCATCCAACTAGGTATATTTCTACACCATAGGAAGGTTAGCACAGGCACCACTGTGACCACAAATGCAAGTTTTTACAGACGAATCTCCAGCTAGTGTGGCCGTGACGAACTCTAGCTCAAGTCCCTTCACTGCCGTCAACATGACTCAAGAAATCGTAATGACACGAGTTCGTCACGGTCACGCTAGCTGGAGATTCGTCTTTAAAAACTTGCATTTGTGGTCACAGTGGTGCCTGTGCTAACCTTCCTATGGTGTAGAAATATACCTAGTTGGATGAATCTTATTGTGGCTAGCTGGTCTAGTGGCTAACGCAATGGGCTGGAGTTTTAAGACTCTATGACCGCGGGTTCAATCCCGGCCGGGGGTATGGTTTGTTTGCAATCGTGTCATTACGATTTCTTGAGTCAGTCGCAGCTTCTCTTTGCATTACTCCAGGACCCGTTCTATAGGGTTGTGCGTTGGGGCGTACGGGATGGGATGGTGTGGGATGGGGTGTCTGTGGAACCGGAGATCGTTGGATATGTTGATGACACCACAGTGCTATTTAGAAGGTCAGAGGATTTACCTAGGGTTAGTGAGCTGGTGGAGAGTTTTGGCATGGCAACAGGGATGACGCTTAATAGAGACAAGTCGATGTTATTGAGGGTGGGGGATGGTGTGGGTGGGGTATACGAACAGGGTGAAGGTTGGTCCCTGGTAAGTAGACTTAAGGTATGTGGGGTTGTTCACATGGAAAATATCCTGGAGGCACGGAAGGTGAATTCGAAAGAAGCTGTAGATAGGGTTTTGGGTAGATTAGCGGGTTTGCATACAGGAGGTTTGATGCTGCACCAGCGTGCTATTGTGGTGAATGTGAAACTGTATAGTAAGCTATGGCATGTGGCAGGTATATATCCCTTGGAAACATGTGATGAGAAGCGTCTGTTGAAGCGTGTGTATCACTATATTTGGGGTTCGGGTTGTGAATGGTTGTCGAGAGATGTGTGTTTACCGGTACGCCAGGGAGGGCTGGGGTTAATGGCGTTGCATCTAAGGTTGTTGGGTATGTACGTTAAACATAGTTATTTGAGGGAGGGCAGAATCACAGGTACAGGTTCGGCATGGGTGAGAATGGACTTGGTACGTTGGGTGTGAAAATTTGTGTGGACTGCCTCCAAGTGAGTCGCCTACCCTGGCAAACTCTGTTGACACCGAGCTCTGAGGTGGGTACCTCAGCCTCACAAGTGGCTTATAGGACAGATTTTCACAAATGATTGGTATTGCAAGAAACCTCGCCTGCATGCACGTATAAAGGACTAACTTACTTGGTGTTGCAGCATATATCCTGATCTTCAACTTCCCTAAGCTTAGCTTTAGCCCCTTTGGACTTTCCCTCAGAAACCACGTGCAACCGGGAGCCTTAATTCCTGCAATATTCAATCGTAATTAGTGTCCTGCCTGCACCTCAGAAATTCCTATATCCAAGAGGGTATGTATCCCCTAGTATAACTATGCAGACTCAGACACTAGCTTCTAGACTGCTCTGAGACACTGGTACTTACTGGGCATGCTCTGCCAGCTGCAACACAGGCCCACAGATAAACTCACTCACAATCTCCCCAGACACTGGCCAGAAATCTACGAGATAAAGGAGGTCTTGTCTTACTGTATGGGCCTGATGGAGGAGGTCATCTACGGTACATCGAGGTGCCTCTACCAGATTTCCCCAAGTCTCAGATGTGAAGACACGTGGGGGCGCCGTCTGCTGATCACGGCACCTCTTGTCCAGTTGGTGTCTGTCTTAAGAAGAACGAGCTGGTCTCCCTTCCAGACCCTCATCTCTTCGTTCAAACTAGGGCTGCCAGTTCTCCCTAGCTAACTTATCCTAGTGTTTGCCTACATTATCGGCCTATTACTACCTATGTTAAGGTCTTAGGTCTACATTATCATTATCTACACATGCCTTAGTAAACCTAATATTAGTGTACTACCAGTAAAACTACCTACTCCTTCCCTGAAGAGTAAATCTATAAATTAAATACATGCCTACCAAGAATCCATTGCCAACAAGAGAATGCTTCCCTGTTTGGGTGGGGTATAAGGGCCATCCAGCTCAGCCGTCCCATACGGCCATGCTGGATCTGCCCTGTGGAACTTTAGGGACCAAATAAATTTCCACATCCTCCCGCCGGCGAAGGTGGGCGCTAAGTCTAGATCAAGTTCACCTTCCGCAAGCCCCCACGGCGGACCCTGGACACGAGTGCCATCCGGCCACTCTCGTCGAGCAGACTCCGGTCTAACTTCAACCGTCCAGTTTCCCCTGTGTGGACCTCTGGGGGTGTAAACTTGTTGGTTCCGGTGGTCTTAGCACCCTTTCCCTTAACTTTAACATCTTTCGCATGTCTAGCCTTGACTGAGCGGCTCCGTACTTTCCCACCCAGTGGCCCACATGCCCTGTTAGCCTTTCCTCCCACTGTTACGAGGTTCCCTGGATTTAAAGACAATCTATCTCCCTCTTTACGTACCCTGTAAAAGTGTTTTCCCAAGGTGGCCGAGTGTTCGTCACTACCTACCTGGTTCAGCTTCCCTGGCGGTTCATCGTGTATACTGGTACTCATTATCACTACTCCCCCAGCTATCATGGGGACAGCTTCTCCTCTATCTGGCGTGGCAGGGAATTCAGGTGGAATCCTGCCGCCTATGATGTATCCTACTGGGGATCTGTATAAACCAATTCCTTCCTTAAACGTCCATCGTGTAGACAGGAAGTCATCTATACGATTGACTCCCACCAGGATACCTACATTTCTGACTGTGTCAGTGGTAATTCCCTGGTCTGCTAGCTTCACGTCAAGGTCTTTCAATCGCTTAGTTGCTGCAGCAAGACCTCTCGCTGTAATTGCCCTGGGTAATGTCTCTACCACCAAAGCTGTAATGTCTCTGTGATGTCCACCTAATTTGACTGTGACATCCACCACATCATAAGATTTGGGTGGGACCTGACTTATAGCCCCTCCCAACATCATACTCACTTTCTTCGTGGCCTTCAAATTTAATTTAGCCACCAACTTCTTTGTTATCAAGGATACTTGTGCTCCTGGGTCAAAGAATAATCGGGTTGCTTCGGACCTGTGCCCATTCACAACCTTTGCCATGACTGTAGGTAGGGCAGCACCTCCGTGATTCTCACTCGGATTAGAGACTTCACTCCCACTAATCACGCTGGCTACCATTTCAGGCTCAGACTCACTTTCTATCTCTACCTGAGAGATATCCCTACTAGCTTGGGGTTCCCTTAAATTATTGGGACATAGCGCAGTATGGTGCTTACCTTTGCAACAGACTCGACACTCACTGAGCTGGGTGCCACATTCTCTCGCAAAGTGTTCCCCACAACACTTGAAGCAGAGTCTCAACTCCCTTAGTCTCTGTTGCCTACTGCTCAGTGTTATATACTCCGGGCAACTCGTACTCGAGTGTTCGCCTTCGCAGAACACGCATATTCTGGCATGAGTGCCTCTGAGGTTCTGCTTAGAGGTTCTTACCTTAGACACCTCTTTACCATAGTACACTCCAACGTTAGTCGTATGAGCTTTAGACTGATCTCTCGAGATCTTTGAGCAACTTTCTGGGTTTTTATGTGGCGATGGTGGTGACTCTTCTCTCACACCTATACTCAAATGAGAAACGAGATCTCCCAACCCCTCAACAATTTGTTTTATCGTGAACCTATTCGTCTGATATTTTAAGTGTAACTCATGCACTGTCGTGCTAGCCAGTTTCCTCTGAATCACCTGGCTAAAGACCCATTCTGAGTCATCCTCATCATGCAAATCTCTGAAACTATTTGTCAAGCTCATAATTTCAATATGGAACTTCTCTAGGCTTTAACGGTCATGTCGGCAAGCCTCTAGATCCAACAACCGATAAAGTATAGCTACCTTTATCTCCTCAGTGTTGCCAAACATGTTTTCTAATTGGTCTTTGGCATGTTGGTAATTAGTGTCAGTAATCTGGTAGTGCCGGACCAGGTCTAAGGCTTTACCCTTGAGCTGCGACCGCAAATACTGCAACTTGACGGCATCTGACAAATCGTTCCTGTCATCTATCTGGGCTCTAAACTGATCCCAGAAAGCAATGTACTCTGTTAAGGTTCCGTCGAACGTTGGTAAATTCAACTGGGGCAACTTGGGCAATATATTGACAGGTGTGTGGCTGTTTGGGGTACCTGCGGTGTTCAACACCACCCTTGGAATACTAGCCTTTAATGTACTTAACTTATCTTTGTACATATTCATCTCCTGATGACAATCTACATCATCCTTAGTGAATTCGTCCATAGCCTGCTGAAGACTTCCCTGGGATTCATCATCCTCAATAGCCTGTTGCTCATATGCTGAGAATGCTTGTTCATAGGCTTCCCATTTTTCCCCCAAACTCTTCAAGTAGTCCTGCAAATCATCACAGTCTACATTACTGCGTTGGCAAGTAGCCTTGCACCTGTTCCGCGTTCTGTTCAGATGCCCTTTGTATGCTGCTACTGATCGTTTTAATTTTGTTAACACTGAACCAGACTCTCCTGAACCCCCATCTGCCATTGTCGAAGTTTAATGAGGAGTGTGACACTAATTGTACTTTACCCAGTCCACCCCACCCCACAGCACTTCACGGTGTTAGGCAAGAATGAACGAGTCTTAAGGCTTCTCAACAAGCTTAACAATTCCCTTTGTTATATTGACTCTACTATGAATCAAAAATGTACACTGTTAGCTCTCAAATCCCAATCAAAAATGTGTATCGATGTGAAAGCTTAACCTAGCACTTAACTGTACAATGCCAGCAAATAATTACAGGACTTAACCTAGTCTCAGGTATAATTCACAAATCCCACATTAACATGAATCAAAGACAATGAAAATCACACACTAAAAGTGCAGTATACAAATTAAAATCACTTGGTTAACACAAGTAAATTCAACAATTCAACTTATGAAACAGTAAATAAATAATGTATGTAAACAGCTTGGCCTAACTGTGCCCAGCTTACTCTGTCTAGCGTGGATGGTTGGATAAGGCAAATCCTAACCTAGCTAGTGTGCTATAACTTAAACCTGGCTTTATAACTCCCTGTAAATAATAACTAGGTTAAATCTGTCCTAGCTACTATAACTTTTGTAAAAATTTGCACAAGCCTAGCCTAACTGTGGCTACCTTGCAAATCCACTGTAAGTAATCAACACACAAGTCTCCTACTCTGAATTACTTGTAATCACTGTAAATAATTAAATTCACAAGCTTCTCTAGCCTACCTGGCCTGCCTGTAAACTACTGCAAATAACTTCTGTGTATAGTCAGCTTGGCCTAGCCTCTGTGTAACTTTGACCTAGGTGTGCTAACTTAACCTAACTTTTTTAAACTGGTTCCTAACTGTGGCCTAGCTATGATAGCTTAACCTAACTCTGTAAGACTGGTTCCTAACTGTGGCCTAGCTATGATAGCTTAACCTAACTCTGTAAGACTGGTTCCTAACTGTGGCCTAGGTATGATAGCTTAACCTAACTCTGTTAAACTGGTTCCTAACTGTGGCCTAGCTATGATAGCTTAACCTAGCTATTCCACATCACGGTTTTCGAAGGACCACTTTTGTGAAAATTTGTGTGGACTGCCTCCAAGTGAGTCGCCTACCCTGGCAAACTCTGTTGACACCGAGCTCTGAGGTGGGTACCTCAGCCTCACAAGTGGCTTATAGGACAGATTTTCACAAATGATTGGTATTGCAAGAAACCTCGCCTGCATGCACGTATAAAGGACTAACTTACTTGGTGTTGCAGCATATATCTTGATCTTCAACTTCCCTAAGCTTAGCTTTAGCCCCTTTGGACTTTCCCTCAGAAACCACGTGCAACCGGGAGCCTTAATTCCTGCAATATTCAATCGTAATTAGTGTCCTGCCTGCACCTCAGAAATTCCTATATCCAAGAGGGTATGTATCCCCTAGTATAACTATGCAGACTCAGACACTAGCTTCTAGACTGCTCTGAGACACTGGTACTTACTGGGCATGCTCTGCCAGCTGCAACACAGGCCCACAGATAAACTCACTCACAATCTCCCCAGACACTGGCCAGAAATCTACGAGATAAAGGAGGTCTTGTCTTACTGTATGGGCCTGACGGAGGAGGTCATCTACGGTACATCGAGGTGCCTCTACCAGATTTCCCCAAGTCTCAGATGTGAAGACACGTGGGAGCGCCGTCTGCTGATCACGGCACGTCTTGTCCAGTTGGTGTCTGTCTTAAGAAGAACGAGCTGGTCTTTAAGATAGGTACACTGGCTCGGGTGGGTGGTGGGGAGGTAGTTGCTAGGGTTGTGGGTTTGTATCCGATGTATGCATGGAGTGATATATGGGGGCGCCTGCAAGGGTTGCGATTGAAGGCTGTGGTGCGGGAGGTAATGTTTAAATTTCTCCATAATATATTGCCGTCGGGGGAGGTATTAGGTAATAGGCGTGTGCAGGAGGGACGGGAATGTTGTGAGTGTGGGGGTATTGACACTGTTTTCCATGCAGTATATTTTTGTGAAAGGTTGGAACCAGTGAGAGAGTGGTTTAGCAGGGTTTTACGTATGGTGGGTGGGGGTGGCATTTGTGTTCTATGGACATTAAGCTTGGATGTGGGGGGGTGGGGGTGCCAGTACAAAATGCGATGGGTTATCTGGTAGCCGACTTCGTGTATACTTCGTGGGTTTTACGGAAAGCACCGGTGGGGGAGCGAATTAGGGCCCTGGCAGTGATATTTTATGGGACACAAAGGAGGAATAAGGATATCACTGGGAATAGATGGTATTTAAAATTTTCAGATGGATATCGTAGCTTTCGAGTGGAGGACTTATGGGCATTACAAATTCAGGGGACGTGACGAGGCTGGCTTCTTGAGGAAGGCGCGGGCATGATTGGTGCATTTGGAGGACACGAGGTGTAATGCGAGTTGTGTGGGTCAAGTGAGTGGCTTGGTGTCAGGGAATTTTAAAGAAATGTGTTATGCGAAGTGAGGGGTTGAGAAACTGGTATGAGTAAGATGGAGCTTTAATTTAGCAAGGAATGAAGTCTGGTACTTTATGTGACTGTGAGCCTCTTGTGTGCAAGATGACTGTGAAGGTTCTTATTATGCTAATGTAGCATTTTTAACAAATGTACTTCCTGTGTCTTGCAGGGTGTGGCTATGTATGAAGCATGTTTAAGAAAGCTTCTGTATTAAGATATGTTGATTTACGTTCTATCTTTTTTTTGGGATTTTATTGGATTTTAATTTTTATATATTATTATTAATACTTAGTACTTCTATGAAGTGATGGTATGTTTCCGTAGACTATTTTATTATGCTATATTGTTATGTAGGGGTTTAATTACGCTTTTGGAGAGGTATACTGTGTCTATGTATACCGCTGTATTCATTGTGGTTTTTGTACGTATGTTATACATGTGTTTATGCATTTGTCTTTCCTGGGTTATGCAGGAATGTGGTTATGTATGAAGTGTGTTTCAGAATGTTTCTATTTTCAACAGTGTTAATTAATGTTATTTTATAGTTTTGGTTATGATGGTGACGGCAGATACAGCTGTTGGGAATAGCGGGGGGGGGGGGTTGTAGTGTGTGCTGTATTCTTATAGTAAGTATTTGCACAGGGATGTTGCATACGGGTTGTTATAATGTTTCATTTCTAGTTTTCCATGAGCATCTGTTTTATGTCTGCATATTAAACTATATGCTTCCTTGTTCTGTGTTTTGTTTTCATTTATATATTGTTATTATGGGTTTGAACCACTGTAATGTAACATTTATATATTGTTATTATGGGTTTGAACCACTGTAATGTAACATTTATATATTGCTATTATGGGTTTGAACCACTGTAATGTAACTTTTATATATTGTTATTATGGGTTTGAACCACTGTAATGTAACATTTATATATTGTTATTATGGGTTTGAACCACTGTAATGTAACATCGTGTATTGATGTTGTGTATTATTATTTTGTTATGTTTTAAGTATTATAAAATATGTTGGTAAACATATATACTATAGGTCTAGCTATGTGATTATATAATATCTATTATGGTGGAGGAGATAGTGGTATATGATTTATTATAGCATGTCTTTTAGTGCATTTTTGTAGTAGGATGACATATGTGGTCACAAAGCTCTTATCTGATTTTTAGTTATGCATGATGAACATCCTAGGTGGCTCCAAGTGTATATAGCGACTGTCGGAATGTGGAAAAAGACACTTATGTACAGTTCAGGACATTTATTAAAGGAAACGTTTCGCCACGAGTGGCTTCTTCAGTCCTAATACAGAGAAGTATGTATAATGCTCGCCAAGATCAGGGTCCTGGCACGGGTCTTAATCTTGAGATGACCCGTCTCTGGCTCCTGAAGGAGAATTGATTCTTCACTGTTGCAGCATATGCTGCTCAAGCACTGTTCCGGACAGTTCAGCTAGTGTGCCTCATAAACGACTGAGGTTACTCCACCTGAGCTGGGGACTGGGCTCTGTCCGCTCTGATAATCTGCAGATTCATGGCATCCACTGTTTCCTGCTCTGTCAGTAAGCACACCCTCAGGAGTGTGCTGACCATCTGCCGGAACATGCTCTGTTGTTCTGTGGAAGTGATTGTGTTGCAGATAATATCTGTGAATGCCTTGATGAGTGTTAAGAGATCCTCTCTGTTGGGAGCCTGCGTTGTCGGTGGGTTCGAAGCAGTGGATATTATCTGGGCTGTTATAATCTGTGGGGACTGCTGAGGGTTGTATTTCTTCACTGTGCACACCGTGGCCTGTTGCTGTATGCCAAGTTGTGTACCCAGCATCTGCTGGTGAGGTGCAGCCACAGCCTGCATAGTGGCTGTGCCTGGCAAGGAGGCCGGTGGGGGCTCGTGTAGTGCCGTCTGCTGATTGCTTTGCCCAGATGTTTCCTGTTGGCGCCGCCTATTCCTCATGTTTTTGTTTCTTCGTTGCGGTAGTGGGGGAAGATGCTCCTGTTCATGACGCCTGGTTGAGTCTTCAAGGGTCGGAAATTCCTGGGCATTGAGTTGGGTTGCCTGATGAGAGTTCTGTAGTATCGCAGGATTCTCTGCACCCATCGTCTGCTGAGGGTGATGCTCTGCCCTAGCCTGCTGTCTCGTCGTTGATGCCTTCCAGGCCTCACGAATTCTAGTGAGCCTCTCAGGGCATCGAGGGTTCCAGGCATGGTGTTTCTGCCTGCAATTCGGGCATCGTGGAGTGGGTGGCGATGCATTCTTCAACTTGGTGATGCATTCCTCGGTAGGGTGGGGCTGGCTGCAGACACCGCAGATTGCACCACACGCAGAGTGCACCCAGGAGTCCATAACGCTGGCACTTAAAACAGCGAACTGGTTCTGCCGTGAAGGTCCTGACATCGTACCTGCCCCAAGAACCGAGGTCCAGCTGGGATGGCAGCGGTCCTACATGCTGAATGAGGACCTGCCGGGTTGGTGCGTTGCCTGCCGATTTTGCCTTGAGACGCTGAGCTGACACGACACTTGGATGAGCTGCTACTGCCTCGATGGGCATCATCAGCGGGTATCGCATCACTACACCCTTGGTGACCTGCCGAGAATCCAGTTCCTCCAGGGTGAAGGAGCGGTCTGTCTCCATGACTTTCTTCAAGGTGATATGCATTTCCTTGTTGATAGGAGTCAGTATTGGTTCTCCCCTCAGGTTGAACCATATCTTGAACCTCAGTTTGTGCCGTGTTTCCAGGTGTGTAACCACACCATAGTGGGTTTTGTGTTCCCCATAAGCTTTTACCTTGAATCTGGAAGGTGATTTGAGCTGGTTTACTGCTCCTTGGAGGGACGGCGTGTCTTACTGTTCACATTGATCCATCCTTCCGTATTCTCTGGCTGCATGGTTAGGCTTGTCAGAACTGGAGACTTTTCCTCTGATGACACGGAGTGGTCTCGCAACTTCTTTGCTAGGATTGCGCCCCACTTTTCTAAATCCGAGTCATCCGTCGTGTCCCTGGAACATCGTGACCTCTTCCTTTCGGCAGAAGCCATGTCTGTCAACGTGGTGCTGGACTGTGATGCTTGCTGATCACGTTGTGTCTGCCTAATACAGAGAAGTATGTATGTATGTATAATGTTCGCCAAGACCGTAGTCCTGGCACGGGTCTCAATCTTGCGATGACGCGTCTCTGGCTCCCAAGGAAGAAAGGTTTCTATAATGATGCGACATATGCTGTTCAAGCACTCTTCTGGTCAGTTCAACTGGTGCATCCTAACTATGGACACTAGCGAGGAGGAGGATATGTCGTTATCACAGGTAACAGCTTGTCTGGTTCGTTGACTCCATGGTACACTAGTGTGGCCGCAGTCATCTCTGGGTCCTCTTCGGGAGGGAATATCACTCCTAGTTGCCTGCGGAGTGTCTCAGTAACTTCGCACTCCAGAAGATAGTGTGTTAGGGGCCGCTGGACAACGTGCTGACAGTACTGGCACATCTCCTCCTCAGCCTTGTCTACCATCATCTTGGCTGTGGGAAAGCCCAAACGAAGCCGATGGATGGCGGTACACTGCGCTCTGGACCAGCTTCTATCATATGGAGGGGGTTCTCCCTGAGTCGCTGCTCGGTACCACTGTTGAGATGGGGTATCACCTAAGACCTCCCCCATAAGTTTCATGGCTCTGGCAGCCACCAGTTTGGTCTGTCGTAGGCTGATTGGGACAGTAATCCCAACATGTGGATAGTCTGTTGCTGCCTTGGCTGCATCATCTGCCGCCTCATTTCCCCGGATGCCAGCATGGCTGGGGATCCAGTTCAATGTCGATCTGTTACCCTGAACTTCTAAGGCTGTCATTATGCTCAGGATCGATGTGATGAGGTGAACATTGTCCTGTGGTTGAGGATGGGAGAGGGCATTGATTGCAGAGGTTGAATCAACATGTATGACAGGTCGGAGTCGATGTCGTAGGGCATGTGACAATGCCTGCTGAATCGCCACCAGCTCAGCTTGAAGGATCGTGCAGTGGTCAGGGAGTCGCCAGTCTCAGTCCAGCTTAGTCGACAGGTGAAATACCTTGCTGCCTGTGCAGCATGATCGTGTCTTGACTGCACGCTTTGCAGGCATTTATGTATCTTACTCTGTCAGCCAAGGAAGGAAGCCGGGGAAGGAAGCCTCAGATCTGAGACATACTGTGTTGGTCCAGATGGGGGCCCCAAGCATAGTTCTTATCGCCTGATTTTGTACGACCTCCACCCTTTGCCTGCTCTGCGGGAAGAGATGAGCTAACGCCGGTGCACCGTAGTCAATGAGCGAGCGTATAGCTTGTATATAGTACAAGCGAAGTACATCTTTGCTTGCCCCTGCACGGTGCCTCGTCATGGCTCTCATGGCGTTGAGTCTGAGTAGAGCACGTGACCTGACATACTCGGCCTGTTTCTGAAAGGTCAGCTTTTTATCAATGTAGATTCCCAAGTACAGGTAGGAGCCTGTCCACTCAAGTTCTATATCCTGAATACGTAATCTATTCACAGGATCTGGTCCCTTGAACATCATTGCAAGAGATTTCTCGGCCGAGATCTTGAGGCCTAGTTCCTTGCAAGACTGCGTAATTAGGTCCAAAGCTCTCTGAGCCTGTCGTTCTAAATTGCCTTTCCCATTCACTACGAGTGCAAGATCATCAGCATAGCTGAGGAGCTGTGTACCACTATGAAAGGGAAGGCTCACAAGTTCCTGCATAAGGATGTTAAACAGGGTAGGACTGAGCACACCTCCTTGTGGCGTACCGTTTTCCAGGGATTTAAAGGAAGAGTAGTGTCCCTGAAAGCTGACACAGGCCTGCCTGCCCCTAAGGTAGGACTCTATCCAGGCCAGGAGGCGTCCTTTGATTCCCTTCCGAGCTAGTATTGCCAGAATTGCTGTGGGGCTGGCTAGCTCAAATGCCTTTTCAAGGTCGAGGTAGACGACAATACTAGGTTTTTTGTTACTATCAGCAATCTGGCTTAGTAGAGTGGTTATGCACTCTGCTGTACCCACTCCTTTGGTGAAGCCAAATATGTGATGATGAGAGGGTCCAAGTTTCCATAGGAGGCGGTTTAACACCATCCTCTCAGCAGTCTTGGCTAAGCAGCTGGTCAGCGATATGGGTCTCATACTGCCTGGGTCCTTGGGCTTTGGAATTGATACGATGGTAGCTTTCTTCCAAGCTGCTGGGAGTGTCCTGGCCCTCCACGACTTGTTAATGACGTCTAGTATGGCCTCCCATCCACTCTGCCCAGCCCGTGCAATCATGGAGTATGTAACACCATCGATGCCTGGGGCAGTGTCACCTGTGTTCTTAATGGCACGTCGGAGTTCCAAGTCCGTGAGGTCTTCATCAGTCACATCTTCCGACTCACATGCAGCTTGTATCGTTAGCTGGCGCTGTGGCAGAAGATCCATCTGTATATTCCGGATGTCCTGTGGGAGCTGAGCGGAGGCTCCCCTGGAAGTGAAAAGCTCCACTAGTTTCTCAGCTTCCTGGGATGGGTTCGGGTGTGCTGGTGGCCTCGGCTTGCTCTTGCCAGTTGCTATGTTGAGCTTGCCCCATATCTCAGATAAGGTGGTGTGATGCCCGAATGTTGAGCACCACTCCAGCCATTTCTCAGTTTTTACTCTGAGAGAGACTCTGCGGGCATGCTGCACAATGGCTCTCAGAGTATTCCTGTTCTCTGCCGTAGGGTTACGCCTGTATAGCTTCCTAAAAGAGTTGATGCGGTGGTTCTGCTCCCGCACCTCGTCGTTGTAGAACCACCAGTCTCTTTTGTGAGTGCGTCCTGCGGACTTCTTTGGAATTGCGCACTCTGCTGCCTGGATGAGAACAGTGATTAGCTCCTGTTCAGCCGTATCACAGTCTTCAGATAGAGAGTATGTGGACCACCAGTTATGAAGATAATCCTGGAACACCTTCCAGTTGGCCCTCTTTACGTCCCATCTAGGAGGCAGCACAACTGTGGGAGGCTTGTTGATGTTGAAGGTGGTGATCACTGCAAAGTGGTCACTGACAAGGTGAGGATGAGTTTCCCATGTGGCTCCTGCTGCGAGTTGTCTTGACCCGAAGGTAAGGTCGAGGCAGCCACCCAACAGGTGTGTGGGGTCTCCATTGTTTAGCAACTTTACCTCTGGAATATCGTGTAGGAGCATTGCTATGTGTCTGCCAGCAGCATTGGTTGCTGAGTGAGAGTGCAGCATTGGGTGATGTGCGTTGAAATCTCCACCCACAATAATACACTCAGTGCGTGCTAGTGCGAGGAGCTCTGCAATGTCGAGGGTGTGTCTTGGGTTCTTGTAGATGTTATAGATGGTAATGGGCGCCCCAGGTATGTGCACAAGGATGGCCTGTACCTCGACATCCTCCCCACAGTCCACAGGGTTGGCTATAACCTCGTGAGGTATTGTATTGGATACAAATACAGCTGTGCCTCTGCAGTGAACGTCCGGGTCCATGTGCCGAAAATACCCAGCAAAACCGGGTAGTCTTGGGCACATAGTCGGGACAGTCAGAGTTTCTTGTAGCAAGACGATGTCAACCCGATCCCGAATTACTGCCTCCAGCAAGAGGTGCTGTTTGCCCCTCAGGCCCTGAATGTTCCATTGTAGGACCTTGAGGGTGTGATTTGGTACCGAGGTTATTCCATCGTTGTTGTTTCCTGAGCTGGAGACTGAGTCCTGCCCGCTCTGTGAACCTGCAAATTCATGGCATCCACTGTCTCCTCTTCGGTCAGAAAGCACACTCTCAGGAGAGTAGTGACCATCTGCCGGAATGCACTCTGTTGTTCCGTGGAGTTGATTGTGTTGCAAATAAGATCCGTGAACACCTTGATGAGTGCTACGAGATCCTCCCTGGTGAGGGCCTGCTTTGGAGATGGGTTCGAAACAGTGGATATTATCTGGGCTGTTGTGGTCTGTAGGGACTGCTGAGGGTTGGATTTCTTTATTGTATGCACCGTGGTCTGTTGCTGTATACCAGGTTGAGTAGCCGGGATCTGCTGGTGAGGTGCCAGTTGAGTCTGCAAAGCGCCTGTGCCGGGTAAGGAGTGCCTGCGTTGTCGTGCTATGGCCGGTGGGGGCTCGTTTAGTGCAGCCTGCTGATCGCATTGACCAGATGCACCCTGTTGACGCCTCCTGTTCCTCTTGTTTCTGTTTCTTCGTTGAGGTAGGGGTGCAGGAGGTTCTTGACCTTGACGCCTGGTTGAGGCTTCTAGGGTTGGGAATTCCTGGGCATTGACTTGGGTTAGCTGCTGAGAGATCTGCGGTATGGCAGGGTTCTCTGCACCCATCGTTTGATGAGAGTGATGATCCGTAGTAGCCTGTTGCCGAGATTTTGGCGTCTTCCAGACTTCTTGAATTCTGGCGAGCCTCTCGGGGTATCGAGGATTCCAGGCATGGTGTTTCTGCCTGCAGTTCGGGCATTGTGGAGTGGGTGGCGATGCATTTTTCAGCTTGGTGATGCATTCCTCGGTAGGGTGGTGCTGGCTGCAGACACCGCAGATTACTCTGTTCGGACAGAGTGCACCCAGGTGTCCATAACGCTGACACTTGAAACAGCGAACTGGTTCTGCTGTGAAGGTCCTGACATCGTACCTGCCCCAAGAACCGAGGTCCAGCTGGGATGGCAGTGGTCCTACATGCTGAATGAGGACCTGTCGGGTTGGAGCGTTGCCTGCCGTCTTTGCCTTGAGACGTTGAGCTGACACCACACTGGGGTGAGCTGCTACTGCCTCGATGGGCATCATCAGCGGGTATCGCATCACTACACCCTTGGTGATCTTCTGCCGAGAGTCCAGTTCCTCCAGGGTGAATGAGCGATCTGTCTCCATGACTCTCTTCAAGGTGGTATACATTTCCTTGTTGAGAGGAGTCAATATTGGTTCTCCCCTCAAGTTGAACCATATCTTGAACTTCAGGTTGTGTCGTGATTCCAGGTATGAAACAACCCCATAGTGGGTTCTGTGGTCCCTGTAAGACTTCACCTTGAATTTGCCAGGTCGGTTGAGCTGGTTTGCCTGCTCCTTGGACGGACGGTGCTTCTTCTTCTTGTCCACAGTGTTCCATCCCTCTTGGTTTTCGGGGGGTGCGGTGTTTATTTTCGCACCTGTTTCTATTGTCGCTGGCTCCATGGTTGGGACTGTCAGATCTGCTACAATGTGAGCAGGATCTTCCTCTTCCTCTCGCAACTTCTTCGCTAGAATTTCGCCCCACATTTCCAAATCTGAGTCCTCCGTCGTGTTTATGGAGCATCGTGGCCTCTTCTTTTCGGCAGAAGCCATGTGCCTATCTTGTGATAAGGTAGTGAACTCCGTGAACTGAGTGTGTGTCAATGGATTATGATTCTGGCACAAGTGCAGGAATCTACACTATACCATGTGGGGGGTGTGACAAAGTATATGTAGGGGAAACAGCCAGAACTCTGGACATTAGAATAGCTGAACACAAAAATGCTTGCAGAAATGATGACCGCAAAAACGCATGTGTTCAACATAGAGACGATGTTGGACACCTCATGAAATTCAATGAAGCTAAACTAGTTATTAAAGAAGACGGCTTAAGACGGAGAAAATGCATTGAAGCTGCACTAATTTCTGTCAGTAACACTATAAAGCAAAAATCCGGTAGATACAGTATTTCAAAATTACTAAGCAAGAGGATATTACCCATCCTGGGAACTGGTGTTACTTGATGCCAGCAGGTCCCTCTCTTGCCTCACCTCCTTAGTTCCATTACTACTACTACTACTACTACTACTACTACTACTACTACTACTACTACTACCACCTCTACCCACGCGTCACCTCACCTGACTCCTGCCACTGTATATATAAATGTTTTCTTAGTTTTCTCTGTATTAGGACTGAAGAAGCCACTCGTGGCGAAACGTTTCCTTTAATAAATGTCCTGAACTGTACATAAGTGTCTTTTTCCACATCTTGTCGGTATCACCATACCATTTCCTCACTGTCGGAATGTTGAGCAATTCATATGGTGAACTGGGCTTATGAATTCTCATTTGGATACCTGTTTGTTAAGGGATGGTGGTTTTCTATATATTTATTTTTTATGTTGTAATATTACGTTTTAAATAAAATATAAAAAAAAAATTAAACTTATCATGGCCATGTTACATAAATTATAATAATTGTTAATAAGAATTAGCCTTAATAATACAAGGACGTTCATTTTCAATTTAGCTATTAAAGGAAATAATCGCAATGTAATATTAAAGAAAGGTTAACCATAGGGGCATGACAATGTGTGCCTGTGTGCTAACTTATGAGTAATTGTAAGGTTCGAGTCCCAGCTACTGGCTCTTCCTCTCAGCTTATAAGAACATAAGAAAGGAGGAACACTGCAGCAGGCCTGTTGGCCCATACTAGGCAGGTCCTTTACAATTCATTCCACTAACAAAACATTTGCCTAACCCAATTTTCAATGCTACCCAAGAAATAAGCTCTTATGTGCAAGTCCCTCTCAAATCCAACCTCTATCACTCATGTACTTATCCAACCTAAATTTGAAACTACCCAAAGTCCCAGCCTCAATAACCCAACTAGGTAGACTGTTCCACTCATCAACTACCCTATTTCCAAACCAATACTTTCCTATGTCCTTTCTAAATCTAAACTTATCTAATTTAAATCCATTACTGCGAGTTCTCTCTTGGAGAGATATCCTCAAGACCTTATTTATATCCCCTTTATTAATACCTATCTTCCACTTATACACTTCGATCAGGTCTCCCCTCATTCTTCGTCTAACAAGTGAATGTAACTTAAGAGTCTTCAATCTTTCTTCATAAGGAAGATTTCTAATGCCATCGCTTGCTAATTTAACTCCTTCATAGCCTCGTAAGTCCTGTCATATATATGCATAAAACTGTGCACGAAGCCTTTCTCTATCATTTCGGTGTCCAGGTCATTCCGCTGCTCGACCACCCTGAGGTTGGAGTTCTTCCTGATGTCCTTATGACCCATGTGTGTCTTTAACTTCCGACTGTTCCTCCGGGTATCTGTTTCCTGCCTTCCAGTCTGTCCCGTCTACCATATCAGTTCTTTAGAGAATTTTATATGTAATTATCATGTTTCTCTTCCGTCCTCTTACGTCATCAGGTTCAGTTTCTTTAGCCTCTTCTCGAAGATGATTTTCCTTATGTATTAAAGTATGCAGCCCCGTGCTGGGGCTGCATACTTTAACATGTGCTTAAAATATGTTGAACTGAAAGCTTTCAATGACTGTTGAGATTACTGAAGACTGAGCTTTGATTTGCCAGACGAACATTGGCGTCAGAAGTTATTCGTTTTAGTGTTGTTCCAGCGAGATGCTTATCCCTAGGTTATTTTTCTTCAGTGAGGCCCGCGGTCTCTATTTCCCAAGTCTATACTCAGTTTGCGATCATCTTTTCCCTTCCCCAATCTTCATTACCTACCATTTGCTGGTAATGAATTCAAATAACCATTTTCTAATGAATCTTTCAGCTAGTTCAGGTATGTTAGGTAAGACACATATGCAACAGTTAGGTATCTTTATTTCGAAACGTTTCGCCTACACAGTAGGCTTCTTCAGTCGAGTACAGAAAAGTTGATAGAAGCAGAAGATACTTGAAGACGATGTAATCAGTCCATCACCCTTAAAGTTTTGAGGTGGTCAGTCCCTCAGTCTGGAGAAGAGCATTGTTCCATTGTATCTTCTGCTTCTATCAACTTTTCTGTACTCGACTGAAGAAGCCTACTGTGTAGGCGAAACGTTTCGAAATAAAGATACCTAACTGTTGCATATGTGTCTTACCTAACAACCTGTCGGTATTTTATACCATTTTAATGTTCAATCTGTCTGACACTGCAACACAAGGGTATCTTGGTACAGACCTACAATCAACTTCGACAACCTCTACTAGTGAGAACGGCTGGATTTGAGAGGGACCTGTCCTCCCAACATCTGAGTTCTTACCTCTCCTAGTGACCTACGTCTCACCTCTTGGCGCTATATTAGGCTCCATCCTGTCACTTCATCTCCATATTGTTTCACACACACACACTTCATCTCCATATTGTTTCATACCATGGAACAATGCTCTTCTCCAGACTGAGGGACTGACCACCTCAAAACTTTAAGGGTGATGGACTGATTACATCGTCTTCAAGTATCTTCTGCTTCTATCAACTTTAAGGGTGATGGACTGATTACATCGTCTTCAAGTATCTTCTGCTTCTATCAACTTTTCTGTACTCGACTGAAGAAGCCTACTGTGTAGGCGAAACGTTTCATAATAAAGATACCTAACTGTTGCATATGTGTCTTACCTAACAATCTGTCGGTATTTTATACCATTTTAATGTTGCATATGTGTCTTACCTAACAACCTGTAGGTATTTTATACCATTTTAGTTCAGGTATATTTGCAGCTTCTTGCCCTCAGTGATTTGTATTCTCCTCATTAAAAATTCCTTAAGGGAAGCCTTAAACTGTATGTCAGAATTTTTTCTTCAACTTTTATTTTGTCTTTTGCTCATAATTCAAGAAGCTGATCATCCGATAAACGTCTACAATAAAGATACCCAGATGTTGCACATGTGTCTTAATTTCATCTTGTCGGTATTGTATACCATTCTTAAACAACACTCGCACTGTTACACTACACTATTGTTCAAGATTTGTCCTTTGTTTCGTGGTAATTTCACAACAGGTAGAGCGGTTACACTTCACTGTAATAGTTCTCCTGCGAATATCTGAGCTTGTCAGTTGCACAAGAATCGAGAATGCACTGATCACTATTGTCTCAGGGCGATGCCCAATTCGTGAAGCAGCCTGACGGTGTAGTGCCCTCAGCCCTCATTCTCACCCTCCTTATAAAGGATTTGCTGAATTCATCGTTATTACTCTTTCTTGTTAAGCACTGCAACAGTATTCAGTACCAGATAACAGATTTCTTGTTATCTAGTAATATACGACAATTTATAATAGCCTCAACTAGTAAATAAAGTGGGTGCAGGGTTTTCCTTAATTCTCCTGCTAAGGTAAAGAGAATAATTACTGTCGTTTAACCCACACTATGGTTGCAATGCTGATTTCTTGCAAGGAGAGTGGCGTGACTATGACGCGAGTATCTGCATATGCTTTCAATCAAACTGTTGATCAGAAAGCCAGAGAGTCTATAAGCCTCTCTTCCGGGAGGGCTGAGTCCCTCAAATCCCACAGGGGCTGAAGGGGGCTAAGAGGGCTGAAACCCCCTTTCTGGAGAATTTTCTCCACAGGTGACCAAGACTGCTCAACTGTCTCCCAGCATACATAAGGAGATTACCAATAGACCCCTGGCTGTCTTCAAGAAGGTGCTGGGCAGGCACTTAATTAAGTCAGTATCTGACCAGCCGGGCTGTCGTTCGTCCGTCGGCTTATGTGCGGCCAGTAATAAAAACCTGATTGATCAGACCCGATCCACTGTAAGGCCTGGTCACAGACCGGACCGCAGGGTAAATGACCCGAAACCCTCTCCAGATATACTCCCGATAAGCATCAACACACAAAAACGTTGAAAGGCAGAAATCAAGAACATATAAGCCATGTTATGGTAAAACTGGATGAGTTTATTGAAACTGTTTATTTTGATGGCAGTGATAAACTTATGATAAACTTAACTATGTTTCATTTGTTGGCAACATTAATGAGGGTAGTGTCTGATGAGGTATTATTGTCTACGAATTGGCAGGTAAGGAAGTTGAGTGCGCTGGAGCGAGTGTGAAGCTGTAATGCATCTGGAGTATACATGGAGAGGGTTTTGGGGGTCAACCCCCAGGCTGTGGGGGTAATTCTACCAACATTATTACAACCTCATAACCTTCTTCTTTAGTTCCCTCTACCCTTTCATCCCCTCCCTACTTTGGCACAGTCCATCGTCACCCCGATCTTTACTCAGCCGTCTTCCATCTCCAATATTGTACCACATACAACGTCCTTGTCCTCTGAAATACTTGAAGCTATCTCAGAATATATTGTGGAGACTAGACCATTGATGGATACCGATCCACCGCATGTACCTCCTCTTTACTCTTCTCCGTCTGCACAACTCCTTTCTTTGCAGCGTCCCAATCCTTCACTGCTTAAAAATTTTCCGCTGCCTCCACATGTGGACTTTTCTAACCTACTAGTCCATAGATACCTCTGCCTTCAGATTTCTTGTATCTCTTTCTTCACAAATCATAGCTCACTTACAGTGGAATATCCGCAACCTCAAAGGTAACGGGGGTGAGCTTCAGGTGTTGCTTTCTCAGTTTTCCCCCTGTTTGTGTTTGTTCACAAGAACCCAAATTATGCTCCACTGTTACCCATCCCATCTCTGGGTATGATTTATTATATTCATCTGATCCTTCTTATACGCACTGGTATTCCATACTGTCAGCTCTTTGTTCATACTTCGCTACAATACACCGCAGCCCGTATCCACTTGAATAAGTGGTATACAATCTGTTCTTTGTATCTCTCTCCTTTTCGGGCATTATCTATCCCAGATGATGCATTTCTGGTTTCTTCCTTACCTCAACCACTTTTGTTACTTGGTGATTTTAATGCCCACCATTTCCTGGGGGGAGGGTGTCTCACTGTGACTCCCGCCGCATTCATGTGGAGACTTGTCTCACTTCTCTCCCCCTCCATGTTTTAAACACGGGTATTCCCACCCATTTTGATCCTCATACTCATTCTCTCTCTAGCATCGATCTCTCGGTCTACTCTTCCTCAACTGTACTAGCATGGTAACGATCATCTTCCAATCATCCTTAGTTCTCCTTCGTTTTCACCACCTCCTCGTAGCCCACGCTGGCAATTTGACCGAGCAAATTGGGACCTTTACTCGCATCTAACTGCTTTTAAGAACATGAGAAAGAAGGAATACTGCAACAGGCCTACTGGCCCATGCAAAGCAGGTCCATGCCACCCCCCAGTGAAAGTAGGTCCTGTTAGGTAAGACACATATGCAACAGTTGGGTATCTTTATTTCGAAACGTTTCGCCTACACAGTAGGCTTCTTCAGTCGAGTACAGAAAAGTTGATAGAAGCAGAAGATACTTGAAGACGATGTAATCAGTCCATCACCCTTAAAGTTTTGAGGTGGTCAGTCCCTCAGTCTGGAGAAGAGCATTGTTCCAAAGTCTGAAACAATATGGAGTTGAAGTGACAGGATGGAGCCTTATATAGCGCCATGAGGTGAGACGTAGGTCACTAGAAGAGGTAAGAACGCAGATGTTGGGAGGTCAGGTCCCTCTCAAATCCAGCCGTTCTCACTAGTAGAGGTTGTCGAAGTTGATTGCAGGTCTGTACCAAGATACCCTTGTGTTACAGTGTCTGACAGATTGAACATTAAAATGGTATAAAATACCGACAGGTAGTTAGGTAAGACACATATGCAACAGTTAGGTATCTTTATTTCGAAACGTTTCGCCTACACAGTAGGCTTCTTCAGTCGAGTACAGAAAAGTTGATAGAAGCAGAAGATACTTGAAGACGATGTAATCAGTCCATCACCCTTAAAGTTTATACCATTTTAATGTTCAATCTGTCAGACACTGCAACACAAGGGTATCTTGGTACAGACCTACAATCAACTTCGACAACCTCTACTAGTGAGAACGGCTGGATTTGAGAGGGACCTGACCTCCCAACATCTGCGTTCTTACCTCTTCTAGTGACCTACGTCTCACCTCATGGCGCTATATAAGGCTCCATCCTGTCACTTCAACTCCATATTGTTTCAGACTTTGGAACAATGCTCTTCTCCAGACTGAGGGACTGACCACCTCAAAACTTTAAGGGTGATGGACTGATTACATCGTCTTCAAGTATCTTCTGCTTCTATCAACTTTTCTGTACTCGACTGAAGAAGCCTACTGTGTAGGCGAAACGTTTCGAAATAAAGATACCTAACTGTTGCATATGTGTCTTACCTAACAACCTGTCGGTATTTTATACCATTTTAATGTTCAAAGTAGGTCCTACCCAGAGGACATCTACAAGACCTTCACGGCTACTACAACTAACCCATCCCTTTGGGTAGGACCTACTTCCACTGGGGAATCCCGCCTACCAGTGACTATACCCTCGTCTGCTACACGTCCCTACCCACTGACGCCTATATAACCGCCAGTCTCCTTGCCTTTGCTCCAGATTCTCCACCACCACAGTGTTCTCAGCACCAACTCCAAGCCTAAGGGACTGATTACCTCATCTTTTGTAAATAGTTCTACTGTCTTCTAATTATGCCCTAGAATCTGTATTGATAAAGCCACTGGATGGCGAAACGTCTACAATAAAGATATCCAGATGTTGCACATGTGTCTTAACTTTCATCTTGTCGGTATTTTATACCTGTCTTGCACAATCTGCATATCTATATAATAAAGACCATGATGTAAACATGTGTAATAAGGCAATATATTACCATAACTATGTGACACACCCACTAATGCAATATAGACATATGTAGGAAGGCCCTTGATGTCTAAGACTTTCATTTAAGGTATAATTGTTGAAACAATTGTAAATAATCATCAATTTTTCATGGAAAAATAAAATTGCTTGAATTCATTATTTTATTTAAATTATATACAGTGGGAGGAACGAGGAAAACAAACAATATATCTTTGCCCTGATTATCAAAATGGTATATAATACTGACAGGTTGGTAGGTAAGACACATGAGCAACAGTTAGGCAACTTTATTCCGAAACGTTTCGCCTACTGTGTAGGCGAAACGTTTCGGAATGAAGTTACCTAACTGTTGCACATGTGTCTTACCCACCATACCTTTACCCTACAATCTGTCAGTGCTTAAATATAAAAAAATAAGACACTAAGAATAGAGGAGGACTGGAAAAGCCTGCTATAAAACTATGAATCGGCAGATTCGAAATGATGGTTGAGGGATGAGGCAAGACGCTGTGTAAAGGAAAAGAATGGTTTAGAAAGACACGTAAGCTACATATCTTTCTAAACTAACCTGTCGGTATTTATTACCAAGGTTTATACCAAAGGAAAAGAATGAAAAACTAGACACGAAAAGAATTAAGATCAGTTTGTAAAGTATGTCCAAGTTCTTTTTATGGGTTCGTACCTAATTATTGTCATTGTTAACCATTCCTTAGTCCAAGAAGCCCTCATTGCTTCCAACATACGTTGCCACTCCGAAGTAGCGCGGGTCTTGCGGGACACAGAACGTTGTTCTTTTGTATCTCCAGTTTGTACTTTAGACTTAGAGTGAAGAAATAGTGGTTTATATCTCTGAATTTGTCGTGAAGACACACGGGGTAATAGATTATATTCAGGAAGTAACAGTTTGTATTGTGAAATTAATGACATATGATCCCGAATTGGTGGCTTGGGAGAAGCAGAATAAAATGACAATTGAGCATCAAAGAAATGTGTTTGGACATCACTAGATCTTGCAGCGCTGCTCCTGGAGTGGTTGCTTGATTTTGACTGGGTGGGGTACCGCTGCATAGCTTTCAACACTTCTGCAAAATTCATACTAAATATCAGAGATAACGCCATTTTCAAGATGACTCGTGTAAGAACATAAGAAAGGAGTGAATATCAAAATGGTATACAATACCGAAGGATGGTAGGTAAGATACATGGGCAACAGTTAGGCAACTTTATCCCGAAACGTTTCGTCTACACAGTAGGCTTCTTCAGTCGAGTACAGAAAGTAGGGAGGAGCAGTAAAGATGTGAAGACGATGTACTCAGTCCATCACCCTGGAGGGACTGACAACCTCAAATCTACGACTTTAAGGGTGATGCACTGATTACATCGTCTTCACATCTCTACTGCTCCTCCCTACGTATGTATAATGTTCGCCAAGACCGTAGTCCTGGCACGGGTCTCAATCTTGCGATAACCCGTCTCTGGCTCCCGAGGGAGAAAGGTTTCTACAATGATGCGACGTATGCTGCTCAAGCACTCTTCTGGTCAGTTCATCTGGTGCATCTCATAAGCGACAACACCATATGTACTCCTAACTGTGGACACTAGCGTGGAGGAGGATATGTCTAACTAATTTATTAACTTCAGTAAAGCTTTTGAGGCTGATGATCACGATAAAGAATTTGATATTATTTACTTAGATTTTAGTAAGGCTTTTGATAGAGTTCCGCACCAAAGACTGTTAAAGAAAGTGGCAGCTCATGGCATTGGGGGAAAAGTGCTCTCGTGGATCGAGTCATGGATCACAGACAGGAAGCAGAGTGTGTCCATAAATGGGGTTAAATCCTAGTGGGGATCTGTAACAAGTGGCGTTCCACAGGGATCAGTCTTGGGCCCGTTGTTGTTTATAATATATATCAATGATCTTGATGAGGGAATTACTAGTGATATGAGCAAATTCGCCGATGACACAAAGATAGGTAGGATAATTGATTCAAACGTAGATGTTAGGGAGCTTCAGAAGGATTTAGACAAACTCAATACCTGGTCAGCAAAGTGGCAGATGCAGTTCAATGTAGATAAATGCAAGGTTCTGAAGTTCGGGTGTCCATAACCCTAGCACTTATAAGTTAAATAATGTAGAACTTAGCCATACAGATTGTGAAAAGGACTTGGGGGTTATGGTAAGCAGCAACCTTAAACCAAGACAGCAATGCCTAAGCGTACATAATAAGGCAGATTAATGGGATTTCTATCAAGAAGTGTAAGCAACAGAAGTTCAGCGGTTATATTACAGCTTTATACATCATTAGTAAGGCCTCACCTAGATTATGCAGCCAGGTTCTGGTCTCTATATTACAGAATGGACATAAATTCATTAGAAAACATTCAGCATAGAATGACTAAATTAATACATAGCATAGGAAATCTTCCTTTGAAGAGAGATTGAAGACCCTTAAATTACATTCACTTGTTAGACGAAGATGAGGGGAGACATGATCGAAGTGTATAAGTGGAAGATGAGTATTAATATTCAAGATTGATGGACTGGCCACATCGACTCAAGGTAAAGGGACTGATTACTGATCAGTGTGTCGTGTACTTAGCTCAATAGTGACGTGTACTTAGCTCAGTGAGGACGTTAGTGTACTCTCCGTGGATTGAACCAAGATGCCCTCCATCGAGCAACTTTACCAGCAGCTTAAGGAAAAATTGAGGATAGCGAAGATGGAGATACGGCGATTGACTGAGGAAAACAAGAGGATTCGTAGCAGTCCTCCTGTTTTGAGCCCTCAGTCCAAGAAGGGAAACTGGACAGTGGCTTGACAGCATGGAACGAAGTTGACGATCAAGAAGACGAATGGAAAGGTAGAAACGATGAAGAAGAAAGAGACTGTTGTGGAAACATCTAATGCATTCTCTGTGCTACCCGACGAATGTGAGTCGACTACTGGAAACGTCACGACGAACGACAACGAGGAAGGTAAGAATATTGTTATTGTTGGGGATAGCCAGGTTAGGTACATGGATAGGGCGTTCTGCTTGAAGGACAGGAGTAGGAGCCATAGGGTTTGCTTTGCTGGGGCTGGGATGGAGGATATTGGTAGCCGGCTTGACAACATCATGAACGGTAATGGGATCAATCCTATTATCTGCCTCAGTGCTGGAGGTAATGATGAAGGCAAGCGAAGAAGTGAGGATTTAGTTAGAAGGTTGAAGACAGCAATAGACATAATTAGGAAAAAGGGGGCGCCCTGTTATGCTAACAGTCAAAGTGCAAGAAATAAGATTAATGAACTACGTTTGGTAGCATGTGCTGGGAACTTTGATGTCATTGCATTAACTGAAACCTGGTATGATTGAAAGAGTCGCGATATGATTGCTGAGTGTGATATTCAAGGGTTTAAGCTCTTCCATGTGGATAGATGTAATGGGAAGGGGGAAGGAGTTGCATTATATGTTCGAGAAAATATTAATTGTTGCATAAAAACAGGTATAAAAATAAAAGGAACAGTAACAGAATCTGTTTGGGTATAGTTTGTAGAAGGTCAAGAAAAACTAATTCTAGGTGTAATATACCGACCTCCTGGCTTGGATCACGATAGAGAGACGTTTTTGGGATGAAATTGTTCGGGCTTCTATACACAGTAACATAGTGATAGTAGGAGATTTTAACTTTAGTCAAATTAACTGGAATTCTTTGACCGGTAATCTAGAGTCCAGTGACCTTATGGAAACAGTTCAGGACTGTTTTCTAAAGCAGTGTGTAGCAGAGCCTACCAAGGGTGATAATTTGCTAGACCTAGTCTTGTCAAATAAGGAAACACTCGTAAATAATCTGGAGATCACTGAAGAGCTTGGCGCAAGTGATCACAAATCCATCACTTTTAACATTAACTGGGAATACAAGAATAATGATAATATAGTAAAAAATCCATGATTTTCGTTCTGCCGATTATAATGGACTGTCTTATCTCGATTGGGGTTATCTAGCTAATGATTTTATTCATGATTACCATACTTATAATTATGAAGGGATCTGCATTTATGACCTTTTTCTTAATGTACACCGTGCTCAGAGTATATACATTCCTGGCAAAATGCCAGGCAAATTGTTCCACTCATCAACTACCCTGTTTCCAAACCAATTATTTTTTTTATTTATTAACACATCGGCCGTTTCCCAGGAAGGCAGGGTGGCTCGAAAAAGAAAAAAAAATCATCATGATTCACTCCGTCACTGTCTTGCCAGAGGCATGCTTACACTACAGTTACAAAACTGCAAAATTAACACCCCTCCTTCAGAGTAATGATAATTTTAGGAATTGTGTAAAAACAAATATCAACAGGAAAAATGTGCAGAAGAAAAAACATATGATGGTATTTTATGCTAACAGTCGAAGTGCAAGAAATAAAATTAATGAACTACGTTTGGTAGCATGTGCTGGGAACTTTGATATCATTGCATTAACTGAAACGTGGTATGATTTAAAGAGCCGGGATATGACTGCTGAGTGTAATATTCAGGGATTTAAGTTGTTCAATGTGGATAGATCTAATGGGAAGGGGGGAGGAGTTGCATTATATGTTCGAGAAAATATTAATTGTTGCATAAAAACAGGTATAAAAATAGATGGAGCAGTAACAGAGTCTGTTTGGGTAGAGTTCGTGGAGGGTCAAGAAAACCTAATTCTAGGTGTAATATACCGACCTCCAGGCTTGGATCACGATAGAGGGAGACTTCTTTGGGACGAAATTGTTAGGGCTTCTGGACACAGTAACATAGTCATAGTAGGGGACTTTAACTTTAGTCAAATTGACTGGAATTTTTTGACAGGTAATCTAGAGTCCAGTGACTTCATGGAAACAGTTCAGGACTGTTTTCTGAAACAGAGTGTAACTGAACCTACCAGGGGTAATAATTTGCTAGACCTAGTCTTGTCAAATAAGGAAACACTCGTGAATAATCTGGAGATCACTGAAGAGCTTGGCGCAAGTGATCACAAATCCATCACCTTTAGCATTAATTGGGAATGCAAGAATAATGATAATACAGTAAAAATCCCCGATTTTCGTTCTGCCGATTATAATGGACTTAGGGAACATCTGTCTAATCTTGATTGGGGTTATCTACCTAATGATTTTATTGACGATAATCATACTTATGAATATGAAGGGATCTGCTTTTATGATTGTTTTCTTAATAATGTACACAGTGCCCAGAGTATATACATTCCCCAGAGAGAAATTAGGTCTAATAATAACGATCCCAAATGGGTTAACAGGAGGCTAAAGCATCTATTAGGGGAGAAAAGGGGAATTTATAGGCGCATCAGAAGAGGAGAGGTTAACCTTACTGACCAATATGTTCAGCTTAAAAGAGAAGTAAAAAAGGCGATTAGAAAGGCTAAACGTGACTATGAAATTAGAGTTGCTAATGAATCAAAGACTAATCCAAAGGGGTTCTTTCAAGTGTATAGGACGAAGGTGAAGGAAAAAGTAGGACCTCTGAAATCTGGGAATGGACAGCTGACGGATAATGAACTGGAAATGTGTTCCTTATTTAATGACTATTTTTTGTCAGTTTTTACACAGGAAGATGTAAATGAGATTCCAGTAATTAACAATTATTTAGTTCCTGATGAATTTAAGTTAACTAATATTACTGTCACGAGGGACATGGTTATTAAGCGGATAGACAAACTGAAACAAAATAAGTCCCCGGGACCCGATGAGTTGTTTTCAAGGGTACTTAAGGAATGCAAGATGGAGCTTAGTCAGCCATTAACGAGTGTATTCAATGCGTCCATCCTTACCAGTGTTGTGCCAGAGATGTGGAAGATGGCTAATGTGGTTCCTATATTCAAATCAGGGGATAAGTCCACTCCTTCAAATTACCGTCCAATAAGCCTGACATCTATAGTGGGCAAGTTATTAGAATCAATTATAGCTGACATTATCAGAAGTCACCTTGAAGAGCATAACTTGATAAATGAATCTCAGCATGGATTCACGAGAGGTCGTTCCTGCCTGACAAACTTACTGACGTTCTTCAATAGAACATTTGAGGCAGTTGACAGTGATAAGGAATATGATATTGTTTATTTGGATTTTAGTAAAGCCTTCGACAGAGTACCTCACAAGAGACTCTTGAGAAAAGTGGCAGCTCATGGTATAGGAGGTAAAGTTCTAGCATGGATTGAGGCATGGCTTACCAATAGAAAGCAGAGAGTTACCATTAATGGAGTGAAATCTGAATGGGGATTAGTCACTAGTGGCGTTCCACAAGGATCAGTTTTGGGCCCTCTCTTGTTCATAATTTACATTAATGACCTTGATGAAGGGATTACTAGTGACATGAGTAAGTTTGCTGATGATACAAAGATAGGCCGTATAATTCACTCTGAGGAGGATATCAATGAACTCCAGGACGATTTAAGAACATAAGAACATAAGAATGTAGGAACACTGCAGAAGGCCTACTGGCCCATACGAGGCAGGTCCTTATCAAAACGACATCTACCTAAAGCTACTCAAGAAACAACTCCCGCACCCCCCAACACCAATCAAACCCAGCCCCTCCCACTCATATATTTGTCTAGTCTCTTCTTAAAGCTACCCAAGGTCCTAGCCTCTATCACCCCACTGGGAAGACTGTTCCACGCATCTACAACTCTGTTAGAAAACCAGTGCTTACCTATGTCCTTTCTAAATCTAAATTTATCCAACTTAAATCCATTATTCCTGGTTCTTACCTGGTTCGACACCCTCAGTACTTTATTAATGTCTCCCTTGTTTATGCCCGTCATCCACTTATACACTTCAATGATATCTCCCCTCATTCTACGCCTCTCCAGAGAGTGGAGATTTAAGGCTTTAAGTCTATCTTCATACGGGAGGTGCCTTACACAGTAAATCATTTTAGTCATTCTTCTCTGTATGTTCTCTAATGAGTCTATGTCCATCCTGTAGTAAGGGGACCAAAACTGAGCAGCATAATCTAAATGAGGCCTCACTAGTGATGTATAGAGCTGTAAAATAACTTTTGGACTTCTGTTACTTATACTTCTTGAGATAAATCCAAGTAATCTGTTGGCCTTGTTGCGCACACTGAGGCACTGCTGTCTTAGCTTTAGATTTCTGCTTACCATGACTCCCAAGTCTTTTTCACATTCTGTATGACCAAGCTCTACTTCACCTAGATTATAGCTTCGAGGGTTATTTTCATTACCAAGGGCAAGTACCTTACACTTATCCACATTTGAACAAATTAATGTCTTGGTCTGAGAAATGGCAGATGAAGTTTAATGTGGATAAGTGTAAGGTACTTGCCCTTGGTAATGAAAATAACCCTCGAAGCTATAATCTAGGTGAAGTAGAGCTTGGTCATACAGAATGTGAAAAAGACTTGAGAGTCATGGTAAGCAGAAATCTAAAGCCAAGACAGCAGTGCCTCAGTGTGCGCAACAAGGCCAACAGATTACTTGGATTTATCTCAAGAAGTATAAGTAACAGAAGTCCAAAAGTTATTTTACAGCTCTATACATCACTAGTGAGGCCTCATTTAGATTATGCTGCTCAGTTTTGGTCCCCTTACTACAGGATGGACATAGACTCAGAGAACATACAGAGAAGAATGACTAAAATGATTTACTGTGTAAGGAACCTCCCGTATGAAGATAGACTTAAAGCCTTAAATCTCCACTCTCTGGAGAGGCGTAGAATGGCAATATAAACACAAATGCAGTATAATGTGATCCTTTATTGACTACGTTTCGCCCACACAGTGGGCTTTTTCAAGTCACAAACAGAACTACCTGGGGTGGAAGGAACGCGAGTATTTATAGTCCGGCTGAGGTCAGGTGAAGAATGCTGCATCTGATGATGTACCGAGTTGGGTTGTAGAGTCTAAAAACTTGGGTAGCTTGGAAAGGAGACTGGACAAGTTTGTGAGCAGACCTTCTACAGTGTTCTTATGTGGGATAGCGATGAAGAAGTTTCTTGGCAAGTGGTTCAGCTATGTTATAGAAGCCACTATTCTGGTTGAAGTTGTCGGATACAGAAATAAGTGATGATTCCAGGATTCTTCGGTATTGGGTGTTGTCTTCTGTGGCGATAAGTCTTGAGTTTCTGTAGTTTATCAAGTGGTTGTGTGAATTACGGTGTTGTACGCATGCATTCCTTGTGTCGTCAGACCTGCTTGCGTATTGGTGTTCTGAAATACGTGTTTGGAGGTCCCTTGATGTTTCGCCCACGTATAACTTGTTGCAGTCATTACAAGGGATTATGTATACCCCTGCAGAGGATTGAGGCTTGTCCTGCCTACTACTGGTGATGTCCTTGATGGTCGTGGTTGTGGAGGTAGATACTTGGAATGATGTTTTGGCAAAGATGTTGGAAACATGTTTGGCAATGGAGTTGGTGGGAAGGACTATGTATCTCTTCTCGGCAGTGTCTTCTCTGGGTGTGTTGAAGATGTTTAATGCTCGTCGTCTGCAGTCTCTGATGAAGTGACGAGGATAGTGGAGTTTGGAAAATACCTGTTCAATTATAGTGCATTCTTCCTCAAGGAACTCGTTGCTGCAGATTCTGCAGCATCAAGGACATCACCAGTAGTAGGCAGGACAAGCCTCAATCCTCTGCAGGGGTATACATAATCCCTTGTAATGACTGCAACAAGTTATACGTGGGCGAAACATCAAGGGACCTCCAAACACGTATTTCAGAACACCAATACGCAAGCAGGTCTGACGACACAAGGAATGCATGCGTACAACACCGTAATTCACACAACCACTTGATAAACTACAGAAACTCAAGACTTATCGCCACAGAAGACAACACCCAATACCGAAGAATCCTGGAATCATCACTTATTTCTGTATCCGACAACTTCAACTTCAATTCTGGTCTCCATATTACAGAATGGACATAAATTCGTTAGAAAACATTCAGCGTAGGATGACTAAATTAATACATAGCATTAGAAATCTTCCTTATGAAGAAAGATTGAAGACTCTTAAGTTACATTCACTTGTTAGACGAAGAATGAGGGGAGACCTGATCGAAGTGTATAAGTGGAAGATAGGTATTAATAAAGGGGATATTAACAAGGTCTTGAGGATATCTCTCCAAGAGAGAACCCGCAGTAATGGATTTAAATTAGATAAGTTTAGATTTAGAAAGGACATAGGAAAGTATTGGTTTGGAAATAGGGTAGTTGATGAGTGGAACAGTCTACCTAGTTGGGTTATTGAGGCTAGGACTTTGGGTAGTTTCAAATTTAGGTTGGATAAGTACATGAGTGGGAGGGGTTGGATTTGAGAGGGGCTTGCACATCGGAGCATGTTTCTTGGGTGGCATTGAAAATTGGGTTGGTCAAATGTTTGTTAGTGGGATGAATTGTAAAGGACCTGCCTAGTATGGGCCAACAGGCTTGCTGCAGTGTTCCTCTTTTCTTATGTTCTTATGTAATAGTGGCTTCTATAACATAGCTGAACCACTTGCCAAGAAACTTCTTCATCGCTATCCCACATAAGAACACTGTAGAAGGTCTGCTCACAAACTTGTCCAGTCTCCTTTCCAAGCTACCCAAGTTTTTAGACTCTACAACCCAACTCGGTACATCATCAGATGCAGCATTCTTCACCTGACCTCAGCCGGACTATAAATACTCGCGTTCCTTCCACCCCAGGTAGTTCTGTTTGTGACTTGAAAAAGCCCACTGTGTGGGCGAAACGTAGTCAATAAAGGATCACATTATACTGCATTTGTGTTTATATTGCCATTGTGCAGTATTTTATACCATTTATTTCCAGAGGCGTAGAATGAGGGGAGATATCATTGAAGTGTATAAGTGGATGACGGGCATAAACAAGGGAGACATTAATAAAGTACTGAGGGTGTCGAACCAGGTAAGAACCAGGAATAATGGATTTAAGTTGGATAAATTTAGATTTAGAAAGGACATAGGTAAGTACTGGTTTTCTAACAGAGTTGTAGATGCGTGGAACAGTCTTCCCAGTGGGGTGATAGAGGCTAGGACCTTGGGTAGCTTTAAGAAGAGACTGGACAAATATATGAGCGGGAGGGGCTGGGTTTGATTGGTGTTGGGGGGTGCGGGAGTTGTTTCTTGAGTAGCTTTAGGTAGATGTCGTTTTGATAAGGACCTGCCTCGTATGGGCCAGTAGGCCTTCTGCAGTGTTCCTACATTCTTATGTTCTTATGTACTGGTTTTCTAACAGAGTTGTAGATGCGTGGAACAGTCTTCCCAGTGGGGTGATAGAGGTTAGGACCTTGGGTAGCTTTAAGAAGAGATTGGACAAATATATGAGTGGGAGGGGCTGGGTTTGATTGGTGTCAAGGGGTACGGGAGTTATTTCTTGAGTAGCTTTAGGTAGATGTCGTTTTGATAAGGACCTGCCTCGTATGGGCCAGTAGGCCTTCTGCAGTGTTCCTACATTCTTATGTTCTTATGTTCTTAAATCCAACCCCTCCCACTCATGTACTTATCCAATCTAAATTTGAAACTACCGGCCCCCAGGTTTCCCTGAATTCCTTCATAAATGTTTACACTCCAACAGTACGTCAAGCTCTAAAAATCATTTGTTTCCATTCGCTCCTATCTAACACACTCACGCATGCTTGTTGGAAGTCCAGCACTTATACCTCGAAAAAAATTCAGAAAATTAAACTCACGCTGGGCAGACCGTGTGTTGTGCTGTAGGTGTGTGATGTGTGCCGGCACAACAACAGGAGCCACTGTCAGCAGCAAGAAATAAATGTTCTTGCCAATCATGGTGACTTGAGTTTGAGGCGCAATGAAATGAATAGATTGATTCGGCAGGAAATGCGTCCTGGCTCGGGCCTAATCCTAGGATGACACGTCTGAGGATTTCGAAGTTGTCGTTCTAATTCAGCTGTTCCTCTTTATATAGACCAGAATATTCGTAGTAATAGTAGTAATAGTAGTAGTGGTAGTTAAGAACATGGTATAAACCTTGGCAATAAATACCGACAAGTTGTTAGGTTTGTAGATGAATGGTTCAGAGAACCGACATGTTGATAAATTAGACACATGTGCAACTCTTGGGTATCTTTATTGAGGAAACGTTTCGCCACAGTGGCTTCATCAGTCCATACAAAGTTGTGATGAATGGTTTGAAAAACCGACAAGTTGAAGATTGAGACACTTATGCAGCATATGGAAATCTTTATTCAGGAAACGTTTCGCCACACAGTGGCTTCATCAGTCCAATACAAAGAGGAAGGCGTAAGGAGAGGAGGAGAATGAGGTAATCAGTCCCTCAACCTGGAGTCGATGTGTTCAGTCCATCAATCTTGTAGACTCCAGGTTGAGGGACTGATTACCTCATTCTCCTCCTCTCCTTACGCCTTCCTCTTTGTATTGGACTGATGAAGCCACTGTGTGGCGAAACGTTTCCTGAATAAAGATTCCCATATGCTGCATAAGTGTCTCAATCTTCAACTTGTCGGTTTTTCAAACCATTCATCACAAAGGAGAATCTTGAAGAACAGGAGGAGAATGAGGTAATCAGTCCCTCAACCTTGAGTCGATGTGGTCAGTCCATCAAGATTGATGGACTGACCATCAGGGACTGATTACCTCATCTTTTGTATATAGTTCTACTGTCTTCCTATTATGTCCTAGAATCTGTATTGATAAAGCCACTGGATGGCGAAACGTCTACAATAAAGATATCCAGATCTTGCACATGTGTCTTAACTTTCAAAGATACCCAAGAGTTGCACATGTGTCTAATTTATCAACATGTCGGTTCTCTGAACCAT
Source organism: Cherax quadricarinatus (assembly GCF_038502225.1). NCBI lineage: Eukaryota > Metazoa > Arthropoda > Malacostraca > Decapoda > Parastacidae > Cherax > Cherax quadricarinatus. The sequence goes on along the minus strand of NC_091365.1, from coordinate 16,993,503 downwards.
TCATCTACAAACCTGTCAGACACTGCAACTTCTTGGGAATTCTTCGCTTGCCTAATTCTTGGGCACGACCTACTTCAACATTGAACAAATGTTACACGACCTATGACTGCTGCACCTCTCCTGCCAACGGTTTATAAGCTCCTTCTCAGCACGTATGCCGTATTCTATTCAAGATTGATGGACTGACCACATCGACTCAAGGTTGAGGGACTGATTACCTCATTCTCCTCCTGTTCTTCAAGATTCTCCTTTGTATGGACTGATGAAGCCACTGTGTGGCGAAACGTTTCCTCAATAAAGATACCCAAGAGTTGCACATGTGTCTAATTTATCAACATGTCGGTTCTCTGAACCATTCATCTAAATACCATTTTAATGTTCAGAGATGTGCAGTGTTCCTCCATTCTTATATTGAGAGTTGGGAAATAGAAACTAAAACCTTGGGAAGACTCAAAAAGAGATCAGATATAAAAATAAGTGAGAAGGGCTGGATTTGATAAGTACCTGAGATATTGAAGCAAATGTTTGGGTAGCTTTGGAAAAAGGTTGGACAAGTGGGTGGGTGTGAATGGTTGGTTTTGAAAAGGATCTGACTTCATTCTTATGTTCTTTCACCACGACAACTATTACCACCGATTTTACCACTACTACTACTGGGAGAATATAAAAAGGTGCTCTGGCCTGCAACTGTCATTACTCCTAAACTTGTGCTCAACACAACAATAATGGCTGGCATCAACGTCTTCCTCACGTTACTGACGGTCGCTACTGTCGTCGTCTCGGCACGCTTCTCGCCTCACCATAACAACTACATCTTCCGTTCGGATTCCCAAGGTTAGTTTATTTGCTATTTAACTCTCTTATTTGTTTTGCTTTCATCACTTCTAGTTCTGTGATAAATTGTTTAAAAAAACCGGTAACTTATGTTGCATAAATGTCTTTAACTTCGAGTTCTCTCTTAACTGGTTATTCATGATTCTTTACCGTCAATATAAATGTTCTAAGTGTCTGCTTATGTGTCTTCAACCATTAGTATTTTATATGTGAAAATCCTAATCTACTTAACCTAGTATAAACTGTATTGAAACTGAAATAGATTTTACTTTGTGTAAATAACGCTGTATATTTATAATTTTACTATTTCTCTTTCACAGATATTAACTCTTTACGCCTCTCACAGTTGAAATCCAGCGGCTCTTTCAGAGGTGGACGTCTAGAATCCAGCGAGCTCAAGAAACTCTTCCATATTTCCTCAGTTCCACTTTACTCTGCTGCCCCTGAGCCACATTACACTTCTGCCTCTGAGTCGCTTAACTCTGCAACTCTGGAAGTGAATCATTATGATATCCCACAAGAAGTTATTTCTCATCTTAATATAAAGACGCTAATTCCTGAGTTAAAGTCACTATTTCTGGAGTTAACACAGCTGATTGACTCTAATCTCGATATAACTAAGCTGCTTCCCGAGTTAAAGAGTTTAGTCATCGGGTCCAAGCCAGAGTTGAAGAGGATTTTCATCGAGTTTAAGCGTGAGTTCAAGACACTTCTCACTGAGTCTAAGCCTGAGTTACGGGCACTGCTTCATGAACTGTTTACATTCCTTATCGAGTTCATGCCTGAGATTAAGGAACTATTATCTAAGATTAAAAAACTATTCATTGAAGCCAAGCCCGAGCTGAAGAAATTACTTTACAATTATAAACCTGATTTTAGGGTTCTCTTGCCTGAGATGAAGACATTACTCGTGGAGTTCAGGGCCGAGTTAAAAACATTCTTTCCTGAGTTCAGGGTAATTCTTCCAGCTTTGGGACAATTTTTTCCAGAGATAAAGTCACTGCTTCCCGAATTTCGGTCACTGCTTCCCGATATACGTTCCTTGTTCCTTGAGTTGAGTTCACTGGTTTTCGAGTTGAGAACACTGATTCCCGAGGTAAGGGTACTGGTAAACAAGTTGAGAGCACACGTTCCTCACTTGAGAACACTGGTACCAGAATTGAGAGCGCTGGTTCCCGACTTGAGGGCATTAATACCTGAATTAAGATCTCTGATCCCTGAGTTGGGACTACATTACGAGTCAAATCCCGAGTTAAAAACACTTCTTCTTGAACTAAAGAGATTGACATTAGAATTAAAATCTGAATTAGTTCACCTTCATTCTAAACTGAAAGGATTATTCTTCGATTCAAAGTCCGAGTTAGCTCTACTTATTTTCGATCTAAAGAGACTGTATTTAGAAAGCAAGACTGCACTGAGGCCTCTACTCGGTGATTTAAAACCTTTGTTCCTTGAAATGAAGCCACTGATTCGTGAGGTGAAGCATTTGCTCTTCGACCTTGGGTACCTACTGCTCAGCTGATTTAGTAAATGATATTTTCAACTATCTTCAAATCTTTTACTTCTCATATGTATATATTCAATAAAAAAGGTGAAATAAATTTGAAGTTGTTTTCTGAAAACTATATTTAAAAAAAAAATGGTGCACATATGTGACGAGGCTAATATAATATAATCTACCAAAAATGGGCTCGAGAGAGGATGGGTTCCCTATTACAGTGTATTTAATATTGCTAAATATTCTTAATTATCAGCTAGACCTCTTTGCGTTTTTGGCGAAGTATATGAGAGTTAATATAGGGTATGACAATAAATAAATAAATGGTCATCAGCCAAGAATCGTCTATCAGTTATAATTATGTAAATATAATCACAGTAAATAGGTTTTCGAATAAATCTAATATACTTTGGCTACATTCCAAGTGATTAATTTACCATTTCAATAAATGTTTACGTTCAATAATAGAGATAGTCCACCATATTTTAAAATTACATGTAATTTGTAAAGAGAATATGTGAAAAACTTATTGTTCACAAAGTATATGAATTTTTCCATTTTATCTGGAACAAGAATCACAATTTATATGGGAAATAAGCAAATATATATCTTTTTACTAAGCCATAAGAAAGTAAAACAAAAAAAAGAGATTAATTTAAACAGTAATACACTGAGTGTTTACAGTTAAAACTCGAATTGTTTCTCAGGATGGTGTTCACTTATTTAGTGATGGGGTTCACTTGTCTCTGTCGGGGGTGGGAGGACTAGACTAGAAATAGTGATATGGGTTTTGGGGGCAAAACAGTGAAGTCCCAGTGTAGTAACATTGCAAGTTTTAGGGAAACCAGTAATAGGTAGAATGAGGTGAATACTGGTATTCCAGTGGCACTAGGTGACAAGGACAGTAACAGGTATAGTGGAAAAACAGACGTAGTGCTAGGAATAAGATGGACGAGTTGAGATTAGTAGCAAGTGCGGGTAACGTTTAAGTATTTGCCACAACTGAGACTTGGTTTAATACGAATGTCACATTCAGGGTTTTAAATTGTTCCAAGTAGACAGAAGTATCGCAAAGGAGGGTGGGATGGCACTGTATGTCCGAGATAGCTTGAACTGTTGCATACAGACGGGGAAATGATATGGTGATACCGACAAGATGTCGAAGGAGACACGTACAGTTGAGGACATTTATTAAAGGAAACTTTTCGCCACGAGTGGCTTCTTCAGTCCTAATACAGAGAAAGTTGCTAATCAAAAGGATATTACCCATTCTGGAAACTGCTGTTACATGATGTCAGCAGGTCCCTCCGTAGCCACCTTAATTCCGCTACTACTACTACTGCTGTGTGATGAATGGTTTTGAAAATCATCGATTCCAGGTTGAGGGACTGATTACCTCAAACTTCTACTCTCCTTACCCATTTCTACTTTGTATTGGACTGATGAAGCCACTGTGTGGCGAAACGTTTCTTCAGTAAAGATTCCCATGTGTTGCATAAGTGTCTCAATTCTTCAACTACCACTACTACTGTTTGTAGATGAATGGTTCAAAGAACCGACACATTGTTAAATTAGACACATCTGCCTTTATTGAGGAAACGTTTCGCCACACAGTGGCTTCATCAGTCCATACAAAGGATAAACTTGAACAGGAGGGGAATGAGGTAATCAATCTCTCAACCTTGAGTCGATGTGACGAGGGCATAGTCACTGGTAGGCGGGATTTCCCAGTGGAAGTAGGTCCTTCCCAAAGAGATGGGTTAGTGATTCAGTTCAACGTACGTTCTTTATAATTAGACACCTACTGGCCGAGCTCCTTGAAGCTGAGAGGCCAGATATTGTTTTGCTAAACAGTACCTGCCTCAAAGCCCCTCAACGTATCCGCCATTATGGTTATGCTGCACTACAGTCCCCTTATGATCCCCACGATGGGGTTGCCATCCTTGTCAAATTCAACATAGAACACGAATTTCTCCCAATCCCTTTTATACAACAACACTGTCTTGCAGTCAGAATACACACCCACCTTGGCCCCTTTATCTTTTTCACCACCTATGCTCGCCCAAACACTATTCTCAACATACACGACATTTCCTTAGTCTTCAACTACACCAACATACCTACTAGCTGATATGAATGCCAAACACACTGCTTTTCATCACACCAGTAACAACCAACTTAGTCACCAATTACTCAACTTCACAAACATCAAACACCTAGTTCACCTCGGTCCAGACTTCAACGCCTACAATCACACTGGCCAAGGCAAACCCGACATCATTCTGGCAAACCGAGCCAGCTCTCTCTTTCAACACTACGTATCACTTGGCCCTATTACAGGCTCGGATCACATTCCCGTCATCTTACACATCTCCTCCAACCCTATCCTCATCCCGGCCACACCTTCCTTCTACAAGAACGCTGACTGGGATGCCTTCAAACAACACATAGATAATACTAACCTCACCTATGACTACAACAAACCCATCTCTGACATTGACACTCAACTTGCTCTCATCCAAGACACCATTACACAAGCAGCCAACACCGCAATAATACCAAAGAAAACCCACACCACTCGTTATTCCTTCAAACCCTCAATCAGAACAAGAAGACTAATTATCTGTTACCACAACCGCTTTCTCTACAACACACAGATTTAATCAAGTCCGATTAGATCTCACTTACCCCAGAAACAACATTCTACACAGTCTAGACCAAGACCACAACAATCATTGGTCACAGCTCTTACTACAAGCGGACAAACAGTGTATCAAAAACACAAAAGCCTTCTGGAACTTTATCAAAAAAATCAGAGGCACCACTCCCAACAACAAATTCAAACACATCATCCAGAACAACACACACATCTCAGACCCGCAGGCTGCTACTAACATCTTCAAATACATCTGGGAGAACATCTTCCACCCTCACCCACCCTCACCCACCCTCACCCACCCTAACGCTATTCAACACATTCAGAACATAGAACACTGGAACACTACACACACACACGAAACAACACCAGACAGCCACATACATCTAGACACTCTTACCTCCTCCCAAGAACTTGACACTAATTTCACCAACACAGACGTTATGTAAAGTAAAAGGACACAAGTGCAACTAATGTGACATTTTATTGTGACAACGTTTCGCTCTCCAGGAGCTTTATCAAGTAATGGCTTCATAAAGCTCTTGGAGAGCGAAACGTTGCCACAATAAAATGTCACATTAGTTGCACTTGTGTCCTTTTACTTTACATTTATTTTTTTTTATTATCACACTGGCCGATTCCCACCAAGGCAGGGTGGCCCGTAAAAGAAAAACTTTCACCATCATTCACTCCATCACTGTCTTGCCAGAAGGGTGCTTTACACTACAGTTTTTAAACTGCAACATTAACACCCCTCCTTCAGAGTGCAGGCACTGTACTTCCCATCTCCAGGGCTCAAGTCCGGCCTGCCGGTTTCCCTGAATCCCTTCATAAATGTTACTTTGCTCACACTCCAACAGCACGTCAAGTATTAAAAACCATTTGTCTCCACTCCTATCAAACACGCTCACGCATGCCTGCTGGAAGTCCAAGCCCCTCGCACACAAAACCTCCTTTACCCCCTCCCTCCAACCATTCCTAGGCCGACCCGTACCCCGCCTTCCTTCCACTACAGACTGATACACTCTTGAAGTCATTCTGTTTCGCTCCATTCTCTCTACATGTCCGAACCACCTCAACAACCCTTCCTCAGCCCTCTGGACAACAGTTTTGGTAATCCCGCACCTCCTCCTAACTTCCAAACTACGAATTCTCTGCATTATATTCACACCACACATTGCCCTCAGACATGACATCTCCACTGCCTCCAGCCTTCTCCTCGCTGCAACATTCATCACCCACGCTTCACACCCATATAAGAGCGTTGGTAAAACTATACTCTCATACATTCCCCTCTTTGCCTCCAAGGACAAAGTTCTTTGTCTCCACAGACTCCTAAGTGCACCACTCACTCTTTTTCCCTCATCAATTCTATGATTCACCTCATCTTTCATAGACCCATTCGCTGACACGTCCACTCCCAAATATCTGAATACGTTCACCTCCTCCATACTCTCTCCCTTCAATCTGATATCCAATCTTTCATCACCTAATCTTTTTGTTATCCCCATAACCTTACTCTTTCCTGTATTCACCTTTAATTTTCTTCTTTTGCACACCCTACCAAATTCATCCACCAATCTCTGCAACTTCTCTTCAGAATCTCCCAAGAGCACAGTGTCATCAGCAAAGAGCAGCTGTGACAACTCCCAATTTGTGTGTGATTCTTTATCTTTTAACTCCACGCCTCTTGCCAAGACCCTCGCATTTACTTCTCTTACAACCCCATCTATAAATATA